>NC_141691.1:958333202-958658202 GCF_964263255.1 Lissotriton vulgaris
GATTCCCATGTATAGTTATAGTTCACTTCTTTATTGTTCATCTTCTTATAAAATTATTTACTTTTTATTAAGCAGGGGTGGGCAGTGCTGTACTGTCATTGGGTTCACCTTTGCTTATCTGGCACTCTTTACCGTGAAGGCTGGGAGCATAACCTTCTTTTCCGTTTCTTGTACATTGTTATGCTAACCGCGAGAGCTAAATCTTTTTTCAGCCAGACCAACGACATTCCAAGAATAGTTTCATGATCCATTTACTCACATGTCCCACAACTTTTTTTGCTGATCATGTATCATGGTAACAACGAGAGTTAAAGCTTTCACCAGCCTGACCGAAAAAAGATGCTCTATTGCCACTGACTGCATCACTAGTAAACGCCTCATTTGAGAGATTGTTTCCAGTTCTGGAGACCACATGCTCAGGAGCAGACAGTCTGGTGGCTGTCCAGTGACAGACTACCAGTAAAATAAATGTTTGAAATTGTGTCATTACCAGGCACTCAAAACTTTATACATGTTTAGTACACGAGACACAATCCATCGAAGTATTGTTTAGAAGAATTCAGTGGCGGCTGGTGAACTTTCTGATAGGCGCGGCGTAAAGGCCTACACATAATGATCCAGAGGAAGCCCAAAGTCTGAGAGGTGACATTCCACTCCTCGAAGAAATTCTAGAAAATATAGATGCCAATCAGTGCATTTATGGTCTCTTTTAAAAATAAATTAGCTATCACCCAAAGGATTGACAAATAGATTTAAGGAGGAACCATAAAAGTCAGTAGTAGTGAGACCTCGTGGTATTAGCTACTGCTAACACTTTCTGCCTGAAATTATAGTGATAATCAACAACGGCTCACCTCAGAGTCTTTGAGAACATGCTGTGCTGCCAAGAGGGAGGTTTTAACATTTAAAAAAGCGAAAGTGAAAGAAAATGGACAAAATAAATACCAGTAATAACTTTATGTACCACTTCTTACCGCATATCGGCTATTTCCAATTGCTCCGAATTTTACACGTATTACTGTTACTGTCTCTGTTTTTAATGTCACTTTATGACAACGTGGGCCTCAGCTGCTTGGGCAAAATGAAATTCAGAAAGTTGTCTATAACTGCTACCTGCTGCATACAACAGGTCAGTCTAGCAAGTAGATGCATTCATACTGAACCTAGGCAAATGTGCCCTTTTCCAGTCTCTTACGTCTGCCCAGTCAAATTAGTTTAACTAAGTGTCGGAAAAATTAATTTTGTTTAAATCAATAAAAGCAAAAGTAATGGGACTCGCGACGACCTGAGGGGATGAGGGGGGAGGCGGGAGGGGTTTGGAAACAAAATAAACATGTAAGTTAGGCTGGCTGTGTAGTAGATAATGGTTCCACTTCCGTTCCAATCACCCAAAACACTCCCAAAAAGAAAAATCATACAGCTCCACCGAAGCTTTGCATGGAAGGGAATTGTCCACTTTTAGAGACCTGTCACCCGCATGTTGTTTCTTCCACAGACCCTACAGATTACTCAAACTGCTAGGAGACAGACAGACGCATACCTTCTCAGCTGCGCCGCATGCACATTCAACAAAGAGTTTTAGAAGGACATATATAGAAACAGGCCACAAATATATATCAAATTAAAAAAAGTAAACTCACCGTCCAGAGACTCCGTCCCGACTCCCGCCTTCCTCGTTTTCAAGTCCTGCAGCACGTCATCACAGGAAGGCAGCGCGGCAGGCAGCCTCCCTCCCCTCCACCGCCGCGTTTTTGATTGGTGCGACCGGCTGCCACAGGCTACGTAATTTTCTCTCTGTATGCTGCTGCAGCAGCATACAGAGAGAACAGGGAGAGTGAGTGTGTGGTGTTACGCGAGGGCAGGGGGGAGTGGCTTGGGGGAGTGGCTTTCCCACTGTAGTTAATACTGTCTGTTTGGGCGGCCTCAGGCTGCCCAAACAGTCAGTATTAACAACAGTGGGCAAGCCACTCCCCCAGGCCACTCCCCCCTGCCCTCGAGTAACACACCGCCCACTCTGACTCTAAACCAGGAAGTTCTGCTTTCTCGCCGTGCGAGAAGGCAGAAACAAATCACAAGTGGTAGTTATATTACGGCAATAACTACCATTTGTTTCTGCCTTCTTGCACAGTGAAAAAGCAGGGGGGCGGCGCCCAAATGCCCCCATGGAGGAACCACCACTGAAGAATACCTAATGAATCAGAGGTCAGCGGGGTAGCATGGATTGTCAGCACTCGAGGCAAGGCAAGTATTGCGCCTCCTAACCTGTGGACCATCAGCATGTTGTGATATGCAGTTCTTTTATAAAAAAAAATACTTCTATTTATTACACAACACTCACTAACACCTTGGTATTTTAAAAAAATATATATTTTATTAATCTTTGCAATTTAAACATACAATTGTACATGTATTACACACTTCAAAAGAGATGCTGTTATGACCCTGTATACGTGAAGCCGGGCATTTCCATCATATAATCACAGCAATATATGCTGCTATAGCATGTGTATTTGTGTACATGTATAAAATATTGTTTTCTCCCTCTACATGCGTACATTGTTATCTCTATTGGCATAACAATATTTGCATCTCATGAGCGCATCTTCCTGTCAGTTGTTGTCAATCTACAAATAGATCTGATTACTTACAAATATTCTTTACATACATAACACATATCAAAACGCAAAGTTCAATGTCAGATAAGCAGTATGCATGTATATCTTTGAAGATTATTAGATATTATCATTTTAATATGAAAACTACAACTAAGGGAAAAAGAAAAAGAAATATCAAATATGATGTCAATAGTGAAAGCATTGTGAAAGGTGCCATCTGAAATAAGCTGTGGCTAAGCCGAATTGCTTGTAGTTAGTTTGAGCTGCGTTTCATGTTCTGTTCATGAACAAATAGATGTCAGGGTGTCGTGTAACAAAGTTTGCTTTCATGGAATGTTTCCAAGGCATACAAGTTCGAGTCCTATCCCTACAGATGTTATGGAGTCACCGACACGTGCAGTATGGTGAACTCACTGGGCGTTGTTTTCATCATTATTTCCTGCCTGTTGCGCAGGAGGTGTGTGTGTGTTACAGCATTAGGATGTATAAGTGCTTTAAGGATGTCATCCCAGGATTGCGCTATTGGATTTGGTGCGAGGATAAAACCCCAGTATACAGACCTCCTACGTGTTGGGCACCTGGGTGCTGGTGCATTTCGAAAGTGTCTCTAAAATCGTGTACCAGCATGTCTGGAGTAAGGGACAGAACCACAACATATGCAGGAAGTCAGCGCCATTAAGCCGGCATCACGGACAAATGAAGGTGTTGATATTGAAATATTTGTTTATTTTATCTGGTGAGAGGTACGCTCTGTGTAATATATACGTTTGTATAAGTTTAAACCGTGAGCTAAATGGTATGTATGTAGCGCTGGCTAGTACCCGTTCCCATTCCTTATCAGTCCAGGGTCGGCCTCTGTCTTCAGGCCAACGTGTACGAAGACTCTGTGTTCGTTTAATACGTGGATGAGCAAAGCTTGTACTAGCCAGTGAATCACATGTGATCCCTCCCCATAACATGCAAATACTGTATCAGCAGGTGAGCCGGCAGCTCGGCTGTCAGATCTCCCCATTCTAGTGTCAAAGTCCGTATTATAGCCGTGTGTAGGAGGAATTGGCCCACTGGCATGCCACTATCTGCCTCCAAGGTTTCAAAGAGTGAAAGAGTACCTTCTACATACAGGTCTCCCATTGTTTCTACTCCTGCCTCACGCCAGGATGTCAGCACTATGTCTGTCACTGTGTCTCTGCCACAGGGCGTTCCAGTAAGTGGCAGTGCCGGAGCTTAAGGGAGCGAGTCTTTGATGAGTTGTAGACTTCTCCAGTAAAATCTATGAGCCAGTTCAATATCTATCTGAGGCGGGCGGGGGAGTCACGCTAGCGGGTGAAACAGACTATATAATTGGGTCTGTGTCCATGGAGGCGACACGGCTGCCGTGTCTGTCAGGTTTCTGCCACTTATCCATTTTGTGACCCATTGTAGCTGGGCAGCTGGGTAATAGAGTTCCATGTTTGAAACTGCCAAGCCACCTTGCTCTAGTGGCGCATATAATTTCTGTAGTGCTATTCTGGGCCTTCCCTTGTTCCAGATCAGGCCTCGGATCAAGCCCTCCAGTTCTCGAAACAATCTGACTGGAACATGTACTGGCAGATTTGCAAATTAATACAACAATCTCTGTAGTATTATCATTTTGACTAACGTGATGCGACTCATTACATTTAATGGGAGGGTCTTCCAGAACTGTATCTGTGCCTTGACAGAAGAGATGGCTCGCACCTGGTTACCGTCCTGTATATCCTATATATGTAAATGCCTAGGTATCTGAATGTGGTTGGATACCAGGTAAGGGCAGTCCCATTAATGATTATGTCTGCCTCTGCCACGTCAGCGTTAAAAGAGTAGACACCCGATTTAGACCAGTTTACCCTGAGTCCCGACATTGTTTCAAATGTACGAAAGAGTTTGGATATAGCTGGAGGTATATTATGTAGGTCTTTTCTATATAAAAGCAGACCATCCGCATATAGGGAAACTGCATGGAGCCCGTCTCCCAGAGGAATGCCTCAGTCCGTGCCGCTCTCCCAGAGCAGAGCTGCCAACGGCTCCATGGCAAGGGAAAAGAGCAGCGGGGACAGTGAGAATCCCTGCCTAGTTCCTCACCTGACACGTAAAGTGTCTGAGATTAGCTTTCGCGTGTGAGCCCGCACCGTAGGGAGCTGATATAATAACTGCACCATTTGCAAATATCCGTCTCCCAGCTCGTATTTGCGTAATACTGCTGCAAGATAGGGCCATTCCAGAGAGTCGAAGGCTTTTTCCAGATCCAGCACCAGACAGCCAGAGCATGGCCAGCGTTCTAATGTAGATTTCGGAATTCTGCCCATATTTAGAGAGGTACTCCTAGTTGGGACAAATCTGTTTTGATCTTGATGTACCAGAGTTTTTACCAATGGGGCTATACATTTGGCTAGAATTGAGGCAAATATTTTATAATCATTGTTTAGCAGTGCCAGCGGGCGATAGGAGCCTAGGGAATCAGGGTCTCCGCCTAGTTTTAAGAGAGAGATCAGTAGTGCCTCATGTTGCATAGGTGTGAGTGCTGAGTCTTCTATTGCCGCTTTGTACACCAGTAGCAACTCTGGTATTAGTATGTCTGAGTAAGCTTCATGAAATTCTACCGGCAATCTATCTGGACCCGAAGATTTACTATTTGAAAGGGAGAAAATATTTTCTCTAATTTCCTCCAGCAGAATAGGACCGTTCAGTTCCTCTTGTTGGCTCGGCGCTAGTTGCGGCAGTGTAAGGTCGATGAGAAAGGCCTGTATGTCTGCGTCTGTAGTTTGCAAGTAAGACTTGTACATTTCGGTATAGTGTTCTACAAAAGCTCTGTGTTTACAATGACGCCTCGCATAGTTCTTATAGACGTCACGGGCGTGGTCGCGACATCCTGCCGTATTAGCCACAACAACAATTTACCCGGTTTGTCCCCCATATGATGTGTCCTCGCTGAGTGTGCAGCATAATTTAAATGGCGGAGTCGCTCTAGCAATCGGAAATGTTCCTGTCTATCCCGCAACAATGTTGCTGTGGAGCCCTTCAGTGCCTCTCTGAAGCAGTTTGTTTTCAAGTTGTGTTAGCTCAACCTCCAGTTGCTTTTGCATACCCGCCTGCGCGCATAGGCAATCACCACTTTAACTGCTTCCCACCCCCTTTTGTACCGCTTTGTTCGCCATAAGTTGGCAGGGTATGCTCAGACGTGAGTCCCTTGCTTACTTTGCCACTGGATTCAAGGAAGCCTGGCTGAAGACGGCTGTAATGCCAGAAACCGGTCCTAGGAAGCTTGAATGCGGTCCAGGGAAGGCATGGCTTGGCAGTTCGGGCTGGACTGTTCCCATGAGGCACAGGGTCAGACCGATTTGTATATGGCCATGTCTGAACTGGGGTGGCAGAGTGGGCTAAAGAAAGTGATGGATTAAACCCAGATCTGTTGACTGGGTGTGAGTGTTTGATTGGTTCAGATGCTACATCCATCACCACCCCCCTTTGTACCGCTTTGTTCGCCATAAGTTGGCAGGGTATCTTCAGACGTGAGTCCCTTGCCCACTTTGCCACTGTATTCAAGCAAACCTGGTGGAAGACGGCTGTAATGCCAGAAACCGGTCCTAGGAAGCTTGAATCTGGTCCAGGGAAGGCATGGCTTGGCAGTTTGGGCTGGACTGTTCCCATGAGGCACAGGGTCAGACTGATTTGCATAAGGCCATGTCTGAACTGGGGTGGCAGAGTGGGCTAAAGAATGGTGATGGATTAAACCCAGATCTGTTGACTGGGTGTGAGTGTTTGATTGGTTCAGATGCTCCATCCATCACCACCCCCTTTTGTACCCCTTTGTTCGCCATAAGTTGGCAGGGTATGCTAAGACGTGAGTCCCTTGCTCACTTTGCCACTGGATTCAAGCAAGCCTGGATGAAGACGGCTGTAATGCCAGAAACCGGTCCTAGGAAGCTTGAATCCGGTCCAGGGAAGGCATGACTTGGCAGTTCGGGCTGGACTGTTCCCATGAGGCACAGGGTCAGACTGATTTGCATATGGCCATGTCTGCACTGGGGTGTTATTAGTTCTTATTTTTGATGTAAACCCCTGTTCTTCCACTACTTGGGAAGAAGAGAGGCACTTACATTTACTGGTTCAGCAATTTAAACACTGCTCAGCTTTACTTGTTTGTGCCCAACGTCTGGAATTGTGTCCAAACCCCTGTGCGCCCCCTTCATTGCTGGTGAAGCACACTGCAAAGAAGCCTCCTTTGCACTATGGTCTCTACAGAGTGGTAAGGCTCTGCTTTACTGCCCTTCTGCAGGCACAGGTGTCTTTCCTGTCGGGAATTCAAAACAGGCCTTATCTCCTGGAGTACCTTAAAATGGGAATGGATGGCAAAAAGTATCCGTGGAGACTGAATTTACAACCTAAAACTTCAGTTCCAGAAGATACTCTAACATTGCGCACACATCCAGCAGAATACAGACACACCTTACACTAAGAATGGCCAGATCACTAGAAAATGGAACTAGTCTGGAGAGTGCTGTACCCAAATCAACAAAAGATTTTGGACGAATCTCTTCACTCGCAACTTCTGGTGGCATGCTTCATTATTGGTGATTTACCACACCATAGTAAGTAGGTACCACCATGGCAGACTCAGCCATTTCTGGAAGTTCTTAAATAAGTAAATATTGTATACATTTAGGGATCCAATTATAAATACAAATATCTGGCAGTGAGTGGTGTCTGGTGAATTTTAAAAGTGGTGGGGCAGACATTTTACACCCGAGTATAATGAGCGATCCTGAAGTGCAAAAGGAGGGTGCGATGGGTCCTCCCCCCGCACAAACATTTTGAAAAAAATGTATTCAAATGGTTGATTTTACACCATATATGTACTGCAAATTGTTGAAAAAATCGGGATCCCAAAATAGCATTCACAAATGTGAAGGAAATATTAAAAACACACACAGGGAAAAGCTCATACACCCTGTTGGACTCTGCTGCTCTATTGTCAGCCTCAGTGAGGAATCATTTAAATGTGCATTAGGTGCGCTGAGAGCCAGCACGTTTTTCCTTTAAAATGGAGAGTACCTGCACTTCTAGACACTGCTACAACACATTAAATTGGAGAGTATCTCGACAAGTCCCCCTCCCTACCACAGCAGTTTACCCCTCACCCACAGGAATGACTGTACCTGCCAGCTTGCTTGACCGAGAGGGGCTTGCTGGGAGCACATCACTGCCGCTGCCTCTACGCTACCGGGGAGGCTGGGACTACAGCCCCCAGACTGCTTTATGGCGAGGCGCCGCCACCGGCGCACCCTGCCAGCGCCAAGAGACGCTTAAAAACCGTACAGGACTCCCACAGCGCGGGAGCCCGTACCTACCAGCTTACTTGACCGTGAGGGGCTGCGGGGGAGCACATCAGTGCCACTGCCATTACCAGGGAGGCTGGGATTACAGCTCCCAGACTGCTTTACGGCAAGGCAACGCCACCGACACCCCCTGCCAGTGCCAGGAGGCGCTTAAAAACCAGCCAGGACTCCCACAGCGTGGGATGCGCGCCGACATGCCCGGGATAAGGGCGGGCCCGTCTGCACCTGTCCGTGGCCGTAAGAGGCTGGGCTGGGCCACCCCTATTAGCTCAATCAGTTGACGCGCTAGAAAACACCAAAGTAAGGAGTGGGCTGGTACATTAAAGAAACAACCTCACCCTCTTGCTGATACATTTTTGTCTTTTGTGAACCAAAGCACTCCTTTGAGATGGGGAGGAAGAAACCTAGGCCCGCTGCTAAAAGTACGGACGCTACTTTAGATGGCTTCCTGGGGGCGATCAATAGGGAAATTGAACCTGTAGAATGTAGACTTTCGTTAGCCCCACTACCCCCACCTGTTAATAGGAATATGCAGTCTGTTCAGCCTATTACTTCCACATCCACCGAGGTTCCAAACTTAACAACACCTGTAATCCTCCCTGTCTCGTTAGCACAACCTCCAACCCCACTTACACCTACCATCATTATCTTGAGCCAGGGCCCCTCAGGTGGAGAGCCAAAGGGTGCGAAAGTTAAACCCACAACATGTACATCTACAGGGGATCAGAGTACGGCCAGGGGAAATAGGAATTGCATTGACCCGATTGTGACTGACCACCACGCAGTGGGCCATCTGCCAAGGGTCAAGAGAACAAAGCAAAAACCCCCAGGAACTGTGGGGAGCCCCCGTGGGGGAGGAAGGCTTGCCAGGTATCAGACTGAAATGGATACGGTGACTGTCCAATTTGATAAAATAGTGTCAGGTTCCTTGGAGCCTATTTTGTTCCGTTTGACTCGCATAGAGGAGCAGCTTGGTCAATTATTTTCTATCCTGGGGAACTTAGTGGAGCAAAGTGAGCAAAATGGAAGATGTGTTTTAGCTAAAGTCACTGGAGAGAGAGGAGAAAACGCTGCTCTTAGCACGCCCAAGGGTGGGAGGACAGCAACAAATGGGCCATAGTTACAGGCATTGCAGTCAATCCACCAGAATTCCCCCCGGTTACGGATAACCGCACTGATTATTTAACAGTGCCGGGACTTAGGGCACCTGGCCATGATGGAAACCCTTACGGTGATCAAAGGGATACCATTTCTTTAAGACCTGATAGGCATAGCAGGGCGAGCTTAGTGAATGGGAAAAGCCTATATCTGGTTCCGCGCCGGGCATACCAAGCAGGCAGGGTGATAATACCATATTAAACCTTCCCCCAGAGTGTACACTCTACACTATGGTTTTGACAGGGGTCCCATATGCCCCTCCAGGACACCATGAAAGTTGCCAGAGCCTTATCAATACATCTGTCCATTGTGTACTAGTAAAATCCAGTCCCAGTTAAACTGGCATAATCACATCATCAGGACAAGACAGGTGAGTTGGTTGGGAACAACACCTAAAATTAGAGAAGGCGATTGTTTGATATTGAACTTTAACGATAGGAGGTGTGCTGACCTTGCTCTGTGTCATCTTAGAGACACCCCTTCAGAGCAGATACAGGACCCCCTCATGGTTTTTTTTATCCTTATCACCAAGGGGCTTCTATGAGCCGACAGCCTCGCCCGCGATTTCTGAATAGACACCCCTTTCCCCAACCCTCCACATGGTTACACCCTAACCGCTTTGAGGAACTCTCTGGCCTAACAGAAATTGATTGACTACCTTTGGACCCAAGTAGTTCAGAAAAGACTGTAACAACAGGTAGGCTAACAAGGAGAGATACTCATGTAGTGGATAGAACAATAGGGAATGGGCTGGTTGAAAATAGCTTGGACCATTTTCCACATAAAACATCCATCACTCACATTAACACACATGAACTTGAGACTGGGATCGACTCACCTATCCTACCTTCTACACCCAAATCTGGAGCGGGGACCACGATTTGGATTTCGCGCCTGTTAGGCTTGCTATTATTAGTAACCTGGAGGATCCAGTGACAAGGACCCCCAAAGCCCACCCATTCAGAATTCTTTCCTGGAATATTGCAGGTATCTGTTTAAAATTAGAGGACAAGGTGTGGCTAAAGTATGTCAAGGCCTTTGACATTATTTGTGTTCCGGAATCATGGTATAGGGAGAACATTGGGTTAGATAGTTTCTGTTCTTACAATGTCCATGCAATCGCTTCACCAGCTGGGAGGGCAAAAGGGGGGTGGGCAACACTGATTTCTGTCAAATACGGGTCTATTAAGGCACAGACCAATATTGATCATCCTTGGTACAAACTTAATTTGATTTCTTACTTGTTTCAGGCCAAGACGTTACTGATCAATTGGTATTATAACATCTTTGACCAAAATAGCTGTGATATCATTGTAATTTTTAAGGATGAAATGGACAAAATTGCAGGGAAGTGGAAGCCCCTGTGTATTTATTGGGTGGGAGACTTTAACTACACCTTATGCTGGCACAGCCCACGCCGGGTGTGTGGGCTAATGGACACTGGGGGTCAACCTCTGACGCATTTTACACATACCCCTCAGGGCGACGCCTTATGCTATCATTATTGTAAATGATTTGCTTTTTGTTGACACCCTGGTTAGTAGCCCCGAAACACAATACCCTACTTATCTGGGCAGAGGAAGGGAAAGTGTCATTGGCTTCACGTTAATATCCCCAAAATCTGCCTTTTTTGTTGACAGTTTTGAGTTGGAGCCTAATAACGCTAGCGATCATAATCCCCTCTCTGCCTCCCTATATAATTGAAATCAAGGGGTGAGATTGAAATGGAGCAAAATAAATCCCTCCCAATTTGAGGAGAATATTGTTAAAGTTAATTTAAGCTCCATTTTGAAATGTTTAGATCAAGACACTCCCCCAGATATGGTCATACAGGGCTTCCAGTTAATTTGTAGAGACGTATCCAAAAACCTGACGAATTCAATAGAAAGAAGGGAATCTCAGGAGACAAAATGGTTTAATGCTGAGTGTACTAGGGCCCAAAAGGATCTTAAGAAGGCATTGCATGTAATCCTGCGAGATAAAACTCTAATCAAAAATGCGAGGCAGGCTTATAAAAGCACAATTAATTAGAGGAAGGAACAACTGAGGTTAGCCTGGGCAGATTTAGAGAGAGCAAGTGCACTTAAAGACTCTTAAGAGTTTCTTAGAGGCGATGCAGAGTGGGCAACAAAATTCGTTTTTTTTTTTTTTTTCGATACTTACCTCAAATGGTCCTTATCCCGTATTTTACATCCCCCCACCCTGACCCTCCCCTGCCTGACGTCACCGCCCCAGTATAACGCCCAATAATATAAACAAACAATGGTCCAAAGCCTATTAATTACAACCGATGACTCAATCAACAATGACTCAATTTCTTTTTATGAGCAACAATATCCAATTTGCCCAATAGTATATCAATACATTATACTGAGAGAAAACCTAACACCACGGTTAAAGAAAAATATATATGTATTTATTTTTCATTCTTAAATTCGCATTTTTTGTATTCATACTAATTACAATATTTTCTGAAGTGAGTAAAAGCAGATAGGTTGCCCCGAAGGGAGCGTGCAAAAGAAGAAAGGATGTGCTCAAAAAAGTTGAAACAGATGAAAGGAAAACACAGTGATGAACAAAAGGAAGAAATATTCACATTATTTTTCAACCAATACTGGACATATAATTTGTCCCATTGAAAACCTGGCCAAGATATTATTTTCAAAACACAACATTGTACTCCATAAATCTATCTGTCCTATATTTTGCACTAACAACAATGTTGTTGAACAGCTGGTCCAAGGTTATAAAAGAAAGGTGTCGACGTTTCGACTCGTCTTAGCCCAACGGTGATTTAGACCTGGGGATTGCGAGTCTTCATCAGGACTGTAGGAACAACTGGGACAACCAAGGGAATTTTTAATTTACCCTAAAAAAAGAAAAGAAAATTAAGAAATCACTAAACCGTGGTGAAGATTAAAAAAACCTATAACCCACATAGGGCTAAAAGGTGGTGCTGGCTTACCCTTATGACCAGAGCAAGCGTAGGGAGGAGATCCAAATCAACACTTCCCACAAGATAAATCCTTATTCAAGTTGGAAAAGGCGATACTTCATTTAAAGTGACTGGCAAGGGTTCATACCTACAATTGATTAATTAACATCAGTATACCTTAGTCATAGGATGAGTAATTATGTTCAAGATTTTCATGATAAGGGTTAAATACCTTGATGTGCGGTATGTGCCAGGGTCAAGCTTTCATGTTGACGATTCCCGATTGTGTTTTAATCCAATCTGCCCCACAGACAAAAGGGGGGAATAGGGTCCTTATTTTATTCAAGGATTCTACAGGGAAGCATGGGTGATAGGATTACCATTAGTCATATGCGACTCATATGTTGTAAAATTCTGCACTTGATTTTTTGTGTGGTCTGACCCACGTACATAAAACCGCAGGTACATATAATTGCATAGATTACCCATGAGGTGTTGCAGTTGGTATGTTGGGTGAGTTTATATGTCCGGTCATTGTGGTCAAAGTTATTACATTCTCTTGTGAGGGGACAAGCCTTACACGTCCCACATTTTCTGTGGCCCTCTACAGGAGGTGCACCCCAAATAGTAGGTTGACTTTCAGATTGTTTTTTGTTAGGTAACATTGATTTCACTAAGTGATCACGGATATTCCTTGCTTTCCGGAAAGCATGTAGGGGTGGTGGTATCCCCCCCAGTTCGCCACTGATCAAATGCCAATGACGATTCAAACACTTCTTGATGGCATTGCTTTTAGTATTGAATGTCGTCACGCAAACCAACCTTTCTTCCTTAGGTTTTTGGGTGCTTTGAAGTAGGAACTCACGGTGGTTATGCCAAGCTCGTTTTTTAGCTTTTTTTTTTTTTTTAATTTTTATTTTGTAGTATGCAAGGTGAAAATGGAAAAGGGGAGGGGAACAGAGCAGGGGGATCAAGAAAGAGAAAGAAAGGAAGAACAGGCGACATTCCGCCACAGATCCCCACACAGGGGGTGCCAAAAAAGGAACATGTTCGCAGAGGGAGGGGCAATAGAGCATCAAAATCCACATCAAAGAGGGCAGTAACCAGGGAAAGCAGCGGAAGCACGGACATGAAGGCCCGTCCCCTGCGGTGTCCAAACCGTGCCTGGAACCCCAACAATGAATGCATTATCCCCAGCCGGGAAGAGCAGCTCAAGCCCCATCTGAGATATAGCGTCCGTTCCGAGGGCACAGCAAGCCGCAACAGGAGAGAGAAAAAAAAAACGAAAAAAAAAACTACCCCAACTACCCCCCCCTACCCCCCGTCCCTCCCCAACACCCATCTCCCACCCAGTGGTGGCGACCAGCATTCACACCATCCACAAAGTCACATCCGTAATCAAATTTGGAATAGATGAAGTGCCCGCAGCGCTGACGGACAAACCGCCGAGGGCAGGCCTCGGGACAAAAACCTCACTAGGGGGCCCCAATTGCACATAAAGTTTTTAAAATTCCCTAGGAAGATGTCTGAGAGACGCTCCAAACTCAACAAACGCCAAAGCCGGGCATGCCACAAGAAGACAGCGGGGGCAGACGGGCTTTTCCAAGCGGCTGCCAAAGTCAACTTAGCTGCCCCCAAACATAACCACATAATGCGCTTATCCGCCCTAGTCTGGTGTTCAAGCAATGGGTCCCTAAGGCCTAGTAAAACAAATTCCATGGAGTCGGGGAGCGGGTAACCCAGAATATCTTTAATGTGGGAGAGAATCTCAGTCCAGAACGGCCGGATGGTGGGACAGTCCCACCATATATGGCTAAAGTCCCCCAACATCCCACAGCCTCGCCAACACCTATCAGAAGCCGTTGGAAATATGCGGTGTAGTTTAGATGGATATAAATACCAGTCGAAGAGGAGCTTAACATGGGCCTCCCTGAGGTCGGTAGAGTGGTTATGAGCCGTCACGTCCCGCCACAAGTTCCTCCACTCGCTGTCGGAAATGTCCCTCCCCAGCGTGGTCTCCCAGTGGTCCTGATATCGCGGCCGTGGAGACATAGTAGTGTCTAGCAGCAGCCCATATAAAAAAGAGATCGCTCCCTTCATGGTGGATGTGCGAAGGAGGAAGGACTCGAATTTCGTCAAGGGTCTGGTAGCGGCATCCACCACTCCAGGCGACGTCGCCCAGTGCAGGAGCTGTAGGTGTCTAAAGCGCTCCGTTGGCAGAACACCATAATCCCTCATACAGTTGTGGAAAGTGAGAGGTTTGGTTCCATGGAACAGGTGGGTGAGGGCTCTACAGCCACCCTCCCTCCAAGTCTCAAAAGGTCCCTCCGTCAACGCTGGGGGAAAGGCCGGATTGAAATGGATCGGGGTGAACGGGGACGGGAATGTGGTCCACCGGTCATCGCCACTCAACGTGTCCCAAACCTTCAACACCGTGCTGGTGGGAGTGCTAATGTACGCGTTTCTGGGCCGGTCCACCTTAGGCTTCCAGGCCAGGTCCCAGATGGAACGACCCGCAATGCTCCGGTCCATGTGGAGCCAGTGCTTCTCCGAAAGCTGTTGGGACCACTCCACGAGGACTCTCAATTGGGCAGCCTTGTAATACAAATGCATGTCCGGAAAGCCCACTCCTCCCTCCGATCGCGGGCGCCGGAGAACCGTAAACGGAAGCCGCACCCGGCCGCCTTGCCAGACATACTTCAGCATCACGGACTTCAGCCGACGAAAGTAGTCCAGCCCTATCGGGATGGGCAAGGCTTGAAAAAGGTAAAGTAGCTTGGGTAGAAGAACCATCTTGAGTGCATGAATCCTACCCAGCCATGAGATAAATTTGGGCTTCCATCGGTCCAATTCTGCCTGAATCGACGTCAACATCGGGGGGAAGTTAGCCTGGAATAAGGCACCTATGGTAGAAGTCAGGCGCACTCCCAGGTAGAGCAAGGACGATGACGTCCATGAGAGCGAAGTAAGCGGCCGGGTCTGTTGCACCTCCCCCGGTGGCAAGGTCAGATTTAAGATGTAGGACTTGTCAAAGTTAACTTTGAACCCCGCCACCGCTTCATATTCAGAGAGTACCGAGTGGACATGGGGTAGCGACAGCGCCGGGTCTCGAAGGGACAACAGGACATCGTCGGCAAAGAGCGAGATCTTATGCTGCTCGCCCGTAAAGGGGAGCCCTAGAATCCGCTCATTCTCCCGGATCGCCAATGCCAACTGCTCTATGCTAAGGGCAAAAAGGAGGGGCGAGAGGGGACAGCCCTGGCACGTCCCTCGGGAATGGCAAAAGCTCCCGGACCTATGGCCGTTAACCAACACACGGGAGGTAGGGCTATTGTAATTTGCCTCAATCATCCTTATGAAATGGGGCGAGAACCCGAAGGCCACCAGCGTCCGGTGCAGGAACCCCCAATCAACGCGGTCGAAGGCCTTCTCCGCGTCAAGCCCTACTAACACTGCTGGTATGCGGAACCGTTCCGCTTTTTCAATGAGATGGACGACGCGCCGCAGATTATCATGGGTCTGCCTACCCTTAATGAAGCCAGACTGATCAGGATGGATCAGGGCAGGCATCAGGTCTTGCAGCCTGCCCGCCAGGATGGAGGAGTATAGCTTAGCCTCCAGGTTGAGGAGCGCTATCGGGCGGTAAGACGTACAGGAGGTAGGGTCCTTACCCGGTTTGGGGATAATGGTAATCAGCGCTTCGGCCATGGAGTCCGTGGTTCTACCATCAGTCGCCATCGCGTTGAAGAGGGAGACTAAAAAGTCGCAAATGTCGGGTGCGTACGTCTTATAGAAGAGGGCCGTATAGCCGTCAGGTCCAGGGGCCTTATGCAGCTTCAAGGCCTTGATAGCATCCAAAACTTCTTCCCGAGTGATGGGGGAGGACAACAAGTCATTCCATTCTCTGGAGACTTTCGGGATAGGTAGGCCCTCCAGAAATTCGGATTGGGCCTCCGGGTCGAGAGCGTCGCTCGAGTAGAGCGCTGCATAGAAGCGACCAAATATGGCCGCCTTGTCCGCATCTTTGTGCCGAATAGAGCCCGCGTGGTCACGTACGCCCCCTATATAATCCCTTTCGCGTTTGTCACGAAGTTGCCGAGCAAGGTGGCGCCCAATCTTATTGCCTTGGGAGTAGGAGGCACGCCGAAGGCGCAGAAGAGTGAATTCCGCCCTGTTGTTATAATGGGCCTTCAGTTTCCCTCGCACCGCCGTCAGGGGGCGCAGGGTCACCCTGGAGGGGTTCGCCTTGTGGGCCTGTTCTAAGGCGGCAAGTTCCGTTTCCAGAGCTTCCCTCTCTTCCCGCCGCAATTTATTCAGGCTCGCGTTGAGAGCGAGGCACGTGCCCCGCAAGGAGGCCTTGCACGCGTCCCACGTGTTATACACCGACGTGTCAGAAGGAGGATTGAGGAGAAAGAAATCACCGATAGCCTTGCGTAATGCCTTACAGGACACCTCATCCCTCACTAGAGCCGCCGGGAAGTACCATTTACGCCAACCATCACCCCCCATGGCCCAATGCAGGCCTAGAACCACCAGGCTATGATCCGACAGGGAGAGCGGAAAGATATCAGCCAGTTGCATATCCCCCCTGAGAGCCTGGCTAACCAAAACATAGTCTATGCGGGAATATGAACGATGAACGTGAGAGAAGAAGGTGTAGTCCCTTGGCCTGTGCATGGATAAAGCGCCAACTGTGCCAACTGTCTACTAGCCCCATTTCACTCAATTGACGCTGTGTCTCCTCCGAGAAGACGCCAGTGTCCGCCCTGCGCGCCCCAGAACTATCCAGGTCCCTGTCCCACACCATGTTGAAATCCCCCAGCATAAACAAGTGCCCATCCACAAAGTCCCCCATCTTATCTAACAGACCCTGCAGAAAGCCATTCTGACCTGCATTCGGGGCATACACTACAACAAAGGTACACAGGCGTCCATACAGCGTCCCTTTCACCATCAGCCAGCGACCCTCTTTATCCACACTCACCCCCAGGGGCTGGAAGTGGAGGGAGGCCCGGAAGAGGAGGGCCACCCCTCTATGCTTCGTGGGCGCGGACGCCCTGTAGATAAGGGGGAACTGCCTATGGCGAAGTCTCATTTCGTCCCTCCTAGCCAGGTGGGTTTCCTGAAGAGCGACCACATCCAGGTGATGGTCTGAAATGTACTTCCAAAGCTTCTGCCGCTTCTGTGGGGAATTGAGGCCCTTCACGTTCCAGGTGCCTATGCTAACAGGCATAATGGGGGATTAAAACTCCACGCCATGCACACGTCCAGACAACCACGCTCCACCTCCAGACCCCCGATACACACCGGGTCCCAATCCCATCGAGGACATCCACTCACAGGGAACCAAGGAAAAGACCCCAGCCACAACCACACTGAGGGGACCACACGCCTTTTTCCCAAGCCTCCCAGGGCGGCCCTTCTTTCAGAAAATGCAAGAGCCGAGGAAGCACCACCATAGAGCAAAAGAAAAAACGCAAGGATGTATAGTATTGAAGTCACCAGTATCATGCATCCAACACACACGGTCGCCACCACACCCCCCCTTACCCCCAACCCCAACCCCAACTTCCCCGCCGCTGCACCCACCCTCAGAGTACCAACTGACCCACCCCCTTGCAACAACCCAAAAACCAAAAAAACAGAGCACAAGGCTCGCAACCTGAATCGAACGTTCAGCAGTTCCAATGGGCCACAGGTCACACGGTCCACATCAGACTGGAATCGGGGTGGGGGCACCAATTCGAGGGCCCCCAGGGCCAAGGCCCGGGGTGTCTTCTCCAAAAGTACCATAATACCCCAGGGCCGTAGGGACAGAGGCCCTCCGGCGCCCGACCTTCAAAGAAATCAGGGATCACGCCGCACCAGAGCTCTGCTGAGTGTCCGCAAGGGTGGCCGAGGCCACCGTCGCCACCGCCGACCCCCTCTCCTGCAAGCTGATAGAGTGGTCCGGACGCAGTCGATCCGGAGAAGCGCCAACCCGGTGCCAAGATGAGGAGCGTCCCCGTCGCCGTGATGGTGAAGACTGCGCCTCCTGGGATGACGGGTCCTCCTCCAGCCCCAGCAGCTCCCTCACGGCCTTCAGGGAGTGAATCTGCGCCAACCTGTTCTGCCATCTAAAGATAATCCGGAAAGGGTGACCCCAGGAGTAGGAGATGCCACGCTCCCTCAGAAAAGCAGTCACTGGCCGGAATTCTCTCCGTTTTTGAAGCGTGGACGCCGCCAGGTCCTGGAACAGCTGCGGTCGATGGTCACCAAAGTGCAGAGTGGGGATGGCCCTGGCCTTCCGGAGGATACGTTCCTTCGTTTGGAAGTCGTGGACGCACGCGAGGATGTCCGGGGGGGGGGGCACCCCGCCTGGGCAGGCCGACTCTGTGCACCCTATCCAACTTGATCTCTTGAACATCCTCCTCATCCAGCACTTGGAGGAAGAGGGCCTGCACATATTCTCTCAAGTCTCCAGCCTCCCCGTCACAGGGGACCGCTCTGATACGGATGTTGTTTCTCCTTGAGCGGTTTTCCAGGTCCTCGGCGTATGCTTGCAAGTTCAGGTTCTGGTCAGTAAGGCGAAGAACATCTTGTTGCAATTGGTGAACGTCATTCGCCATACTTAAGTCATGATCTTCTAACGTGGCCACCCGTTCACCAATTCCGTCCACATCTCTTCGGACCTCACGTAGGTCCGACGCTAGCTGAGCCCGAAGCTCGGAGATATCCTCCTTAATCGAGGCAAAGAGTTCCGACATGAACGCCTTGGTGGCGGGCGCCTCCTCGTCCGACTGTCTAGTCGAGCCACTAGCTCCCGGGGAAGATGGCGGTTGCGATGCTTTAGAGGCTCCGTCCTTCATTGTCCTCCCCTTGCGAGGCAAGTTCGACATCGCGGCGGAGCTGTGGAAGCAAGGCCGCTCAAGATGTAGGCCGCTCAAGAGACCTGCGTCACAAGCAGCAGCCGCTCGAGAAAATGGCGGCGTGGAGGCTTCCCGTCAAGGATCCAGAGGGACGGCAGCAGGCCCGGAATCCCCGTCTCACACAGCTGGGTCACGAACACAACCACTCGACACCTCCAATGCACAGCTTAGTCCGCTATCTCCGGGCAGTGTGGGCCGGGAAGCAGTCCGCAGAGCAGAGAAGGGATATATGATGTTACAACGCGGACTTTTACTCCGCATACCGTTACAACGCGGTTTTTACAACGCGGATACTGTAACAACGCATGTATTTACAACACATTTTTTTACAACGCAGGTACCTTTACAACGCAGACCATTACAACGTAAGTATTGGTAAGTATATATTAATATTAATAATATAATAGTAACTTAATTTTAAAAATATAATTTAATGTAATTTTAAATAATTTAATTTCCGTTAATTATTTTAAATTTAAATTAATATTACTTTATTTTTACCATGTACCCCTGTACCCCAGAAACTGAAAACTGACCCTAAACCCCAAAAATAAATTAAAGTAATTTTATGAAATATAATTTAAATTAATTAATGAAAATTAAAATAAATATAACTTTATTTTTACCCTGTACCCCTGTACCCCAAAAACTCAAAACTGACCCTCAAACCCCAAAAATAATGCAATGTAATTTAATTTAATTTATTTACTA
The DNA here is from genome assembly GCF_964263255.1 of Lissotriton vulgaris. Taxonomy (NCBI): domain Eukaryota; kingdom Metazoa; phylum Chordata; class Amphibia; order Caudata; family Salamandridae; genus Lissotriton; species Lissotriton vulgaris. The sequence goes on from NC_141691.1 coordinate 958,352,884, forward strand.
TTAAATAATTTAATTTAAAAATAAATTTAATTTATTTTTACCCTGTACCCCAAAAACTGAAAACTGACCCTGAACCCTAAAAATACCCCTTTACCCAAAAACTGAAAACTGACCCTGAACCCTAAAAATACCCCTTTACCCAAAAACTAAAAACTGACCCTGAACCCTAAAAATACCCCTTTACCCAAAAACTGAAAACTGACCCTGAACCCTAAAAATACCCCTTTACCCAAAAACTGAAAACTGACCCTGAACCCTAAAAATACCCCTTTACCCAAAAACTAAAAACTGACCCTGAACCCTAAAAATACCCCTTTACCCAAAAACTGAAAACTGACCCTGAACCCTAAAAATACCCCTTTACCCAAAAACTAAAAACTGACCCTGAACCCTAAAAATACCCCTTTACCCAAAAACTAAAAACTGACCCTGAACCCTAAAAATACCCCTTTACCCAAAAACTAAAAACTGACCCTGAACCCTAAAAATACCCCTTTACCCAAAAACTGAAAACTGACCCTGAACCCTAAAAATACCCCTTTACCCAAAAACTGAAAACTGACCCTGAACCCTAAAAATACCCCTTTACCCAAAAACTGAAAACTGACCCTGAACCCTAAAAATACCCCTTTACCCAAAAACTAAAAACTGACCCTGAACCCTAAAAATACCCCTTTACCCAAAAACTGAAAACTGACCCTGAACCCTAAAAATACCCCTTTACCCAAAAACTGAAAACTGACCCTGAACCCTAAAAATACCCCTTTACCCAAAAACTAAAAACTGACCCTGAACCCTAAAAATACCCCTTTACCCAAAAACTGAAAACTGACCCTGAACCCTAAAAATACCCCTTTACCCAAAAACTGAAAACTGACCCTGAACCCTAAAAATACCCCTTTACCCAAAAACTGAAAACTGACCCTGAACCCTAAAAATACCCCTTTACCCTAAAACCCAAAACTGACCCTAACCCCTAAAAATACCCCTTTTCCCCAAACATATAACATTTAAAAAATAACTATATACTTACCAATACTTACGTTGTAATGGTATGCGTTGTAAAGGTACCTGCGTTGTAAAAAAATGCGTTGTAAAAACATGAGTTGTAACAGTATCCGCGTTGTAATGGATGCGTTGTAACAGTAGTGCGTTGTAAAAAATGCGTTGTAACAGGTGCACACCGCAGAGAAGGCCTCTGAATCAGCCAATGTCCAGTCATGAGCGTTCCGCACAGGCCCAGCAGCCCCGAGCCGCAGGTGTTGCAGGGAACGAGGCCCCCCCAAGCAGTACAGTACTCACAGGGATGGGGAGGACCCTCCGACCCAGCAGAGGCCGTCGAGGGCGCCGATGCGTTGGTCCGGAGTAACCGCGATCAGATCGCACGGCCCCGCCAGAAATCCACGGCTCACTTCCCACGTGGTCAGGCGTCTGTCGAGCCTTGCAGCCCTTCAAAGCAAGGAGCTCACCATCCAGCCAGTGTCCCGCTGTAGAGGAGGGAACACGATGGTGAGATTAGGCAGGAGACGCCCGCTGTTCCACGAAGCCACGCCCAGCCGACGCCGAGTCACTGCACTCCACGGCGGCCTCGCCGCTACGCAAGGCCGGTGCTTAACAGGCCCGATGACGAAGGGCACCTGGTGGCGTTGTACGGCCACTCCGGGGCTCGCCGGGGACACCGGACCACTCAGCTCGTTGCCGCTGGCCACTGTGACCGTATCAGAGCCGATTGGCGCCCTGAAGGCGATGCTGTACAAAGCTTAGCTGGTCGGGCGCCGGAGCGACTCGAAAGCACGTCTTACTCCGACGCCATCTTGGCCACGCCCCCGTTTTTTAGCTTTTTTAAGAAGTCCGATGGGGTAACCCTGTTCACTCAATCTCGACATCAGAATAGTGGATTCCTCTAGGTAATCCTCCTTTCTGAAACAATTCCGTCGCAACCTCAGGAACTGCCCAAAGGGCAAATTGTCCCTGAGATTGCGCGGATGATGACTAGTATACCTGAGGAGGGTGTTACGTTCACTGCTCTTTCTGTAAAGTGTAGTATACAATTTTCCATCAGCAGTCTTTATTCGTAAATCCAAGAAACTAATGGACATAGGGTCCGATTCCAAGGTGAATTGGATATTATTTGAACAGGTGTTAACCCATTTGTGAAAATCCCTAAATTCTGTTTGTCCACCCCGCCAGATTAAGAGAACGTCATCAATATACCTTACCCACAATAAAATATTATTGAGGTAAGGATTATATTGATTTTGTATGAATTTGTTCTCGTATTCACTCATATATATAATAATAGCCAGTATAACGCCCAGTATAACGCCCGGCACAGGCCGTGCCTGGGGCTGGATTTCATAAAGGACCAAATTAATATCGCCCCATTGGTCCATTGAGCTCCAATTTGGCTGTCGGAAGACCTAAAGTTCACAAGGGAAATTATTAAGGATTACATGACCCTGGATAATGCCCTAGCTATTCTATGGCTCCGTTTTGTCAAAGGAAAATTTAATGAAATAGACCTGGGGCATTATTATGATAACCCTGCTAGTGTCCACACAAACATGAAAGACGCATATTTTGCTGAGTCGGATAATTGCTATCGGCAATCAGGTCTACAATCTCACTTAGTTTGGTCCCCTTCATATCAACAATTTTATTTGTATTTTACCACAAATGCACAATTCCCATGTCTCATGACTAGGTTCCGTCCTTAAACATTGCACTTTCTTGTGGCCTTTCCCAAACAGGCTGGATGATGCAAAAACCCTTATTCCCTGTAATAATTTAGTTCAACAAAGCACCTTGCACTTTATGCTGTTTTGCACACTTTACAAAGAGCCAAGGGCAAGTTTTCTTACCCCAATCCTAAGAGAAATGCGCCCCTTAACCATCTGGAAGGCTTTAATTTCTTACTCTCTTTATCCACTGATGTTATCTACACTGCTGTGCTAAATTTGATCAGAACTGCACTTTTAATAATGTACCGGTATGAAATGTAAATAAAAAACTGGGGGGCATATTACCAAGCAATAGCGATAATTATCGCTATTGCTTGGTTAGCGTGAAAAAATTATCGCCAAGCTGCGGCGATTTTTATCGCAGATAAACCTTGGTATTACCAAGGTTTATCGCAAATGCGATAAAAATCGGCCGAAATGCATGAATATCGCTGAAAAGTCAGCGATATTCATGCATTAGCGAGCTAATGCTCTTAGCCATGTTATCCACCTCCCATTGGATAATATGGCTAAGAACTGCTCAGGGCAGGTGTTAGCTTTTGGAGATATTTGCGCTTAGCGCGAATATCTCCAAAAGTTGGTAATAGGAGATAGCGATGTTAGCGACTGTTTCCAGTCGCTAACATCTTGGCACGCCCACTTTGCATGTCATTAGTGATAAATATCACTGACATGCAAAGTGGGGCCCAAGATGGTCGCTATCTCCTACTAGCTGTCGCAAACTGGTGTTAGCGACAGCTAGGTAATAGGGAGATCATTTTATCTCCGATTTCTTGGCTTTTAAAGCCAAAAAAGCGGAGATAAACCCCCTTGATAATATGCCCCTGGGTCTTTTAAGTGTTTCTTTTAAAAAAAAAACTTTTACATTTGTTTTTTAATTGTGGATTATTAGAGTCATGAGTTATATTGTTGTATAAATTGGATACAATAATTTTAAGTGTTTTGTTTGTATGTCATACTTTTATGGTCCATTTGAACCGAATAAAGTTATTCTTATTTTGACTGATTGACTGTATCTAGTCTACCATGGCAGTGGTATTCAATCTGTGGGGCATCCCTTTGTCATTGGGAGGGGTAATTGAAGGTTTGCTGGTGGAAAAAGCTCTGGCAATGTGGATGTTGAAATTGTAATAGCAAATTGTATTTACATAACGTATACTACCCCTGATAAGGCATTGAAGCGCCTTGCGGTACTCCGGAACCCAAGAAAAAAGGTTAATAGTAGATTAGTAATCTTTTCTTTCTGCATTAGTTTTGTTAGGTTAGTGCTCTTCTTTTCTTGTATGTTTAGTAGAGTTTAGAGTAGGGATAGAGTGATGGGAATAGATTTGAAAGGCGAAATAGTACGTTTTTTTTGTAAGTAATGGTTGTGTGTCCATGTTAGTTGGGTGACATGGGTAAAAAAAGGAGGGGAAAGTCTGAGCAGGATGTTTGGAGGTTAGGGATGAGTCAGAGAGGAGGGATGGGACAGATATTGAAAGGATGATTTTTTTTTCTTCTTTATTTTATATCAATGCTGTCTTGTGGTTACTCCAGGAATACATATGCACATTCAGACTATGGACAAGGACTAGGAGGCAGTTATATGGATCAGCAATAGACATTTTGCAGACCAGTTTATTAAAAACATGATCAGTATAGTCATCTGGGAGGCCTGATCTACTTGTTTGTTTTACTATGTTGGTATAAGCTGAACGTTCACATTTATTTCATCACCATTCATTTAAGAGCAGTAATTATAATGAGCAGAGAGCTGAGGTATGGCTCCAAAAGAGTTTACAAATGCATTTTTGTGCCCGTTCTTGATGTGTTTATGGAAGCAGAATAAATGGCTTATCAACATCTACTTTGTGGGCTTAAAGACACACTCCAAAGAATTTGGTGTATACTTATTGCATTCCATTGCCGTTTTCGCCAAATAAAATGCAAGACGCTGTATTCACAGCCTCAGACATAGTTCTGCTTTCTGTAAGGGTTGTCAGACAGGACAATAAACAAGCATTGACAATGCAATAGGTCTCGCCCTCGTTTAAGTTAATGCAATTCTGTTAGTAATTAGGTGGCTTTTTAGCTTTGCTTTTATTAGTGTTTTTCAAACTTTCATGTACATAACATGCATATGTATGCATATATGTATGTATATGTATGCATGCATTTATATTTGTATATATATATATATATATATATACATATGCAAATGTATATATATGTTTATATATGTATGTACACAGACTGTCTACAGACTGAAAAAATCTTGCTACTACAGCGCCTAAAATGTTGTCTGCAAAACAGTTATTTCGAGTGGAATAACAGGTATTATGGTCAACTAACAGGTACCTCCATGGGCGCCAGCGTATGCAAATATCTTTATGGCCCAATTCGAAGCAGATAATTTGATGAACACTGAGCAATAGAAGAACATCAAGATGTACTGTCGATTCATCGATGACATATTTTTGATATGGCAAGCCACGCAAGAAGAATTGGAGCAGTTGATCATAGATCTAAACAGAGTAAATCCAAGAATACCATTTACTCACAAAATTGATCATCAAATCATGGACTTCCTGGATGTGAGAATAATAAAAACTCAAACAGGGTTTCAGACCCAATTGTACACCAAACCTACAGACCGGAACAACGCTTTGGTCTACACCAGTTTCCACCCAAGAAGCCTAATCAGGAACTTACCATATTCGCAATTGATACGAATACAACGGATCTGTTCAGACCCTCAGATTGGTCTGACTAAAATGGAGGAACATCTTATCAAAAATAAGGACAAGGGATACCCAATGGAGGTGTTGAATCAAAGCAAGGACAGAGTTTTGAATTTAACCCCTTCGCTGTGGCGGGAATTCCGCCGCAGCGCTAAGGGGGCGGGGGGGGCAGAGCGGTGCTCGCATGCTTGTGACGGAGCCGCTCTGTCACGAGCCGCGGTTGAGCTGTGCTCATGACGGAGCGGTTCCGTCATGGCCCCGCCCGCTCAATGGAACATCCAGCGCAGGCGCGTAATTCGCGCCGTACAGGCGCGCCGAGCGGGCCATGACGGAACCGCTCCGTCATGAGCACAGCTCAACCGAGGCTCATGACGGAGCGGCTCAGTCATGAGCATAGAAGGGGTTAAGCAGACAGGAGTTACTACAAACAAAAGCTAAAACAACTAGTAAGAAGATGGTATTTGTGCCCAAATACACAACACAATCTACAGCTATCAAGAAAATCATTAACCAGAGATGGGAACTACTATCCAATGAACCAGACTTTAAGGGCATATTTCAAGAGACACCTCTGCATGCGTATACTAGAGCAGGAACCTAAAGGAATTACTGAAACGACCCAACATCGGCAGGAAAGAGGCCAACAACAAAGGGACAAAACTGTACACATTGTAACAATGTGATCACTGGAAACACATTCAACCATCCCACAACTGGCAAACCGGTCAAATTAAGACACACAAGTGACTGCCTCACACAGAATGTGATCTATGGCATTAAATGTCCGTGTGGTAAAATGTACGTGGGAAAAACTGAACGTAAACTTAAAATCAGAATCACAGAGCACAAAAGTAAAATCAGAAACCAAACGCTGACATCATCACTGGCTACACATTGGAAGGAACAAAATCACACCCTTTCACAGTTACGGTTCATGATCATTGAAAAGGTGGAACCAAAACAGGGTATTGATATGAGACAGAAACTTTTGCAGCGAGAACTGTACTGGATAAAAACTCTGAAAACGATGAAGCCAGCAGGGCTTAATGACAGATACGATTCATTGCGTTATTTATAAACAGACATAAGAACGGAGACTGAGTTAACCTATAACGATATAGAATGTTCTGGTTATGTAACAAAGAGGTAAATAGGGACAAAGAAAACTACCTTCTACCAGTTTAACACAAACACAGAAAGATCTAACATAGGTTTCATCTTACAACATGTGGATTACATAAGATCCTAAGACTGTCTTTGATTAGAATGTACATGTATATATGTATGGCATATTGTAGCAACCTTAACATGACCACGGGCACTAATGTTACAACAATGCAGCCTATTCATACATGTATTCACAGTCCACATAACACAAATCCAGAAAAAGGACCCCTATACAAGCACACATGACCAGAAATCCATCCGCACTGGACCACATAGGGATGTCTTTTGGACAGCTGTTGATATTATATAATCACCGGGATTTATACGGAATGGACATACACTGTTTAAAACAAAATTCAGACACCAAAACGTTTTTTCAATTAATAAAAATAACATCATCTTTAGACTTTCGAACCGTTACAATATTCACCGTTCAATTCATAGTCCGGTCACTATAGATATACAATAGTTTCAGATGAAAATTAGGTAATCAGCATACTTCAAACCCCATCTAAAGATGGTGACGATGGAACAACAGTTAGGATCCACCATTGATGGGTAGTCCGTTATTTGTGGCTACATAGCGAGACGCCGACTTATTACGATCACCTCCGAGGAACACAACACCTTCGTGCACGCGATAATTGAGACCCCAAATTAAGACGCAGAGACATCGGTTTTTAGATTAGCTTAGATAGATTTGTTCTCGTATGGAAATAGGGTACAGTCCGATTATGAGTATATGCCGAAAACTTGTTAAAATGAGTTTCAAGCGTAATATGATCCACCGCATTTTTCTAGAATTACTGGCAGAGCTGTGAACCTGATCTTAAGAGCGATTTGTTGTATTTTTCCGCAGATCCCTTAATCTGAAATACCACAGGTATGCGAGCGAGATCATTATATCGATACAAGCGGGACTTTCCACGAGTAAGAATCTAATATTGTTTTCACATGATCTCTTGTTGTTATTCAGGTAAGAAGCAGAGAGCAACAAGCACAGGTAGGACATTTAGTTTCATTAGAGACAGTAAATCAATAAGACTCTAATGTTTCAGAGACCCATATCTTGGCACTATGGGATGAGATTATCTATATGTGTTTTTTATTATAGCACATACGCTGATACACTTCAGCAACGTACCGGTAAGATATCTACAAATATAGTTTATGTTCATCCTTCGTTCTGTAAATATGAACACACAACACTGACTTTGATATGTATTCATTACAGATTTCACATGCAAAACCCCAAAACTCATAAGGTATGATTATATACGGCGAGTTATTAAAATTACACGAGCATCCATGACCATACAAATGTAAATGTAAATGTGTGTATACTTGTAAAGCGCACTATCAACTAGAAGGTATCTTGGCGCTGTATACCGCTGTGGAACCCTTCCTGGCTTTCCCTGTGAGATGCCCCTTACTGGGCACCACCAAGGTGAGGCCAGGCATCCTAGCGCTTTCGGGGCCGTTGTGGAGATTAACCCCTTCAGCGCGGCGCGAATTTTCGCGCTGTGCTGAACGTTCCATTGGGCTTATGGATCCATGACGGAACGGTTCCGTCATAAGCACAGTCCAACCGACGCTCATGGCGGAACCGTTCCGTCATGAGCACCGAAGGAGTTAAGCAAGCTATTGCCCAGAGTTGCAGAGTGGGACCCATGATTGGAGTAGGCACCTAGGCGAGAATTATCGAGTCCAGGGACATTGAGCCCAAGCCCCTGCCGCTTCGGGAATTAAACCCTGGTCCCGGGCCAGACCTCTGCCTCAGGGTCTGCCGCTCTAATCGGTGAGCCACACTTCTCCACAAGACAATCACAATGGTTTTATTTCTTCTTTTGTAGTGAGGCCCCTGAGGAAGGCACGAAGTGGGTGCTGAAATGCATCGGGCATGTGATTAAGATATGTTATGTGCTAAAAAGCTGGTTGTAAATTATGAATAGGAAACATGACAATTATGATGTATATGTTTTGTTAACAGAATGTAAAGAGACTGTTTAATAACATGTGATTTGAAACATGAATTATTTGAGATATTAACGAAGAAATAAATGAATGAAAAGCAATTGATTACGCTGAAAAAATCAAAGGTGTGGGACATCACTAAGTGAACAGTGCGTGACTGGACCGACACTCTAGTTGGTCTAAACTCTCTGTATATATACACATACATTACCTACTGGCGGTCGCCAGTAGGTATATATAGTTAGGATTTTTTCTCTATGGAACTTTTGAAAATTCTATGTCTAATAACTTTGGCGTTTGTGGACGGAATCGGCTGAAATTTTCAGGAAAATGGCACATTTTGTTTCTGAGCAGCCCCTGAAAATTTGGGGGGGTTTCGTCAAGGGGGGGCCGAGAAAAACGGGGGGTCCCAAAACGCGTTTTTAACATTGAGTTTTCCATTGGGAGTTTGGCCTCACTTTTAGCTCGAACGGCTGAATGGATTTGCACGAAACTTGGCAAAATTGTAGGGACTGTTAGCCCGATGTGCCTTTGCTGGGTCTCAATATATGTGCTCCAGTGGATTTTGAGAAATTAACGTTTTAAAAAACAGATATATCTGTGACAGCGTCCCGGATAGTGCTCCGGTTCGCTAACTTTTCGCGTAACGGAACTTTGCGTAGCGAAGCTGATTGGCTCTCCGGTGTCTGTCAACATTCTAAACAGTCCGGAGAGGCCGCCATCTTGTCTCTCGGTAGGATCGAGAGACAAGAGGAGGAGAAAAACGAAGGGGGAATTTAATGAAAGGGGGCAAGGTAGACCCTTCTTGACCCCCCTAGGAATGATGTTGGGGTTATTAAAGGGTCCCGTGGGGCAAATAAAAAAATATTGATTTTTTGCGGTAGAAGCGCTTTCCGGTTCGCGAACCGGGTAGAGAACCGGGACGCGAAACAGGAATTCGCCATTTTGTGTTTCGATTTAATTAAATTACAAGATGGAGGAAAAACAATTTGAGAAATGGGTATAAGGGGGTACGGGAGACGTATCCTGACCCCCTATGTTTTCTGAGGGTGACTGAGGATGCTCATATATGTTGATACTTGTCTTCCAGCGGCTGCGCGTGGGCGTTTTTTTTTTTTTTTGCTGCGTGACGTCTGTTAACGTTCGATTCGAAGGAAATCAGGAAGTGTTGACCGCCATTTTGACACTGCGAGTAAATATATTGTTAAAAATAATTGTTATAAATTAATCCGTATTGATAAACATTGTCTGCGCCATCTTGCTTTTTTTCCAATGCCACACTTTTGTCGTGCATGGCAGCCTTTTTAGATGCCTTGACCAGACCCACTCTCTGCACGCCGCCGATCGTGACGTCTGTTAACGTTCGATTCGAAGGAAATCAGGAAGTGTTGACCGCCATTTTGACACTGCGAGTAAATATATTGTTAAAAATAATTGTTATAAATTAATTCCTATTGATAAACATTGTCTGCGCCATCTTGCTTTTTTTCCAATGCCACACTTTTGTCGTGCACGGCAGCCATTTTAGATGCCTTGACCAGACCCACTCTCTGCACGCCGCCGATCCTCAGCATGGCTCCCCACCCTCGCAAGCATCTCCCCCACGCACTGGTCACCCCCGCTCTCTGTCTTATGCATGGGCCATAAACCTCCCCCCACCTGCGCTGCTCTTCCCTGAGAATCACACCCTGTGCCCGCCCGACACCACCCTTTCACCCTATTCACTACCGCACCCTCTGACATTCCTCTTCCTTTGTGTCTGATTGTCCAGGCCGGTCCCAGGCCATCACGTAGCCCTGCGGATGTAGTTTATGGCCTCAACTGTAAAGAATCACCCCTATTCAAAGGAGTTACAGTAGATCAAGGCCCCCACCCGATGAGATCCGTTACACCACACGCGTTCCTACTATCTGATAACCATCCTGTATTGTGATTGGGGAGGGGATTCTCACTGTGAAGGTGTGTGGGACCGAGCCTGAAGCGGAAGATTCCAGGGATGCCTCTTTGTACATCAAAGTTTTTACAATTATGTGTCACATTAAAAATATATAGCACTCCAACAAAGTAGTAGGATTATAAAACTTTAATAACTTATAAATATATACAACGCAACAAAAACTGTAAACACGTTAAAACATTTTTTTTAAAACAGAAGCAACAATGGTCAGTAGCGGTCTGTTGTGCGAATAGTCCCAAGGCAGCACAACGTGCTGAGTTCTGGAAGGCACCCAGGTGATGTCACCTGGGTGCCGCACTGGTTTTGGTATCCTACAATGCTGCTCCGAAAAACGGCGTGGGGCGCCCCGGGGGGGGGGGGGGGAGGGGGGAGGCGGCGTGAGCGGGCCTCCCCAGGTGGAGGCTCGCCTGTTGTAGTGGGGCGCCCCTTTAGCGTTTCACTTGCCATTCAGTGGTTTTCCGCCCGCTTTTGCTGCACTGTGCCTCGTCAGTAGCGGTCTGTTGTGCGAATAGTCCCAAGGCAGCAGAACGCGCTGAGATCTGGATGGCACCCAGGTGATGTCCAGTAAGTTGCCGCACTGGTTTTGGTATCCTACAATGCTGCTCCGAAAAACGGCGTGTGGTGCCCCGGGAGGGGGGGGAAGCGGCGTGAACGGGCCTCCCCAGGTGGAGGCTCGTCTGCTGTAGTGGGGCGCTCCTTTACCGTTTCAGTTGCCATTCCGCCCGCTTTTGCTACACTGTGCCTCATCTGCCATTCAGCTGTTTACCGCCCGCTCTTGCGGCTACAGCGTCTCGCTCACCATGTAGTTGAGTTGCGCTCACTCTTGCGGTGCAGCGATAGGCGGCTGCCACAGGACTCTTAAAATGGCGGCCGGCTCTTCGGATTTGGGCCTGGTCCACTAAAATGGCCCTGGGACACCTTGGAACTCGGACGCTTGTCTGCTAGGGCTTGGGCTCCATTCTCGAAAGCGTCCCCTCAGCCTTGAAGATTCTACAAAAGTCTTGGGGGCCCCCGACTCCCGCAGGCTTCCGGTGGAGAGCGGCTGCCATGATTGCTTGCGGAATGGCCACGACGGAGCTACGAGATGGTGGTGCTCTCATGCTGACGCCAGCTTCAGTCTGAAACATCCAGAAACACTGTTGACTATCAATTCGATGAGTTCCGGTGGAGCCCCAACGTGACCCGGTAGGGAAGAACTTGCCCTCCCCTTTTTTGAGTGATGGTTCTTGTTGCCTGTCCACTCTGTTGTCATCTAACGGAACCTTTTTTGATTGCCAAGTGAGAAAAAAAAAAGGTGGGTCTTTCATCGTTTGGGAAAAAAAAATGTTTTAATCCAATGAAAAGTGTTATTTTTAGGTCATATGATCAAGCCTTCCATCATTAGGAAACCAAAAGTAAAATGAACCAATGAAAAATTTTATAAACAAGTCGCATGACCTTTTATGCGGCTTTGGGCTATAAAAAGCGTACAAAATCCGTTGGCCCATGAGGCGGCGTCAGTAGCGGACCGATGTGCGAATAGGCCGAAGGCAGCACAACGCGCCGAGATCCGGATGGCACCGAGTTGGTGTCCAGCAAGTTGCACTGGTGTGGCCTTCCTACAATGCTGCACCAAAAGACGGCGTGGGGTGCCCGGGGGGAGGCGGCACGAACGGCCCTCTTCCGCCTCCCCAGGTGGAGGCACCTCATCTGCAGTGCGGCGCCCCTTAGCGTTTCACACGCCGTCCAGCAGAGTTGGGTCCGCACTTGCTGCTACAGTAGGCCGAAGGCAGCACAACGCGCCGAGATCCGGATGGCACCGAGGTGGTGTCCAGCAAGTTGCCGCACTGGTGTGGCCATCCTACAATGCTGCGCCAAAAGACGGCGTGTCCAGCTGAGTTTCTCCCGCTCTTGCGGTACAGTGACTCGAACGCGCCGAGATCCGGATGGCACCGAGGTGGTGTCCAGCAAGTTGCCGCACTGGTGTGGCCATCCTACAATGCTGCGCCGAAAGACGGCGTGGGGTGCCCGGGGGGGGAGAGGCGGCGTAAACGGACCTCTTCCGCCTTCCCAGGTGAAGGCATCTCATCTGCAGTTTGATTTGGTGGATAATCCCCGACCTGCCAGTACATCCACCAATGAAGTGGCAGTGACAGAATCCGAGGCAAGGGAAACGGTTCTAAATCTTCAGAAGAACTTTGGACAAATGAAAATGTCTGTTTAACTTGCGGCAAATTAATTTCATGTGGAGAGAGGAGTGTTATTCTAATCAATAGAGCTTATGAACATCATCATAGTCGCTGGTTGGTGGAGACATTTTGACTATATCCTGGACCTGTCCGGCCTCGCCCAAAATGGCGCCGGTATAAATGGGACTCGTAACTCCTTGTTGTGTACTGGTTGCCCAACCTTGATATCACGAGATACGTATGCAGTTTTGAAGCACATGGCGGGCGGGGACGAGTACTGATTGAACATTTGGACATCCCTATTGATATTAAGTTCGGATGTGTTATTGATTACTGTACTATTGAAAGTTTGATTTAACGTCACCCATGGTACTTGCCCGCAAATGTATATCTAGATAATTTTATTGTAACTGGCCCTGTCGTACTTTAATTATAAAATGTACGTCCACCGATTCCGCAAATGTTAGACACCTTAGTTCTTGCAACCTAATGGGTCGCCCGTTACGTTGTTCTACAGTGTAAATGTCCCCTCATCATATACGATTCCAGTTTGCTCCGTGGCCGGCCCACGTGGTTATAGGCCCGTATTTGTATACTGACATTTTCACAATAAAGGTTTTTAAAACAAAACATGGTAGTAGTACTTACATTGGAAAAGTTTTGAATAATAGCTACTGTTTTCGAATCAGTAAAAGGCAAGTGAAATAAAGCAGTCCAATTACATGACGGTTAAAAGGTATAATACGCAGGAACGCAGTAAAGATAAATGGTCAAGGGTTGTTGTGTTTTCTACTCCTGCAACATAAAGTGATTGATAAGAATCTGATATTCAGGCCTATCGGCGACTAAGACAGCAGGCCGAGCCTCTTTTGCTCAACGGCTCCCTCATGGGACGAAGAAACGCCCTTTTTCTCGAAATAGGAATATTTTACTTGCAGGACAGTTGTAAATTTCCCAGGAAAATACATTAGCTTGGAATATTATAACATATATGTTTAAGAAAAAAAATGTTGGAAAGCAATGAAAAGCGTTATTATGACCAAGCCTTTAATCATTAGAATAACAAAAGTAAAATGAACCAATGAAAAGTTTTATTAACAAGTCACATGACCTGTTATGCTTATGTTACGCGTTGCGCGCCGCGCTCTGGATCGCTCCTGGGAAGCTGCGCCTCGCGCACCGGAGTACTTCCGGGTGCGCTAATGCGGCGCGTCATATGACGCATTACGCGACAACGCAGGTCCAGAATATAGTCAAAATGTCTCCACCAACCAGCGGTCGGAACACAACCCCTTTCAGTAGTCCAAAAAGTTCTGTTAAATGACAACAGAAGGGACAGGCAACAAGAACCTTCAGTCAAAGAGGGGGGGGGCAAGTTCTTCTCTACCTGTTCACGTTGGGGCTCCACCGGAACTGATAGAATTTGGGCGGGGTGGGTGGCGGAGCCGAGCTGTCTTGCAGCCATCATGGCGTCAAGCTCAGTTCATCTCACTAGTTTCGTATTTCTCATGAGGGGTTGTTCCTAATGTTTCTATTTTAGCGAGGTCAAAAAGAGATCCCATTAGTGGCCTACTGATTTTGCTCGATTCCTTTTGTTTTTTAAAACGATTTTTCACTATCTGCAAAGACTAAACAGAGTATTGTGACTCTGTGCTTGTTTGTTATTAGAGAATGAACCAAAGAGAACCAATTCTAAAACAGTAAATGCTTGGATAACAATCACTCAAATGGAGAGAGAAGCAGGCACGACGGATTACAACGGGGGCAAAGGCCTGCGTTACCTACCCTTCACTATCTGCAAAGAGAGAATACCCCTAAAAGAAAAAAAGGGGGGGGGGCAGCGTTCAAAGCACATCAGCGTGCATAGACACGAAAATGTTTTTACCTACCACGTACTTGACATTTTAAAGCTTTTCATATTTGCTATTAAAAAAACATTGACATTCACTGAAAAAACCATAGGTTATAGACCATATATAGTTAGGAATTAGCATTTACAAAACCTTAATTTACTCGCACAAAACCATAGAAATTCGCATATATAGTTAGTTGCAATAACTATATATCGCTCACCCGCAATCCACTGCTGATGATGTCACATATTACATCATTCATGACATGGTCAGTGACATCACTGATGACATCACTGATGACATCTCAAATGACATCACTGATGACATCACTGATGACATCTCAAATGACATCACTGATGACATCACTGATGACAACTCAAATGACATCACAGACAACATCACTGATGACATCAATCATGTGATAATACGATTAACCTCTTCAGACTCTAATATAACCTTAGATACACTCAGAGTAAACAGACACTCACAGATTGTCACTCATCCATGGAGTTACTCATACACCTAGTCAGTCATGCAAAGAATCAATCACACCTCCATTTCCTCAACTATACAGTTATACACACCTTACTTATTCAAACATATTCTAACACATATTTACTCTCTTATACAATCACTGATACAAGTTTTCAATGATCCATGCAGCCACTCACACATTCACTAGCTCTTATACACAGTAATTTATATATGTGAACTCTCATATGTACTGTGTTTTACATATGTACTTACTTTGACATGTAGCATTGAGATATCCATTCACTCACCAATACACTCATGCACACAGTCAACCACCCATACAGCTGTTTCCACATGCAGTTTTGAACCCATACATCTAGTGAATCAACTGTTCATACATCTATGCACAGAGTCACACACCTCCCAGACACCCACACACACACACTCACTCTCCCATACAAATACTTGGGCAACCAATCAATAACCCATATAGTTACTCATATAGGTACTGATCAACACATGCAGCATCTTACACAACAACAGACATACTGATGCACACATTCAGACAGTTTAGTCACTAACCCATGCACTCAGTGAGACACATTTAATCATTTACTCATACAGTCAGTCATGCACCTACTAAATCCTTCATCCAGACACTTATACATCCACTCATTCTTCAATATGTAAGACATATTTTAACTTTACAGAAACTTACAGTCACTGGATGATGTCATCAGTGATGTCATCAGTGATGTCACTGACCATGTCATGAATGATGTAATATGTGACATCATCAGCAGTGGATTGCGGGTGCGCGATATATAGTTATTGCAACTAACTATATATGCGAATTTCTATGGTTTTGTGCGAGTAAATTAAGGTTTTGTAAATGCGAATTCCTAACTATATATGGTCTATAACCTATGGGTTTTTCAGTGAATATATATATATATATATATATATATATATATATATATATATATATATATATATATATATATATAAATGCATATGCATATATATATGCATATATATATATATATATACATATATATATGTGCATATGTGTACGCGTAGAGAGGTAGAGAGATGTAAAGGTAGAGAGTATTAGAGAGAGAGAGGTAGAGAGTGGAGAGGGAGTAGTAGAGAGTGAGTAGTAGAGAGTAGAGAGTGAGTAGTAGGGAGTAATAGAGAGAGAGTAGTAGAGAGTACTGGAAAGAATAGTAGAGAGTGAGTAGTAGAGAGTGAGTAGTAGAGAGTAGTAGTGAGTAGTAGACTGAGTAGTAGAGAGTAGAGATTAATAGAGTGAGTAGAAGAGAGTGAGTAGTAGAGAGTGAGTAGTAGAGAGTGAGTAGTAGAGTAGTAGAGAGTGAGTAGTAGAGAGTGAGTAGTAGAGAGTGAGTAGTAGAGAGTAGTAGAGAGTGAGTAGTAGAGAGCAATAGAGTGAGTAGTAGAGAGTGAGTAGTAGAGAGGGAGTAGTAGAGAGTGAGTAGTAGAGAGTGAGTAGTAGAGGCTAGTAGAGAGTGAGTAGTAGAGATTCAGTAGTAGAGAGTGAGTAGAGAGTGGGTAGTAGAGTGAGTAGTAGAGAGAGTAGTAGAGAGTGAGTAGTAGAGAGTAGTAGAGTGAGTAGTAGAGAGTAAGTAGTAGAGAGTGAGTAGTAGAGAGTGAGTAGTAGAGAGTGGTAGAGTGAGTAGTAAAGAGTGAGTAATAGAGAGTAATAGAGTGAGTAGTAGAGAGTGAATAGTAGAGAGTGAGTAGTAGAGACTAGTAGAGAGTGAGTAGTAGAGAGTCAGTAGTAGAGACTAGTAGTGAGTGAGTAGTAGAGAGTGAGTAGTAGAGACTAGTAGAGAGTGAGTAGTAGAGTAGTATAGAGAGAGTAGTAGAGTGAGTAGAAGAGAGTGAGTAGTAGAAAGTGAGTAGTAGAGAGCGAGTAGTAGGGAGTGAGTAGTAGAGAGAAGTAGAGTGAGTAGTAGAGAGTGAGTAGTAGAGAGTAATAGAGTGAGTAGCAGAGAGTGAATAGTAGAGAGTGAGTAGTAGAGACTAGTAGAGAGTGAGTAGTAGAGAGATAGTAGTAGAGACTAGTAGAGTGTGAGTAGTAGAGAGTGAGTAGTAGAGTAGTAGAGAGTGAGTAGTAGAGTGAGTAGTAGAGGGTGAGTAGTAGAGAGTGAGTAGTAAAGAGTGAGTAGTAGAGAGTAGAGAGTAGTAGAAAGTAGTAGAGAGTGAGTAGTAGAGAGTAGTAGAGTTAGTAGTGGAGTGAGTAGTAGAGAGTGAGTAGTAGAGAGTAGATAGTAGTAGAGAGTGAGTGGAGAGTAGAAAATAGTAGAGAGTAGTAGGTAGTGAGTAGTAGAGAGTGAGTAGTAGAGAGTAGTACAGAGTGAGTAGTAGAGAGTGCGTAGTAGAAAGTGAGTAGTGAACATACCATAAACATTGAAGGACTACTATTAAAAGTACAAGTTTTCATTATTTTGCTTAATCCAAACGTTTGCGTGTTTTATAACCTGCAGGAGATTGGTTTAATTAGAACACGTCATGCAGAGAGACATTTTCTAGTCAACCCAGTAGCTCCTGTGACTTTTCTTGGCGAGTTATACTCTTGCAGAGATATTTGCAGAATCACTGGAATGTATTTCACAAAATAAGTGTAATTTTGCAAACGTTATCCAAATATCATTTAAAAAAATCTGATATCTATTTCTAAACAAACTTAATAATCATTTATGTATTTTCATTGTGTTACATTTTAAGTTTGGTGCAAGCATTGATGTGGCAGGAATGGGCCTTCATGCATCTATTTATACATAACTTTTGCTATTGTTCGATTTCAGTGTGAACAGAATTCTGTCAGCTGCTCGTGCCAAAAACAGGATGTAAATATTTGAGCAGATGACAAACAGCGGATGCATCTTTCCACAATGTGCACAATTTGCGTGTTGGAAAAGCAGTACCTGCGAGCCCAGGCACAATACACATAGCACCAGCAAACAAGACCTTTTACTTTCCTTAATTAGCATTTGTTGATTTGGAATTTTTTAAAAAGAAAGACTCAGATCAGCTCCTTGTCATCAGAAACATCCCACTCAAGTACAGCTTTTGTTGTACAAACCAGTGTAATGTGGCACTTTCACTCAATGATGGTGAACAGGAACTACGACTTCCAGATAGAAAGTCTTTGCTCCTTGCCAATCCTTGTAAAACAAGCGTGCGCCTTTACAGGGCAGACAAAAGATGTGCACGCAGGGACTGGCTTTACTGGTGGTGAAAAAAAAGTCTCCAGTGTATCACGCCGCCAGTAAAGGATCCAATCCCCACGTGCACATCTTTTGTCTTGATTGTCTCCCTCATGTGCACGCTGGAATCGTATCGATTCCAAAAGGTCCTCTGCATGGCAGACAGCGCATGTGCTGCTTTTGGCCAGGCCGAGACCTAAAAACTGGACTATCAGAACGCCCAAAGTGTCTCTTCCTGTTGCTGGAGAGACTTCAGTGTCACCTGCATTTCATACGTTCGAATTCCAACATGTCTTCTTCCCACTATTGTTAAAAATTTGTGTTAATGACTTGGATGACATGAACATAAAATAGTTTAGTTCTTTGACTTTATGGTTTGCGCTGTAAAAATTGTCTTTTAAAATATGCATTTTGATTGGCCTTTCACTTGAGGCCCTTCAGAGGGGCATGCTACCTCGCTTACCGCCACGCTTCCAATTGAAAATGCATAGAACAATATTTTTTTTTAACAAACATCGTTGGAGCATGCTTTGCAAGCTGCCTATGGTGTGGGAGATGGAACATTGCTTATGTGGGGCACAGCAAAATCGCTTTTGCTGCCTCTGTTACCTTTTTTCCCTCCTGTCAGCGAATACATTAACATAAGCCAGCTATGATGTTCCAGGGCATGCATTTAAACGTACGGTTTGCTATTAAATGCCTGCCTGGTAGGTGTGACATGGCTTTTGCCTTCTCATTCTCTGCATGATCCCTGCATGTCTGAACTGTAACTCTGTGACCTCTGGTCAGATAATATCAGTTCTTTAAGAGGCTGGAAGCAACACCCTTTCCCAACTCGTCACAGGGGTGTTGCTTGCAGCCTGTGAAGTGATTGACAGGCAGTCCCAGGAATACAGGGCGTATGACCTACTTTTTAGGTCGAGGACCGTAGTCTGCGCTTGCGCAGTCTCAGTCAGAGATTTAATGTTTTCTAGAGTTAGGAGAGAGAGGCTTTCTCCTCTAGCCATTGGAGGAGAGGGGCGTCACTCTGTTCAAGCCCTGTCTTTTTCCGATTCGGGGTGTCTTTTTTAGCTTCTTTCTTGTTTTCTTTCTCTCCTCTTCTCATTGGATGGAATTTTACCTTCCAGCCAATGGGAAAGGGGAGAAAGAAAACCACTCCCCGAATCAGAAAATGACGCTGCTTTCTCCGAGGCATTTCCGCTTCGCCTCGGAGAAAGCAGGTAAGCTATTTTGTCTATGCTCATGTCGTCAACAGCTTCTTCTCTAATATATTCTCCTTTCCCTTTCCTTCTTCATAATTCTCTCTCTCTGTTTCATCGATACCCCATCTCTCGTATTCCCCTCTTATTTTCTCTTTTTTCCTCCCTCTCCCTCTTTCTTCGTTACTTCTCTCTCTTGTTCATCCTTCTCCCTTTACTGCTCTCTTCCGGCATTGCCCCTTGGCGCTGTGAAATGTATCTTCCACCCTCCCCCGATCTATCTCCGCACTCCTGTTCTCATGTCTCCCCTCTCTTCTCGGCCCCTCCGCGTCTAGCGGTCTGTTTTCACCCCTCCTGTCTTTGCCTCTTCAGATAATATTGCTATGAATAGTGCTGATATCTCTAAAGGGCTGAAGCCTCTTCGCGCTACA
The DNA here is from genome assembly GCF_964263255.1 of Lissotriton vulgaris. Classification (NCBI taxonomy): domain Eukaryota; kingdom Metazoa; phylum Chordata; class Amphibia; order Caudata; family Salamandridae; genus Lissotriton; species Lissotriton vulgaris. Next base: position 958,372,798 of record NC_141691.1, read on the forward strand.
GGCATTCTTAAAATCACAGTAGCCGTTTCAGCACCAGTGAGAGTTTGGTATTTAACCTCCCCCTAGAGTCCCTTAAACAAATGCAAGCCCCTCCGGGGCTGACATATCGGGTGCCCCTTTGGCTAAGTTAAGTAAACCATGGAAGCCGCCGGTTTCCCAGTACAGGGGCCAGACCAGGAAGAGATGCCCCTCTCTGACAGGAAGAGATGCCCCTCTCTAACAGGAAGAGATGCCCCTCTCCAACAGGAAACTGTGCAGGGCGGAGGGGGTGCTCCAAAAGTGCCACCCTTCAGCTGAGCGACGGCGCCAATTACTCGTCCTATTCCTTCATTCTAACCCCCCTGGCCCGAATGAGGACAGCCGCCGGGCAGGATCCGGGTCTGTCAGTGGGTCTTATTTCGAGTCATGGATGCCAGCTAACCGTCCAGCTCCGACTGACCAGGGCTTCGTGGTCTGTCCACCCCAAGGGTACAAAGCCGTTCCTGGTGCGGGCACCGGCGAGGCTGAGATCCGCAGAGGTGGTCCATGGAGTGCAAATGTACCTCAGGCACCATGTGTGATCCTGGGCACCGGATGAGCCATCGGCGTGGTCCAGAGGGCTCGTCCCCTGGCTCAGTTGAGCCACGCACTCAAGGACTCGCCTTGGCCTGCTACATTTTCATCCACAGTCCCTCACTAGCCTCTGCTGGGTCTTGGTACGGTCCCTTACCGGCTCTTGGAGCAGCGATATTGTATATGTTCTGTGTTTGTGTGCCTCTGTTCCTGGTTTTCGTGCCTCTGTTCCCGGTTTTCGTGCCTCTGTTCCCTGCTCGTGCCTCTGTTCCCTGCTTGTGCCTCTGTTCCCTGCTCGTGCCTCTGTTCTCTGCTTGTGATCCGGTTTTCGTGCCTCTGTTCCCTGCTTGTGATCCGGTTTTTGTGCCTCTGTTTCCTGCTTGTGCCTCTGTACCCTGCTTGTGCCTCTGTTCCCCGCTTGTGATCCGGTTTTTGTGCCTCTGTTTCCTGCTTGTGCCTCTGTACCCTGCTTGTGCCTCTGTACCCTGCTTGTGATCCGGTTTTTGTGCCTCTGTTCCCTTCTTGTGCCTCTGTACCCTGCTTGTGCCTCTGTACCCTGCTTGTGATCTGGTTTTTGTGCCTCTGTGCCCTGTTTGTGATCCGGTTTTTGTGCCTCTGTGCCCTGCTTGTGATCCGGTTTTTGTGCCTCTGTGCCCTGCTTGTGCTCTGTACCCTGCTTGTGCCTCTGTACCCTGCTTGTGATCCGGTATTTGTGCCTCTGTTCCCTGCTTGTGATCCGGTTTTTGTGCCTCTGTTCCCTGCTTGTGCCTCTGTACCCTGCTTGTGATCCGGTTTTTGTGCCTCTGTTCCCTGCTTGTGCCTCTGTACCCTGCTTGTGCCTCTGTACCCTGCTTGTGATCCGGTTTTTGTGATCCAGTTTTTGTGCCTCTGTGCCCTGCTTGTGATCCGGTTTTTGTTTCTCTGTTCCCTGCTTGTGATACGGTTTTTCGTGCCTCTGTTCCCTAGGGCGTTACTGGGCAGAGAGCTCTGTGTGTGTGTGTGGCTCTGTGTGTGGCTCTGTGTGTGCCTCTGTGTGTGTGTGTGGCTCTGTGTCCGCTAATACTCTCTACTACTCTCTAATGCTCACCTATTGCCATTGTTAATGACAATACCATTTATTTATGTTTAAAAAAAAAAAAAAAAAATGAAAAAAATGCCATTTGCAATGCCAATAGCTCTAACTTTAATAAAGCCGAGACCATTGCATTGTAAATGCTTGTTTTAATATGATGCTGCTGCCCGTCATTTATAGGAGGTCTTTTCAGACCCTGAAAAGTGCAGGCCTGGGCTGGCGCTAGGTCAACCCGCAGTCTGCTTAGAAATTTAAAAAAAAGAAAATGCTGTCCGTGTGGCACATACTCACTACAGCATGTGTCCCTTTTGAGAGTGGCTGTCTGGCTCTCATCTCCGCAAGGGCAAGAGGCAGTCAGGCACTGAAGGCAGCACCCAGCATGGGCTCAAAGCCCCTATTTTATTGAAAAGCAACTGATGAGGATGATAATTTCTCTTGGCAATTACCATCCAAAAAACTTTGAAATCTAGGTAGGCAGCGCCCTGGCGCCCTCTAGTGGTGGTCGCTGCTGCTGGGAGTATTATCCTTTATATTGGGTATCACATATATGATTAAATACACTACAGTTCCGGATATAGATCGAGATTACTCATCCATCCTTATAATTATGCCAACATGTTTCTGCCGTGTATAAGGCACCTTTCGAATTTCCAGCCTTCATCAGAGCTGCTATGATCCCTGCCTAACTACACATTCATAGCATGCAGTGAAATGAGGGCTAATGCACTCACCTTTACGGATCTCGTTTCGTCCCATCAGGGACCTCTTCAGGCCTTCTGTCAATGTTCCTGCAGTGTATCCCAATTGCAGTGCGTATTGCTCAAAAGGGGTAACAACAGAGTGCCTTGAGATTCCTGTCAATCAAGTTTATTTCTTAAGAAGCTCCTATTGCACCTATTCTGACTTTCTTGGTATGAGATGCCACACAGCAGTTATCTTGCTCTCTGGACCTTAAAAGGTTTCATTCCACACAGGATGGAGGACTGCGCAATAGGAACTTCTTCAGAAATAACCTTGATTGACAGGAATCTCAAGGCACTCTGTTCTTACTCCTTTTGAGAGATATGTACTGCCACTGGGATACACAGCAGGAACCTTTAAATAAGCCCTGAAGACGTCCCTGATGGGACAAAACGTGTTACCTTAAAGAAGAAGCTTTTAAAATGAAAGACAATCGTGAATGAAGAAATCAACTTTAACAGAATAAACTTTCTAGAGTCTGTGATTTATGTGACCTGTTTGCATCTACTTCTTGATTTGAACTAACCTTTTGGTAGCTGGCAAGGGCATACTACAACAGGCTGCTACTAGGTGGCATTCTGCAGCATCACTGGATAACTAAGATATAGTATTGCAGGTATTTACTAATAGGAAATCTGGCTGGCAATACTATTAAATTTCAAAGGTGCAGCACCACCTCCCATTATTATGTGACACTTGTAGCTGGGCATAATTGGTTCATAATAGTGTCGATAGTGTCTTCAGGCTTGTTACTAGGTACTATATTGCAACCTGTAACAATTTCTGGATTAATATATACAACAATATAATATTTTTTTGGCATTGTCAAACATGCAAACATTGGCAAAACTTGTTTGTTTAGAGGTTTGTCTATTCTTTAGATATTATGTATACATAAAACACTCAAGGATTAAAATGTTATGTATGGTAATAGAATATTACTTTACGTTAAGAAAACTAGAAATTCACTGAAAAAACAAAGGTTAAAGTGACGTTATAGTTGGGAATTGTAATTATATCGTACTTTATTTTTCATTCATAATACTGATAATGGACAGACTTTGCTGCAGCGATACCGGTCAGTCATTTAAATGTTGATGTCCCTGGAATGGGATCAGTAATGGAGGGATTTGTTGCATGGTACCGCATCTTGCAGTTTTTCATCTGCATGATTAACCGCCCCATTTCCAGTGTATAGGTAAGATTAACACATAATGTGCAGGTGCCCTTTCACCATACCCAAAGTGCATAAACTTTTACCATTACCAACCTGTTGTCCCTGCACAAGTTTCTCCAGGTTATTTGTGGAGGAATTTATGGAAGTAAGAACATAGGGAGAGCAGTAGTTTTGCGGTAGTCAAATCTAACATCGAGTGCAAACAGTTTGCTCCAAATATCTGATTTCCCACAGAAATCACAATGACTTGTCCTGTTAAAAGAACGTCCCTGTGACATACTTTTTATGTGCAACAATTGCTAGCCTAATTATAGAAGGTATATAGAATTCTGGAATCATAAGCATTGGTACCTGGGCTATTTTCGACTAATGGGTCCCCAGAGAGGCAACAAACAAAAGCACAGTGACTTCCTGTCTCTGTTGCTCTGATGTCTGATTGGTGGATGCAGTGCCTCTTTTCTCATGGTGGTCCCATGGACTTATTGTTGACCCTTAAATCTTCATTGCATTATATTTTTCACATTCATAGTGAATTGTAGGGTGTCCCATTGCCTGTTTGTGAGGAAGTCCACGTACCCATCTGAAAACTCCAAGCCCAGTATTATCATAAAGTAGCAGTTCAGCATCTAATTTAAATTCCAATTTTTTGCAAGGGTACCTGCATTACAGGCAGGATTGTTTTTGTGCAGAAAGGGACACCTTCCTGGATGAAAACAATCCTTACAGGCATATTCCTCTATTTGAGCAGCAGAATGCAGCACACATGGAAAGAGGAAGTAACCAGGAGAAAGAAAGACATTTCTTCTTTAATATATATTTAGCAGACCTAGCACAAACTATACAGAACACCAACACTCACCCGCCTATACTGGCTCAAGAGGAAATGGAATATCTACAGTCCGCCGACGATATAGTCTTATTGAGTCAAATGCCAATAGGACTTCAGCGAAGTATGGACGCCTTAAAAACATACATGGATAGAAATGGGCTAGAGCTAAATCTGAAGAAAAGCAAGGTGGTTCGGTTGGTAGACTCGAAAATCAATAAGGGCCATATATATCAAGCCCAAATGGGTTCACAAACGCCGAAATTCACAGAATTTCGGCATTTGCGAACTCATTTTCGCAAAATGGTATGTATGACAGAATTTGGGTGCAAAATAAGGAATCACAAAATTTGCGATTCCTTATTTTGCAACTGCATTTAAGGAATCGCAAATTTTGCGATTCCTTAAATGCGATGTATGAAGCCAAAAAAAATTCCAAAATGCCCTTAAGGAATCGCAAATTACCACCAACTTCTAGTTGGTGGTAAGTTGTGATTTCCTTGAAAAATGCACATTTAAGCATTTTTCAAAGTGCCATGTGACGCACATACATGCCCTTAGGGCATGTATGTGCACCACATGTGCACCCATGCATATTTTAGGGGTGCAACAGGGTGTCCTTTGGACACCCCTGCACCCTTGAAATTATTCTCAATTTGCGATTTTCAAATTGTGAATCGCAAAATTGAGAATACCTTCCCATTCATTCCTATGGGCGTCATGGCCCATATAAATGAATGGGAAAGTATTCCTTAATTGTGATTCGCAATTTGCTAATCGCAATTAAGGAATACTAAGAATTCGCTAAAAAAAAGCGAATTTGTACATACATACCAATTTGCGATTCTGAAATAGCGATTTCTTAAAAATCGCTATTTCAGAATCACAAATCGGTATCTTCATACATATGGCCCTAAGTCACCTGGTTCTTGAAAGAGACCTGAGTTGAGGAAGTTAAAACATACAAATACTTAGGATTCATTGTGGAGCATCAAATGAAAGGCAAACAACACATAGAAACAATACAGGCGAAAGTGCAATCCTTAAATTACGGCTTCAGCACGTTAAGAATGAAACTGAACTGTCCTTCATTTGACCATCTTTTAACAGTGATGAGTGCTCAGTTAATTCCAGCAGTGACTTATGGCATGGAAACATTAAAAGGACGCGCAGAAGGTATCTTAAATAAAACCCAAACAACATATATATATATATATATATCGGTGTTCAGCATCATGAATACTGCATCTCCAGCACAGGTGGGTTTGGAGTTTGGGCTGCTGAATCAAAAATCCCAATGTAAAGGAGCCTTTATAAAACTATGCTGGAGATTACGGGCGTCAGAAAGAGGGTCAATTAACCATATGTGCTGGAAGGAAATAGAGGAGCAATTACAACAAAATAAAAAAGATTCGGGGTGCTATATCTAAAACAGGCTATTGAGAATCTTGGAACAGAAGACACCTGGATTGCAAGTATTCGGAAACAGGCTTTTTAAGGGCGTCGGGGCTCTGCCCCCTTTATTTTAATCCCCCCAGCGTCAGCATTGCTAAAGTAAAAAAACTCTTTAAGGGAAGTCTATTATAAAAAAAATGTACACACTTTTGTTGGGGGCAAGGCAGTAGATGTGCTGACACACTGCCAGCCAGTCCGATATATTCCTAAACGTTCTGCCTCTGCGCGAACCCTGGCGCCTGAGTGACTGAGTCTAATGTATTTGCCCGGCGGATGAGCTCACATCCCTGAGGTCTGTGAGGTCATCAGCTCGGCAAAGACATAGACTCGAGCTCCAGTCTCCACCCCCTGATGACGTGTGGGTAAATTTTGGCCCGGGCGCTTCAGGTTGAAGCCCTGAAGCACCGGGGATCCACGTCAGTCAGGGAGAGTAGATGATGGTTACCCCACCTTTTCCCGATTCGTCACAGGGGGTGGTACCTGCCCTATGACGAGTTGTGAAGGAGTGGGGTAGAGGCTGCAAGCAGGCGGGAAGCGCAAAAGTCGATTGTGCGCAGTTTGCCATAATGACTTCTGAAAAGACACTTTGCAGCCTCGAGGAGGTGTCGGTTTCCTGTGCTGCTAACTGCGGGACTTTATTGAGGCCGCCATTTGATCTCCAGCGCTTCAACTCTGGACTCGGAGACAGGTCTGAATGGATTATTTCGGGCCTGTAGTCAGAGAGGAGACAGAAGCCATGCTGACAGGACAACTCCCCTGGAACCTAGCAGGGGTCACACACACTGGCATTCTAGAACAAGCCCTCAGTAAGGTAAGCGCCATGGGAAAGTTTGGCAGTGAATACTTTTGATTTAATTTGAAATAGAAGTCTTTTTCTGTTTTTGTGAACGTCGTAATTGTATTTCTGAACACCTTTGTTGAAATGTTTTTAAGTGAATGGCATGCTACTGGGACACAACATCCTAATTTAGTTTTGCAGGATTTGTATAAGAGGTCAACTGTAAAGTTTAAAAAGGAAGATATGTTTTTTACAACAGAGGGAATGAAATACTGCCTAAATGGTCTCTATTTAAAAAAAAAACTGCATGCTTCACTGCCAAATGTAATGGTATTAGTTTACCCTCATCCGGACGATGGAAATTGAAGTACTTTTGAAGTACTTCTTGCTGGTATTCGTGCCATGCATTGAATGCTGTTGGCAAAACCTGAAACTCTCGCATCGATCTTGTTTTTAGTTTTTGCTAATACATATTTCCTCTATTTTGTACAGCTATTTTCAATTTATCATATAATTATATTTTGTTTGCACAGTAACTTGTGACCACTGGGTCGGTGACTGGTTAATACTAGGGTAATTGTGCTGGCGAAGGGCCTGTGCACTGCAGCTGCCCTCACAGTCCAGCTGCTTCTGGAACCTGATGTTTGATAGACATAGATGAATACGATGACCGGTCACAAACCTTATGTCTTATTGCATTTTTCTGTAATGATGACAGTACACTTTTTGGTGGTTAATTAATCAGTTTGACAGTACTTTCCAATTTTCACTGTCCTGTTTTGAGTCTGAGGCCTCTTTAATTATTTTGTTTTTCAATCTGTATCTTTTCAAGTAGAGACAATTTGTCTGAACAGTTTCGTGGTTGATTTACACTATAAAGTGGCACCAGATACTAAAGTCACATGCAAAGATTGTTTTATGTTTAATATGTTTCATTTATTACATGCAAATATCAAGAAAATGCGCTTTGAATGGTGTCAATACCTATTACTGGTTGGCCTATGACCAGCGGCGGTGCGTCCATTGGGGGCGTTGCCCCACTAGCCATGTGGACGACCGTCATGCTGATGCTGCTCATGCACGCTTATTTAATTTTTTTAATTATTTCTGAGAGCGCACTCTCTCGTGACTCGCCTGGAGAGCGCTCTGCCAGGACAAGCCCGACTGAACTGGGGACATCGCACTGCGGAAGGACTGTGGGGGCATGGCTGCGGCAGTGAGTGACAGCGCAGCAGAATAGAGATTTAGCCAGCAGCTGCAGCGGTGAGTGTGCGCATGTCAAAGTAAGGCCTAGTAATTTTTAGTACTGGCCCAAGCATGCGCACACGAAGTACTGCTTCTTTCCTCCCTAAATTGTAACTCGGACTTTGTCAGGGACCCGGGCCCCCGGGTCTCATTATGGGCAGGAATAACGCTGCTCTTAGGCAATCCTGGCGCAGTAGCGCTGCTAATGCTGCGCCAGGATTGGCTGGAGTCACCGCGCTGACTACAGATGGTGCCGCGCGCGTGGGGTGGTGGTGGTGGTGGTGGTGGCTGCTCATGCATCTACATAAATATGGGACCCCCTCTAAATGTACTTTCAAGGTCAGGGAAAGAGAGGAACACAATTATATACCCGAAGAATATTCCCTCATGACCTAATTAATTCAACAAATTACAAACTATATACTTTTAACCAAAGCCTGCAACAAAAGGTGACAACATGTACTTTTTCACAATTACGATTTTTATTTCTTTTTTCTTTTTAAAAAATTCTTATTTTTTGCAATATTTCATTACATTTATAACAATCCTTTTACAAAAAAAGACATATAATTCATTATGTAAGCAATAAAAGTACAAATACCATACAGAGAAAAAAACCTAATGCCCTCACACCATTACCTCATACATACTCTCTCATACATTCTGCATTCATACTTTATTCTGTGTCTGAGGGGTCACAGGTTGTAATGTGATCTATTACGCAAGGTCGACGCGTTTCGGTGGGATGAGACCATCTTCCTCAGGACCTTTTGCAGAACAGATGATCTTTCCAAAGAAAATTATACTCTCTGTATGGATATCCTGATAGCAAATTTTTAAAACAGATCGTAACTTCGTTTCTGACTACGTTTGGCCAGCTGGAATCTGCATGTATCAGCTTCAATACAAAGAAACGTTCCACATTAGCTTTTCATCCGTCGGTTATTATTTCAGTTTATATTGAAGTTGCAAAGAGCTGACAACCTTGACTCTTGTAGTAGGATACGTGTGAATTTCTTATTCTTTACAGGGACAGCTCAGCAAACAGAACTCCTTTTTATGCTTTGAATGACTTCTTCGTTCTCTTAATTTATCAGAAACATCTCCCTGGTTTTTCTTTTATCGCTCAGTTATCAGGAGACGTAGACGTCAAAAGACCTCAGCCCGTAATCCCGAAGGCTCCCTAAATTGTAACTCGGACTTTGTTAGGGACCCGGGCCCCCGGGTCTCATTATGGGCAGGAATAACGCTGCTCTTAGCCAATCCTGGCGCAGTAGCGCTGCTAATGCTGCGCCAGGATTGGCTGGAGTCACCGCACTGACTACAGATGGTGCCGCGCGCGCGTGGGGTGGTGGTGGTGGTGGTGGCTGCTCATGCCGCACTGCATAGCCAATCACACCATGGCGTATGCAAAGCCATGCAGTGGATTGGCCATTTCCTCTAGTGTTGATGGTACGTCACCGCGTCAGGCGCGCTAGTGCCTGTTGCGCCACGAGTCAGGAGAGAGTGTCCAGTCCAGTCGTCGTGTCCCTCACCTCGTACTTGGCTCGCCGCTGTTTGTACTCACTAAGACAACAACAGTACAGTCAATGTAAGTTTTTTACACTGTGTGTGACAGGGCTGCGTTAAGGAGGCTTGGGTAAGAGCATTACCTCCCTGTGATTGGTCTCTCCGAGTTCGCTATGATAGTGACATCTCACAATCGGTATTTCAGCATAAGAGGGACCAGGCAACAAACAGAGAAAAAAGACGTTCTATAACGTAGACTGTTTCACCCTCAAATGCTCGTTTAACTGATAACTGACAGCACTCTCTTCATAGGTCACACGGTAATCATTCACAGGGCACCAGAGGGTGGTTGGTTCCCGCTCTGCTGTCCCGTGAGAGGAGCTTGCGGCCCCTTCCATATCCATTCTTGCCGCAGCCTAGGACCGTGATCGGACCATCTGAGGTGGTGATTCTGACATGCGTTCACTTCACACGGACGACACATACACGCACTGAAGCGGACATACCATATGACAAACAGAGTTTGAAAGCACCCAGTGCACACAATGGCAGGAACATCTGAACAAATGAGTTCCCTTGCATAGTCACCAACTCCACATTTAAGCTGTTTAGAACTCAGTAAACATCAGTGAATGGAATTGCCAAACACCCTGGCATCGAAGAGGTTAAAGTGCTTGCAGGGTCCCTGTTTGTAGCGGAGTTGGACTTGGCGTGTGGACAGCAGTGTGCATTACATGTATGATTGTCATCAATGTCTATTGGCACAATATCAACAAGAAGCTGTGCGTTGTTGATTAGATTGATGAAGTAACCCACTCACTACTGGTGTCATGGCTGTCACCAATTGTAAACAGCAATGCCTGCGCATGTCTTCCGTCATTGGTTTATGAAAGGTGCCCAGCGTGGTCTGACCAATAGACAGTGTTGCTACTGACAGCACTTTGAGTGAAGTGCCGGACTGCAGTGAAGAGATGTTGCACTACAATTAGAAGTACTGATAGTGTTGGAGATGCTTCGATGCACATGAATCAATAGTTGTATCCTTTGTGACCAGAACAAAAAGCAAAATCATGCCTAAAACCAATGAAAAAATACATAAATGCTTCTTTACATGACTGCATACAATCCACATGCATCAGTGTGCAAAGTTCCTATTGGCACAACCCCAGCCTGTAAAGCCCGGTGCAGTGGAGGAAGAATTAACCCAGCCTCCCCAGGCAGTAACTCCTGGGCTGCACACCGACTGTTTACCGGCCACTGCAGCTCAACTCCCATGACGCCAGACCAGGGTGGCCCCCTCACTCACTGCACCCAATATGTTACCGGAAGGGTCCGCGCCTCACGGCCCTCCCATGTCAGTCACCCCTGCCATGCCCTTAACTATAAACTCCTTGCGCCGACCCGGCGCAGTTCTACATATCGCCCCCCCCCCGCACTCCACTACACCTGGGCAGGCCCAACTCTTGGTGCCAGGGGATAGCCTTGCCCAAACCCAGCAGGTGATGAGCGGACGCTGGGAGCGAGATCGGCTCTGCCGTCGTCAGCTCCGGCAGAGTCTGGCACTTGGAAAGAAACCCTACTCAGTGGTTATTAGTGCATTCTCTGGGAAGGTGTGGCAGTTGATCTTGTTGTCATGTATCCTAGCACTAGTGTGGCCTTATCATAGATGTGCATTCAGGAGCTGACCGAGTGTTGAATTTTAACATGTTTGGACAAGGTGAATTAAGGGTGCAGTGGCATCCTTTCTGTTGTACTTAGTGTGAGGTTACATTACGATAAGAGATTGGAAGATGCAGTTGCTGTCTTACAGGCAGCATGTGTCAGCACCGAGAGTGTGGAAGTTCAATTTCTATTGACTGAATAGTGTACCAAACAGCATTTCTTCACTAGGATATGCGATTTACGAATAATAAAAATATACTCACTGATTGTTAGGGGCCACTACTAGGTGCCATTGAGCCGAGCGAAGGAACAGAAAAGGATCACAGGAATACTGTTTCATTTCGAGATGTTTACTTATGTTTCTTTATTTTCCCAGTAACAGCTTTTTTCAGACACAAATCAAGAGACAGGAGAGGGGAGTCAAAGTAAGGGAGGGGCGGATAAAGATGGGGAAAGACTGAGAGAGGAAAAGATAAAGACTTTAACAGCCAGTGTGACACCAAGACAGACACTGAAAGAAAGAGGAAGACATAAGACAGGGACTCTGAGACAGCCAAACTGAGGCAGAAAATACAAAGGCACTCATAGCCTGGGTGAATCCCAGACAGGAACAGAGAGAGCAGTAGGACATGCAAAGAGAGGAAGAGAGAAAGTGGAATGACAGATAGGGAAAGAGGCAGAGAAAGGGAGAGACAGAATAAATACAAAGATGCAGAGAGACATAATTCGGGATTAAATTGGGAAAGACACAGTTTGACAGAGAGAAAGATTTAGTGACAGCAAGAAAAAAAAAAGCAGGAGAAAAGAAGGCGAGAAAGCCAGAGAACAGGAGTAATGAATGGGAAGTGTGAAAGAGACAGTAGAAAATATGGAGAGAAAGAAGAGAAATATAAAATGAGGAGAGAATAGGGAAATAGGGAAAGAGAGAGAGACAGCACAAGACAAACAGACAGCTGAAAAAAGGGAGAGAAAGAGACTTGAAGAAAAAACAGAGGACGATGAAGCGACAGGGAGGGAGAGGCAGGGAAGGCAGGGAGGCTTCAAACAATGAGGGAAAAAGTGAAATAAGGAGCGAAAAAGGAAACTAAACACATTTCAGATTTGTAGAATGTGTGCCTTTCCACATATGCCTTAAGATTTGTTGCAGATGACAGTGAAGTTTTTTGATTCTTTGTCTCTGTAGTACTTGCTAGATTTGTTGGCCTTGGCAGAACTTTTTTCTTCCCTGAGTTGGTGTGCCTTAACCCTAGATTTTGAGGCACTCCTTTCCGAGCACTGTAGCACTGCCGCTCCAAGCCTTCCTCCAGGATTAGTATTGCGGCCAAAACCCACCTGTCTACATATATGGTTCTGGTCTGGCGGCCTCCTTCTGATCGTATGGCCAACTGTGGACATCCACAAACGACTGCCCCTGCACACCCCAACTTACTGCACCCGCTGCCACTGTTTCTTCTAGGCCTGCCTTTCCAGAACCAACACACAGTGCACTAATGGCTTATCTCTGAAGGCTCTTGTTAGAACTGGCTATTTCTGGTAGGCTAAGGCTGACGCCAAAGCCAGGCAGAAACCACCATTCTAGTCAGGGCAAGGAAGTCACACGCCAAGATAACCCTAGCTCATCCCCTTGGTAGCTTGGCACAAGCAGTAAGGCTAAACTCGGAGGCAATGTGTAAAGCATTTGCGTCAGCGCACAACAGCAACAACATACTAGGCACACCACAAAAGGAACTCCACACAAGGTTATATAAAAATAACTTTTGTATTGTAAAAACACATCAGATAAAGTCACACATATACATTGTGCCAACTGGCATGGGCAATATTCACATGGGATTATTTACACAGGACAGGGCCACGTGGGCGCCTGTCAGAATCAGATATAGCACTTCTAGAACTTAGAATAATAAAGAATAAAATGGTAATCAAAAGATCACAACCAGTAACTACTGGGAACAGGTAAGTACCACTTACGCAACCCTAAACACCTTAGGAGAATGTCACGCAGGGAACCAGGACCTCACTAGGACCACCTGTATTAGAAAGAACAACCACCTAAGTATCACACAGCATTTAAGGGTCTAGGACAGAACACATTACCCATGATGCATAAATATACATTCAGAGGAGTAGTAAAGAGAAACACATGATGCATAAACCTACACATTCAGCGGTGTTCAGAACAAAGCACATGATGCAATAAAATACATTCAGAGGTGCAGCGCAAGAAGACACATGATGCCTAAACATTCAGAGGTGCAGCGCAGGGAAAGAAAGACACATGATGCATAAAAATACATTCAGAGGTGTAAGACAAGGGAAACACATGATGCATAAACCTACACATTCAGCGGTGTTCAGGACAGAGCACATGATGCAATAAAATACATTCAGGGGTGCAGCGCAAGAAGACACATGATGCCTAAAACATTCAGAGGTGCAGCGCAGGGAAAAGGAAGACACATGATGCATAAACCTACACATTCAAAGGTGCCAGAACATAAGTCAATAGCGCAAAAACACACAGTAGGCAATTACCATCTAAACATAGCGGGTAACCATATTGCAGCGCCAGTCAGGGTGCGCCACTGGCGCAAAACCTAAACGTTGCAGGTGCCCACTACTTGCTGGGCACCTGGGAACACTCACAAGGGCCTAAACGCCGCAGCTGGCACTAAGTGCTGCGCAGCTGTGACTGGCCGGGCACCTCTGTGCCATCTCTGTCCCTCTCAGGGACTTGCTCTCCATCTTGCGCCTAAACGGTGCAGCTGCCCACTAATTGCTGGGCAGCTGGAGACAAACTGCGACGGGGCCCTCTCCGGCCCTTAGGCGCAAACTGCGCCCACTGCTAGAGCCACACAGGCTCTGTCAAATCCCTCGCAGGCAGGAGGGGGCAGGCACCGGCAATGTGCCCCGGCGCCCCCTCTAACTAAAAATGGCCAAACGTTGGAGCCACGCAGGCTCTAAAACCAATAGGCCCCATGGAGCCCTCAGGCTATGAAAACAATGGTGCCCCCATGAGCCTCACTGGACTCTAAACCTAACACTCGGAGGCAGGAGGGGGCGGGCACCGGCAATGTGCCCCGGCGCCCCCTCTAACTAAAAAGAGTGGCCAAATGCTCCCCAGAGCCTCTCTGGCTCTACAACCAAAATATGGGCAGGGAGTCTCTCTGGCTCTCAATCAGGGAAATGCTGCCTTGAGCCTCACGGGCTCATAACCACTCAGGCCCTCGTCGTTGGAGTCCCCCACTAGGGACTCTGCACACACCATGGCCCGGGGAGCACAGATCGCGCCACTGGGGGAGGTGGGGGGACACCGGCAATGTGTTCCGATGCCCCCCCTCTCCTTACAGTAACAAACAAGTGTCCCCTCTGCGCGTGGGAGTCCCGCTATAGCCAGGGACTCCTACGCTGTGCCTCGCTCTCGCGCCCCCCTCTCTACCTGGCAGCTCCACTCACCGGACTGCCCGTGGAGGACGCTGGTCTGCCAGGACTCTCTCAAGCAGTGCGGGGCTCTCCTCTTCCACCGGAGCCCCGCCTGCACTCTCAGCCGCTCTTCTCTGGTGCCACCGCGGGGCTCTCCTCCACGCATGGGAGCCCCGCAGCACCGCTCACGCTGCAGGTCCTGCAGCCGGCGAGGTTCCCGGCTGCCTCCCTTCCTGGGGCTCCCTCCAGCACATGGGAGCCCCGACGAACAGCCGCCATGCTTCTTCTTCTCGGACGGGCACCAACCAATCCACACGCGGCAGCGGGCGGGACTTCCACGCAGAACCGGAAGTCCTGCCCCGAGTCAGGCGCTTTGGTGCCTGTCTTCCTGTTTTTGCGGCGCGAGGGCTGCGGCGGTGGGTTTAACGGGCACAGAGAGGGGTAAGCACCCTCGAAAATCAATTAAACTACAGAAGCGAGGTAGGCACTCGCTAGGGCGACCCGGCTTTATAAAAATAAAGTGCATACGAAGCACTCTGGGGCACACAAAGGGCAGGAGCGCTCCCCTCAGGGAAAACCACAGCGCTCTGCCCAAAAATAAAGCACTTCCATCGCGCTGGGGGCACTGCCAGCCCCACAAGCCCCCAGAGATACCCCCTACATCAAGAAGGGTCCCAAAAGTCCTGAGGCATCCAGGAGGTAGCACAGCAGCTCCTACTAAGAGGAATCCTCCAGCAAAGTTCTTCAGGAGTCCAGGAGCTGGGCCAAGTCCTCCCATCAGCCCAGGCAAGGCAGAGGTATCCCCCAGAGTCCTCCAGGCATCCAGGGGCTGGGCAGCGCCCGCCCCTGGTAGATTCAAGTCAGAAACAAGAACATTTTGGAAGGGGACACAGCCCCTTCTTATACACAGAAAAGTCTTTGAAGTCTTTGTATAGGCAGTGTGAGAACCAGCTAGAACTGGTTATAGGGAAGTCCTGTCAGTATCAGGGACAGAGGTGACAGTCGCCCAGCGGGAGGTGGAGCCAGCTTTGTAGTCAGGCAGGCACAGCCCTTCACTATCAGGTGCCATCTCCTCCCACTTCCCTGGCAGCAGATGCTGCCTTTCATCCATGGGCTGACTCAGACAACCTCCTGGGCTCTCCAGCCCCTGTCACCCTCAAACCAGACAGTCAATCCACAAGCAGGCCCAGGCACTCCTGACCCAAGCTCACCAGCCAATCACACGCCAGACACAAATTACACAAATATGCCAACTTCTAAAAGTGGCACTTCTAGACTAGACACACTCATGCCGCATATACCATTTCGCAGCATTCAGTCTCACGAGTTCTCTCATCCCAAACTCGCCCCTGCACTCCCCACACATCAGGAACTACCATGGGCATACATATTCCCCATTCATTCCTATGGGAGGGCAGGTCACTCACCACACATACACAGAGAGCTCAAGCACTTTACACTGTACCACAGTAAAAAAGTGCGCAGAGGCCTAAAATCACAAAAACCAGGTCACAGAAACAGGCTAGGAAAAAGCAAAAAGTCTAGGGGCGAACCTGCCTAAAGGGCCGGGTCCAACAGCTCCATACAGCACTACTTGTAAGGCTGCGCCTCTTGTTTCACACCTTTACGTTGCACATTGTCCTTATTTTTACAGTATTGTTGTTGCTAACTGAGCACTGCTCAATTCCCCCACCTTTCCATTCCCCTTTGGGGAAGCCAGATGACAACAGAGGGCAGGTGGGAGGGCATGGGAGAGCAAACTGAGAACAGGGGGAAAGCAATCATGAGTTGTTACCCAATAAGGAATGAAAAGATACATTTTGCCCCAAACGTTTGGTCCTTGTTTTTTCAGTGGAAAAGTCTTAATGTAGGATTCCAAGTGAAGGCAGGGTGAAGAAGCAGTCGTAAGCATGAAGGATGCCTTAGAAGAGCCCCAGTCACCAGCTAAGGGCTTCAGCCACCTCGGGCTCCCACTGGTTAATTGCTGACAAGAAGAGCCAAGGCTAGGCAGCATAGATCACGGCCCATATCAAGTTCCTAAAGGTGGTGTTGCACCATGGATATTGTTAATGTTTTTCCTAGAGAGAGATCAGAGTTTTGTCTAATGGAAGTTGATGACTCATGGAAAGGTAGCACAGAAGGTTAATGTGCCTGCTGCAAAGAACATGTACCTGATGCATATCACAAAATGCACATGATTTAAATAGGTCAGTGAGTCACTGCTTTTGTCAGAGAGATCCTTTTGTTACTTGCAGTTTGTAAGTTAAAATCCTAACATACAACTGCTAGCTAATAACGGTCATCTAAGAGCTGCATGCAAACTGCAAGGATAAAATTGGAGTGTTATGTATGAAGCTCTGTGGTTATACTGAATAAGCAGCTACCTATGTTAAGACATCTATTAATGTAAGAACTGCACTTTCACAATTGCTTTATTAACCTTCCTGCTTTCTCAAATTTGCTTGAAAATGCACCATTTGTCCACTCTTTTTTCAAAATTTTCTCGGGGGGAAATCCCCTCGAACCCTCTATAGAGGTTCCGGGCTCGCTCGCTATGGTCCAGTATGATTAGTATTTTACGCCCACCACTTTCAAATGTCACCAGCCGCCACTGCTTTTTATAAAGTGATAAAAGCTACTAACAAGCATCTTTCATGTTTAATAGACAAGACAAGCCTTGCACTCAGACGTCATGCCTTGACAGTGATTAATTCCTATAAAAAAACTACAGCACCAAGATTATTTTACTGCAGATTTTTCACTGAAACTAAAACTCCAGTTTTTGCAGTACCGGTTTGGAAAATGGGAAACAAAAGATCTAATGCCATCATGGAAGACTCAGACGTTGAACAAAGAATGTCCTTTATGCAAATATAAGGAAGAAGCTCTTGCACACATATTCTGCGTTTGCCCAAGTCACCTGACAAAAAGAAAAATAATGCTGAAAAGAATCTTCAGAGATCTAGAAATTAGTACTTACAGGCAAGCAGTAACCCATTGGCTGGGTGGCTACTCTATACTGCTTATATGCCAGGGAGTAAAATGTATAAAAGTAATTATGAAAGCATTAGAGCAATTAATTTAGGGCACTAGCAACTTGATAAAGAACGATAACTGGGAAGTATATTGAATCTGCACCTTAACAAAGGGTTTACGTAATATCCAAATGAAGAACTATAATTTTGCTGAGCTGAAGTACTGAAGGTTAAATTTAGAGAAATCAGTGTTAAAAGAGTTAATACAAAAGATCAAGGACAATGCATTTTAAAATCCAGGATAACGAGAAAGATGACACAAGAATTACGGAATCGCAGAAAGCCTTGAGAAAAACTGTCATGCACTGAGTAGTGAGCTTCTCAAGTAGAGGCCACACGAATTAATGTAATTTTTATCTATTCATATTTAATTTTGAGTTATTTGACCGTTTTTAAAAGATTTGTCAGAAATATAAGTTTATAATAAAATGTGATGAAATGTAATGAATGAATGATTAAAACATAAATAAATAAATAAGAAATAAGACATTTCTCCTCATTATGCCTCTTGCACAAAAGTGACGCACAATCAACACAAAATCATAGTAAATCTGGACCTTGGTTTGGATGTCTCTAGACTCGCCTGATATCGCATGTGCCCTGCAAATGAACCTTGCCCTATTTCACCTTGTTTATTACATTTCTGCCCTCACTTACAAAATCCTGGAGACGTTCCTGATTAACTCCCCCTTCTGTTAGCTCATCCAGATTTGTTCTTCTAGTTCCTGGTACTATTATTTCAAGAAGTCACATGCTGTTTCATGTGATTTTTTTTTAAATGCATATGCTATTGCTTATGATTCCTTTTTGTTGATGTTTTCAAGAACACAAACACCATTATTACATGTGAGATCGCCTGAGGGTTTTGTAGCCTAAGAGTAGCAATATTTGCAAATATGTTCAAAAGAAAACAGTTGGCTTTGTTTTTAAGCTGGTTGTGTTTTCTACAAACTCAGATGTTGTGTAATGCATTTCAGCTATTTTTCTAATGGGTTAAAAGGAACGCATCTTTGCTCTATCAGTAACACTGCGGTTGATGGAGTTTAGTATACTGTTAGTTGGGTCATCACAATTTAGACATGGGCCAAGATCAGCTGAAGGTTTGTGCCACATTACTTTTTAAGCACCAAAGTTGACCCTTGTGCAGTATTAAACTTGTTTGTGTAAGCCCACTGTTAATTTATTCAAAAGGGTCATGTGTGTGGTAGAACAGTACAACAACCTTGGCTTTTGCCACAAAACCAGATCAGCTAAAGCAGCTTGGCCTAGCTATGTTTCAAAACATTACATCAAACCAAACCAGGCTGAACCCATGAGGTAAGTGGCTTATTGCGTGAAGCACTTACGTGTAACTTACACAAAAAATCACAAATCACTCATTTTACAGGGCTTAAATTTGTGCCTATGTCTGAGCATCAGAAATTATGTAAAAGGGTGTACCTAGAATACAAATCCCATGCTGGAGACCACTGATTTGCCTTTGTGCCACAGCGCAAGGTTGAGCGTCAAACAAAGAGGATTTTTTATGTCTGTGCTGAAGATGCCATCCCTGATTAGCACTGCTTTGTAAATCTGGCACAGTGGTACTGTGCATTTAGTTTTTTTAAGTGAGTGTATGCAGTTTTTGACTCAGCACTTTCATGATTCAAGGATAGTCAATTTAGGACACAGTACACTTTTTTTGTGGGAATAAACGAGGGGCATATTACCAAGGGCCTTATCGCCGCTTTAGCGGGAATTTTTCCCGCTAAAGCGGCGATAATTTTATCGCCCTATTACCTAGCTGTCGCTAACACCAGTTAGCAACAGCTTTAAGGAGATAGAGATCATCTTGTGGCCCACTTTGCATGTCAGCGATAATTATCGCTAATGACATGCAAAGTGGGCGTGCCAAGATGTTAGCGACTGGAAACTGTCGCTAACATCGCTATCTCCTATTATCTACTTTTAGAAATATTCCCGCTAAGCGCGAATATCTCCAAAAGCTAATGCCTGCCAAAAGCAGTTCATTGCCTAAAGCAAGGCGGAGAGACAAGCCTCCCTTGCTTTAGGCAATGACAACACCATCGTCATCAAACAGGCGGACAAAGGGGGAGCAACGGTTATCCAAGACTATGATGAATATGACCGGGAATGTAGACGACAGCTGTCCAACAGTACCCATTACAGACCCCTCACCATAGACCCTACCAAACGCCTGACTACTACCATCATGAGTCTCGTGATCGAGGGTGAAACAAATGAATGGCTAACCAAGAAGGAAGCAGAATTCCTCATCACCACCGAACCGGTAACGCCCTATTTCTACACGCTACCAAAAATTCACAAGGGGGTTACCCCTGTGCCAAGCAGGCCCATCGTGTCCGCAATAGGCTCCTTACTGGAACTACTGTCCCAATTTTGTGACGAATTTCTACAACCTATAGTTAAGAAAATTCCATCTTTTCTTCAGGACACCAGAGATGTCCTGCGCTTGATTGATGACATGGACGGTAGGGAAGATGTCGATCTCCTATTGACATTGGACGTGGAAGCCCTATATACGAACATCCCCCAACAAGCAACTTTAGAGGCAGTAGAGGCTGCTTTGAGGTCGGAGGAATGGACATCCCCCACCCCCATCTCATTCATCATGGCTTTGGCAAACATAGCTCTGACGGAGAATTTTTTCAGATACGAGTCACAGTTGTACCACCAGATCCGTGGCACGTCTATGGGTTCAACTTTTGCGCCAAGCTTGGCATGTATATACATGGCCACTTTCGAGGAGAAGAAAACAAGTTACTTACCTGTAACTTTGGTTCCCCAGTATTGGTAACTTTCATAGATTCCCATGCTTTGTATCATTCCCCGTCGTCGGAATGGGAGCCTCGGTAAATAGAAAAAACCATAGTAGTAAGCACAAAGTGAAAAAATAGGCCTAGGCCTCATCTAATTTTGTAGCTTATCCACCTCTTTTTGTAAAAGAGACCAAAATTCTGCAGTAGCCAATCAGAGCAGCCTCACCCCATAGAACCTTCCTGAGAGAAGCTCAGAGCCTCAGATTTTCGTAGCCGTTGTAAACAGCTATCCACCAAGATCCGAAGAGTGAGCTTTCCCAGGGGAGGTGGGTGGGCGCATGGGAATCTATGAAAGTTACCAATACTGGGGAACCAAAGTTACAGGTAAGTAACTTGTTTTCTTGCCCCAGTATTGGAACTTTCATAGATTCCCATGCTTTGTATCAGAGTAACCAGCAGTAAAGAAAAAGCATATTTTGCCATACATGAATCTGAAAATGTGACACATCTCTGAAAAGAACAGCAGAACACATAGGATCATAAAATATGACAATAATGCAGTATACAAAATATGCAATAGGAAGGCGGGATAGAAAGGAAAAGCTCACCGACTTATTGGAAAAGATTCCTCAGGAATGCTTGGCCCACTGCTGCATCCTCCCTCACAGAAGAATCCAGACAGTAGTGGCGGGTGAAGGTGTGGACACTGCTCCACGTTGCCGCCCTGCAAATGTCCTTGATAGGGACTCCTGCGAATAACGCCGCAGAGGAAGCCATGGATCTGGTAGAGTGAGCACGAACTGCTCGCTGCAGAGGTTTCCCAGCCGTCTGGTGACAAAATTGTATAGCACTGGAAATCCAACGGGAAATACAAGCTTTAGAAACTGGACAACCTTTGCGTGGAGCACTGAAGGAAACAAAGAGCTGTGAAGATTTCCTGAAATGCTTCGTTCGCTCCAGGTAGAATTTCAGGCATCTGTGAATGTCCAGAGAGTGCAAAGTTCTTTCCGCAGGTGAAGAAGGCTTTGGAAAAAATGGTTTCAAGACCACGGGCTCATTCAGGTGGAATTCCGAAGGTACCTTCGGGATAAACTTAGGATTCGTCCGTAGAATCAGCACATTATTTTTAAACTGGAGAAATGGTTCCTCAATCGTGAAAGCCTGGATCTCACTTACTCTGCGAGCCGATGTCAGGGCCAAGAGAAGAGCCACCTTCCAGGAAAGAAACTTAAGGTCAGACTTATGCACAGGTTCAAAAGGGGCTTTCATGAGAGATGACAAAACTAGATTCAAATGCCAGACCGGAGGTGGCGGCCGGACTGGAGGAAAGACCCTGAATAAAACATTCAGGAATTGCTTGACAATCCTTGCCGACCATAGGGAAGGACCTGAAGATGAACGTCGGAATCTAGAGATGGCTGCCAGATGGACCTTTATCGAAGATGGAGCCAATCCAGATTTCGCCAGTGAAAGTATGTAAGGCAAGAGTTTGTGCGGAGAAGAAGTATATGGGTGTAAACCTTCCTTCTGGCACCAAACACAGAATCTCTTCCATTTGGCACGATAGGTCTTGTTGGTACTAGGGGCTCGAGCCTGAGCCAGAATGTCTCTACATTCCCTTGAGAGATCTAAACCCTGGAACTCTCTGAACTCAGGAGCCACGCTGTCAATCGCAGTGACTTCAAATCCGGATGTAGAACCTGACCGTGAGACATTGTTAGCAAAGTTGGAACAGGATGCAGGAGAACTGGCTGGTCCTGGGAGAGGAGAAGAAGTTCCGAGTACCAAACTTGTCTGGGCCATGCTGGAGCGATCAGAATCATCCTGCACGGTTTCACCTTGAGTTTGCTGATCAACTTCGGAATCAGTGGAATGGGCGGAAAGGCGTAAACAAAGGCGCCTGACCAGGCAATCAAAAGCGCATTCCCCAGGGATTCCCGATGGTGAACCCTGCTTGCGAAGGACAGGCATTTGGCGTTCTGGGGAGTCGCAAACAGGTCGATGGATGGTGTCCCCCATCGAGCAAAGAGTTCCTCCAGAACGGACTGATCCAGTTCCCACTCGTGAGAGACTGTCCTCTGACGACTCAAAGCGTCCGCCCTGATATTGAGTGTCCCCGCTAGATGTTCCGCTGAGAGGGAGACATTGTTCTGTATTAACCAATTCCATAGCGTTTGGGCTTCCTTGGAGAGGGTGGAGGATCTTGTCCCACCCTGTTTGTTTACGTAGTGCATGGCTGTAGTGTTGTCCGTACGAACCAGCACTGCACTGTTTTGAATCCTCGGAAGAAAAGCTTGAAGAGCCAAACGGATAGCGAGAAGTTCCAGGAGGTTGATATGGAACTTGCGTTGCACTGGACTCCAGTGACCGCTGACCTTTAGCTCCTGGAGGACCGCTCCCCATCCTTCCATGGAAGCATCCGTTGTTACAATAAGGGGAGATGGTGGAAGAAGGAACGATAGACCCTTGGAAAGATTGTCTTTTTGCAGCCACCAGCTGCCTGCTTTTCTCATCTCCTTGGTAACGACAACCTTGTCGTCGAAGGATCCTGTGACTTGCCGCCACTGTCTGTCCAGCTGCTCTTGAAGTGGACGCATCCTGAGCCTGCAGTGCGGAACTAAAGGAATGCAAGATGAAATCGATCCGAGAAGCGATTTGTACCTGCGAACTGTCAGTGTCTTTCGAGATTGGAGAAGACGAGCTGAACACATAAGTTTGGTCTGGCGTTCCTCCGACGGAAGGGCTAAGCAACTGTCCGTGTTCAGGATGGCCCCTAGGAACCTTGCTGACTTGGATGGGCATAGAACCGATTTTTCCCTGTTGAGTCGAAGACCTAGTCGCTCGAACAGATCTTTGCATGTCCGGACTGCACTGGACGCTTCTTGAACAGATGGAGCTTTCAGCAGCCAATCGTCCAGGTATGGAAACACTTGAATAGCTTGCTTCCTGAGAAAAGCTGCCACCGGAGCCAGAATCTTTGTGAAGATCCGCGGGGCGGACCGGAGACCAAATGGCAGTACCTTGAATTGAAAGTGACTCTTGCCCACTGTAAATCGAAGATATTGCCTGTGAGCTGGATGAATAGGAACGTGGAAGTAGGCGTCCTCCAAATCTAGGGTCGCCATATAATCCCCTGGATTGAGTAGACGAAGGATGTCCTGAAGAGTGACCATCCTGAAGGACAACTTCACGAGATAAGTGTTGAGCTGCCGTAGATCTAAAATTGGACGCCACTTGTCCTTTGTCTTCCAAACCAGGAAGAACCTGGAATAGAACCCTTTCCCCTTCTGCGAAAGGGGAACAGGCTCTACCGCCCCCTTGGTGAAAAGTTGGTGGGCTTCGAGATGAAGGAGCCTGAGATGTTTGGGAGGGAAGGCATCCAGCGCTCTTGTTGGAGGAAGGTCTTGAAACTCCAATGTGTGTCCTTCTCTGACAATCTGGAGGACCCACTGATCCGATGTAATAATCATCCAGTTGTTTAGGCAATGGGTAATCCTGCCCCCCACTGATGTGAATGAGGGAACAGGAACAGTGGAAAGAGCCACCTGGCCGCTATTGTTTCCTTGTGTTGTCTCTCCTTTGCTGCCCCTGACGTCCTTTAGGCTGCTGGCGAGAGAAAGAACCCCTTTGAGAGTATTGTGGCTTATACGTCTGGCTGGACTGAGATCCAGAAGAGTAGCGATTTTGATTTCCTCCACGATAAGACGAAAAACCTCTACCTCTAGCTCCCCTGAAAGGCACTTTACGATACTGCAATGTACCCAAGGACTTAGCTGTATCCGTGTCCTTTTTGATGCCTTGCAGGGCCTCATCGACGTGCTTGCCAAACAGCATCTCACCGTCGTATGGTAGATCCAAGATCTTATTCTGCACCTCCTGCATGAACCATGTGGCCTTTAACCACCCTTGGCGTCGCAGAACCGCCGAGCCGGCCAGTGCTCGGAATGCGGTGGTCGCAATATCCATTGCCACATCAATGACCTCCGAAGAGGCCCGTTCCCCTTCGAGCAAAATCTTCTTCACCTCCTCTTTAGAAGAATCTTGCAGTTCGTCTACAAATGGAGCAAGGTCGCACCACATTTGCCGATCATAGCGTCCCAGAATCGCTAAAGCATTGGCTGCTCTAACCAGGAGACTGGCCATAGCTGAAAACCTCTTGCCTACATTGTCTAGGGGCCTGCCCTCCTTATCCGGCGGTGTAGTCATCGGCGTAGAAGGATTCTTGGATTTGCTCTGGGCAGCCTGCGAAATGACCGAATCCGGTTTCGGTTGGCCAAGCAAACATGCCGGACTGCCATCAGGTGCCTTGTACTTCTTTTCCAGTCTCGGAAGTACCGGGAGGACTGTGGCCGGATTATGCATAGCCTTCAAGCCCTCAGACCAGACATGCTCAATGATCGGAATGGACCTCACTGACTTTCTGAATGGTTCTTTAAAGTCATATAAAAAGCAATCCGATTGAACTGTGGTCACTGGGAGACCAAATCTTTTGGATGCCCTGTCCATTAGGTTGTGAAACCCTCCAACGTCCGCTGGAGGCGAAGTAATGTTATCCGGATCGGTGTTGTCCGGATCTATAGGGTCAGCAGTATTCCATTGCGCCTGTTAATCTTGATCAGGATCCGCTTGCTGGTCTGCATCTGAAGACGCAGCGTCATCATCATCAGTATCTTGCACCTGTACCACCTCCTGTGGGCGCACTTCCGGCGCAGTGGCACGCTCTCTTGGGGGCAAAGAATGGTCTGCCACAGGTCGTAATGTCTGAGGCGGAGGTGTCGGGGGGCGCACTTGTTGGGCTTCCGGAGGCGCAGGGAAACGTTGCTTGTAGTCCTGCAACATAAGTTGTAAATCCGCCACTAAAGTAGATGGTATTGCCACCATACCTTCAGGTAATTGTCGCATAGGCTGCTGTGGAGGTATGTGCCTGGTAGTAGTTCGCTCCTCCTCATAATAATGCTCTGGAGCATAGTGCCGTCGTTCCATGTGCTCCTCCTCAGAGCTAAATTCCTGAACTTTAACCTGGAGGTCAGAAGGGCTATAGGCCTGCCCAAATTCACTGGAAGTCTCTTCCTCAGAGTCATCTTCCAATAGTAGGCTAGGTGGTAATTTCTGAACCTGGCGAGGAGACGTCATCTCTGGCGTGATTTGCTTCCTTTTCCGCGAAAAAACATGTTTTTCCGAAATTTCCGTCGTCGACGAGGTCGTCGTCGACGAGGCCATCGTCGACGGGAAGGTCTTCTGGGTCTGTGTCGACAGTGGAAGTGCAGACGTAGATACTGTCTTCGTCGCCGAGGATAGCATCGTCGACGAGGTGAAACTCATCGTCGACGATGGTGGTATCGTCGACGGGACCGTCGACGAGCTCGTCGTCAGCAACATGGTAACCGGCATCGTCGACATCGTCGTCGTCGAAGTCGTTCTCGTCGTCGACACCGCCGTCGACGCCAGCCTTGCAGACATTGTCGTCGACGTGGAGATGGTCACCCTCGTCGACGACGAGCAGGATTCCGGAGCCTTGAAAACCGTCGACGGTGTAGGCGTCGTCGACACAGCCGTCGTCGACGAGCCCGTCGACGAGGCAACTTTGGCAGAGCTGTCCTTTTTAACACTCGTCGACGACGTACCTGTGAGTTTAGTCGTCGACGACTTCTGCTTCTTGTCTGAAGCGACCTCTTGAGCAGGGGTTGAAGGCTTTTTGACCCCACGATCTTTCTCTGAGGGAGGTGAAGAGACTGTAGAAGCCTTTCTCACCTTTTTTGAGGGCTGTTGTTCCTCAGGCTTACCCTGCCTCTCCTTTTCACCTCGGTGAGGAGATTTTTGGGCAGCCGGCCTGTCAGACCTGTCAGAGGTCCCTGGTAAGGCCTTGTGACGGGACTCGTCTGAAGTAGAAAGGGGGGACCTACCCCTTTTCAGAGACTTTCTGGATGACACCATCGACGAGGAGCCCTCACTGTCCGAAGAGATAATGTCTTTCCGGTCCTTCATCTTCTGAAGCCATGTGAGGAGACGTCCTTCCCTGTCCCTCAAGGTCTTGGCTGAGAAGGATCTGCAAATCGGACAGCCTGTTGGTTTATGGTCCGGATACAAACAGTAGATACAATCCTCATGTTTGTCCTCGACAAACAACCTCTTTTTGGAGCAGGTGGCACAGGCTCTAAAAAGGGCTTTCCTCTCCGACATGATGAGAAAATATCCAAGTAGTTGAAGAAATAACAAGAAAAAACTGAGGAAAACTGAGCAGAGCTCAATGGAGACTCCCTTGCACAACGTGCGGTAGAAAATCTGAGGCTCTGAGCTTCTCTCAGGAAGGTTCTATGGGGTGAGGCTGCTCTGATTGGCTACTGCAGAATTTTGGTCTCTTTTACAAAAAGAGGTGGATAAGCTACAAAATGAGATGAGGCCTAGGCCTATTTTTTCACTTTGTGCTTACTACTATGGTTTTTTCTATTTACCGAGGCTCCCATTCCGACGACGGGGAATGATACAAAGCATGGGAATCTATGAAAGTTCCAATACTGGGGCAACTTCATCTACTCCTCCGATACTAATCCGTTCCTTGAACACCTGACCCTATGGCGTCGCTACATCGACGATATTTTGATTTTTTGGAAAGGTGACCGGGCCAGTTGCGAAGCCTTTTGTACATGGATTAACCTCCAGAACCAATTTCTTAAATTCACGGGCACCATTTCTGAACAATCACTCCCCTTCCTCGACTTGACCATTAGGTTGGACCCCACAGAGATCACCACCACTCTCTACAGGAAAGAGACCGACAGAAACAGTCTCCTCCTTTACAACAGCCATCACACCAGGGCATTGAGGGAGAACCTGCCGTTCGGGCAATTCCTGCGGATCCGCAGAAACTGCACTTAAGTAATGGACTATAAACAAGAGGCTTCCACCCTACCACATAAGCTCCAATAGAGGGGCTACCCGACGAGACTCCTCAAACAATCAGTCAAAAGAGCACTCAACAATAACAGAGAAGCCCTTCTGGAGACACATACAAAGGCTACAGAGGATGTCATTACATGTGTAACGTCTTACACAAAAAACTCCACTTTCATTAAAAAAATGGTAAATTCCCACTGGGGGATCATTAATTCAGCTGGACTAGATATCCCACGTCCACGCTTTGCCTTCAAAAGAACAGCTAACCTGAAGGATACTTTGATCCATACTCGACCAAAGAAGACGAGCACTCTCCCTCAGAACACACTTTGGGATTTACCACCAGTTGTAGGTCACTTCCGATGTGGTAATTGCGTCGTCTGTCCTCAGTCCACACAAGGCAAAGATATCATGCTATCAGACACATTTACTTGGCACTTAAACAAGCATACTAATTGCAACAGTAGCAGATGTATCTACATGCTCACATGCCCTTGCGGTCTCAACTACATAGGGATGACGATGCGCACTGTTAAAGTGCGCATTATTGAACACAACAGCAATATCCGCTGTGCAAAGACACACACACGGTTATACGAACACTGCAAACAGGCTGTACATTCGGCCGAGAGCATGAAATGGGTCGTCTTAGAAAGGCACCCCTCCATTAGTCAGCAAGCACTACACAGAATTGAACAGAGGTGGGTACACCGTCTGCAATTAGACACCTGTGGGCTTAATGACTCAGTCCCTTGGAATCTGCTAGCCAGATAACTACTATGATTGTCCATAAGCATTCCCCCTGGTCCTTATTGGGTTGTGATCAGTACACTGCAATCCGAGATGTCCAACACACTCGATGGGTTACCCCGTCTCCACCCTAACAATGGACTTCATTTCCCCTTCAAACATGGCGCGCACTATGGGCGCAATATCACCACGGATCACGCCAGTCCCGTGCTCATATACCAGAAGTTCTGGAGTGGCCGCGTCAACCTCAGACGTCACCTGGTCCTCCTTTATCTATGAACTATATAACTTTCGGGTATTCGAAAATATTTTCCCTTTATGGGAGGGACTGGCACTCGGCGTTCTTAGAAGCCCAACGCTTGTGAAAAGGGTTTCCAGTTTCCTCGAAACAAGAGATCACAAGCCCCGTTCCAACATGGCGCACCACTCCCCTTCCGAAACACTAGAGGCACCTGATTGGCCGCTTCGCTACAGACGTCATCTGGGACACGCCCCTCACCGGGACTTGTACGCTCCTTACTTAATGGCGGCAGGTTCACCAGTACGCCACCAGCTGTTCTGCGTGTCGGTACACGTCGTAGTGTGGGGGTAGGTTCCGAATGGCTCTGGCCTCGCCCTATCAAGGTAAGCCCGTGTGTCTGTAATTGGACTCCCGTGTTGATTGCTGACGGACCCCCTAGCAAGGCCATATGGGTCTCGGTCATCCGCCAGCCTGCGGTCATTGGAGACTGCCCTCATCTGGTTTCCCGACGCTGTTTGCTGGGGGGCTTGCGCTACCACCATGGGACTTGTCACATGCGGGCCCCTTTACCGATGGTCCTTATCTGAGGGGCTCTACGGCCCTGGTGTTTTCGCACAGCACCTGCAGGCGGCGTCGCGACTCCCGGGGAGCGGTATGCCTTACCGAGCATTGCAGTCTGGTGGGACAGGACTCCATATGGGCTGCTGGTCGGCCCTATATATCTCCATGACCCCGATCGGAGTGTCTGACCCCTTACTTGTTCACCTTGCAGGTCATTACCTCTAAGCACAGGTCCCACAAGAACAAGCTGCGTGGACTTACACATGGATTGCTAGGGTAAGCCACCACTCCTGCTATCTATCAGTTTAATTCTATCCAAATTCTTGGGTTCCGCCACCCCATTCAGGGGGACATTGGCCCCTCATCAACGCTATACTAATCTATGAAGTCTTTGGTATCATAAGGAAACAGACCTCTAGTCAGAGTTAGCATCCCAAAAAAGTTTTTGGACGTCATATATTTAATAAGCTATTCGAGTCTCTCTCTCTCTCTCTCTCTCCCTTCACGAGGTCACCTCTATACCTCCGAGCACCTGGATGATCACTGATGCCCGGGTGCTATTTCTAGACTTTGGAAGGTTGTGACATGCAAGAAGTTAGCATGTACTACTTTGTGAATAATACTTTCTTTTCACCCCTAGGTCTGACTTTGTCGCAGGACCACCAGCCTGCTCTGGTTATTGACCCACCAGGTTGTATATTGTATACACTTTAGCCCATCTTTGGGCCCCTGATTAGTTTATGAGCACTATCCGGTCCTGAAGAATTGCCTTTAGGGCATGAAATATGTTGACCACATATGAGGGTTGAATGAGGCCATACTAATGTAACTTTGGTTCTCGGTACCCCTCATCTCACTTTTTAATAAGGCGGTTAACCACACGAATAAAGGATACCTAGTGAACTAACCAACCTTTTTTAATCACACTCTGCTCACTACTTCACTTTTCTAGGTCCCTCACACGCTCTCAAACCACGGCAAGGAACAAAAGATCTCCACAAAAGTGTAACACCCGCTGTTACCCGTCAGGCATTGCAGCGCCAGCTTGACGTTGGAGCAAGAAGCCGATGATGAGCCAAGACAACCATAGGGCTGAATGAAACAAGTCATCCAGCTTATTAGTTGTGTGAGGTTTCTTAGTTCCGACAAGGGACCTGTCTGGTACCCTGACTGTCGACTTCACAAGTTAATTCATAGAGAGAGACTCCGTTACAAAATTATTCCCAGGGGAACTTTGTACAACTTCTTGGTTACAAAAGCAGTTCTTAGCCATGTTATCCAATGGAAGGTGGATAACATGGCTAAGAGCATTGTCACGATAATGCATGAATATCGTAGATTTTTCAGCGAAATTCATGCGCTCCGCAGGATTTTTACTGCTTTTGAGATAAACCTTGATAATATCAAGGTATCTCAGCGGTAAAAATCCTCGGTGCTCGGCGATATAATCTTACCCGCTAACCATGCATAGCGATAATTATCGCTATTGCTTGGTAATATGCCCCTGAATCCTTACTCTCCTCAAAGCTCATCTTAGTTTCCTCCACAACCGATCAATTTTTTCTCTCATTGTGCATGCTTGGTGGCCAGGAGTGGTGTAATTCGCCTCCTGACTGAATGACCTTTGAGTAACATAATGAGTATATGGAGTTTGCATACTGTGCCCAGTCATAAGTTATGAATGTCTGATTCATAAACCATGTATATCTGATTTAGGTTTGTAACAGTCATGTTGCCATGTCAGTGAATTTAGTTTATATACACTGCCCAGTGGATTACATAGCAGTTCAACATCCAACTTCAATTCCAATTTTTTTAACAACTTTATTCAAACTTACACTGGGGAGAAGACGGACACTTATTGCTGTCTCAGCATTACAATGTAGAAAGTAGACGCTCGACAGCATATAGGACAACGAAATCCTCCATTTTGTTCCTAGATCGGCCCTATGTCTCACTTAGCAGCCTCAAACACCCTTGTCCATGAGAAATTCTTCCTATTTACACTGTCCAAAGCGACACGTCAGTCAGACGTCCTTTCCGGGGAGGGACCAACTCACGTCATTGAATCAGGTCAGGTAGCTGATGAATTCTTATCACTGGTACATTCCTTTTTTATGTAAGTCGTAAAGGGCATTACGATTTTGTTCAGCTTTCGCCATTGTAAAGTGGCAATTGGCTTGTGCATGTCATACGGTTTCCAAATCTTAGACCACCATCAATCAAGAGTGGGAAAGTCTGCAATATTTCGTTTCCCAGCAATGGCCAGGTTGGCTCCCAACAAAAGCTGGGTGATGAGTTTCCCTATTGGTGTTGATCAAGAGTAAAGACATTCCTCATTTGTAAGACCCATAGGGCTGTTACAGGGTGCATCTACAATTCAATAATTGTATTGTCCTGGATTATGGCTTTCGGTTTTCCGTTTTTGTTGATTTTGACAAATGCAGACAGAAAACAATGTGTTTCCTGCCTGTATTTAATTTTAAAAGCGGAAAAATAAATGCTCGATATGGTGCTTCATTTGAGAGACTTTCCATGCTGGGCAGATAGACAGCACGGAGAGTTAAAACAAACAGGATGAGATTTAATCAAATACAGGCACAAGTAACATATATTTGTAGTATAACACTGGTAAGTGTAGTCTTTTGTTATACATGGCTGCTTAATTAATCTCCAAGAGTTAAATAAACGTGGAAATATACCATTTTACAGCACCATGTATTCCCAAAACACAAAATAAATATGGATAAATACAGATGGAAATGTTAAAAAAGTAAATATGTATACATCCAGATGGAATTGTTGAAAAAAGAATACCATAAAACCGGAAGCCCTATCCTCGATGCATGAGAGGTCTCAGCCAATAAGGCCCTCACACGGTCAGGTCGCCCTCTCACCCAGTGATTAATTTGAGCCAGTGATTGCAGGTGGGGCCCACCAGCACTCGTTTTTGGGGACCAGCACTTATTTTTCATGATCAGACATTGGCCCAGAGCAATGGATAGAAAAACACATATAGACGAAAAGTGTGTGTGTGTGGGGGGAGGGGGGCAGGCAAAGAAAAACAGAGGCAAAAAGAGGAAGGAGGGATAAAAAGAGCATGAAAGAGTGAAATAAAAGGAGGCATGAAGTGGAAACCAGACTACAGGGCCTTGGTATTTGGTCATCTCGACATTGATCAGCGCTAGCGGCAGCTTCTGAGAAAAAACGATTGGCACCAGCACTTGTTATATTTCAAATTTAGCACTGCTCCCATCATATTTCCACATAGGAGCCCCTCTCGCCACAACCTGGCCATTCTCATCCAAGCCTCCATAGATCACCTTCAGATGCATAAGAGGTAAGTAGCATTGTGAAAAAATCTTATATGCACTTGCTTTACAGTGGGTGCAAATGGAGGACTTACCTGTCCTCTGCCAAATTTAAATCTATGTACTTTCAGATTTGGCCTGTTCGAGGTCCTATGACAATTTCCCAGTATATGGTCATTGCTGTAGGGGAGGCTTTTAGCCAAAACCCGATGTAAACAAGAGACAATTCTTGTGGTTTCCACTTGTATTTTTTTAACTTGTGTTTGTTGAGTAGTTTGCAAACAATGCCATCATCTCGACGGTGCAAGGCAGGAGCTTGTTACAATAACAATAGTGGTTTAGCAATGTACATGATGTATACAAGCATGAGTAGCGCAGGCAAGCGCATGCGCACAGTTACAGAAAGAAGATAGGTTGGGGTGAACAACATAGGTGTACACAGCCAATGCACAAAGGCGTATTATCCCTCGCCAGACACACATTGTTAGAAATGGGGGTCTCTAGTTGGCAAGGGTATGAACATTTGTCCAAGTAGGGACTCTTCTTCCTAGTCAGGGTAAGGGAGTTACACTCCTAAAGAAATCTCTGCTCACCCCCTTGGTAGCTTGGCTCGAGCAGTCAGGCTTATCGCAGAAGCAGTGTGTAAAGCATAGGCAGATGACCAGCAGTAATACAGTGAAAACACTACAAAGGGACACCATACCAGTTTAAAAATAACAATAAAAAATCCAACATACCGTGCTTAAAAATAGATACTTTGCAAGAAATACCTGAGAAACACAATTCGTATGAGTCGGTAGCTTTGTCCGGGGCTACCTCGATGCTGAAAACAACAAAGCCGAACAGTTCCTGCTGACTGCTTCGGTACCGGCCAGCGAAAGTGTGGACAGACTCTGTAACAGTACCTTTCTTGTGGCGGCTGACATGGTGCGAATCAGTCGTGGCAACCGTTGCGCTTATGTTGCAAAATGGAAGCAGTGCAGGGCGCGGTGCTCTCTCGATGCGGTGCAGGCAGAGGCTCAGTGACGATTGTCCAGACAGCGTCGGTGAGACCAAGGCTTACCGTGCAGGGTGAAGCGGTGCTCGATGTGCTGCTGGTAGGATGCGGTGCAAGCCACAAAGCCGGTTAGCAGGAGCTGGTGTCGGTTGGCCCAAACTGCAGTGTGGGATGAGGCGGTGAATCGTGAAACTTACAAGCTGTGCCCCCAGCCACGATGCAGTCACGGGTGTCGGAGTCAGCAGCAGCTATGGCGTCTGTGAGACCAGGATGGCAAAGTAAAGTGAGGTGGTGCGAAGTGCGGTGCCCCCAGGTCATGGTGCAAGCAGCGGCTCCGTGGCAGAGGTGTCGGTCGTCGTCGTCATCGGTGAGAGCAGGGTTGGGGTGGGAGATGTGGACTGTGCCTTCTGTAGTGCCGTCAGGACACAGCCAGCAACGAAGTTGGTGACGGAGTCAATTGCGTTTACCTTCTCTGTGGTAACTGAAACAGCGGTTCCAGAGGCAGTAACCAGAGGTTGGTGAAGTCTTTGGAGTCCCTGAGACTTCAGAACAGGAGGCAACTCTACTTCAAGCCCTTGGAGCTACTCAGCACAAGTAAAAGAAAGCTCAGTCCAGTCCTTTCACTGCCCAAGGCAGAAGCAGCAACTGCAGGCCAACCCAACAAAGCAACAACACAGCTAAGGGCCAGTACTACTCCTGGCAGCTCTTCCAGCTCTTTTTCTTGGCAGGTTCCTTAATTCCAGCGAGTTTTAAAATTCTGTGGTCTGGCCCCCAATATTTATACTCTAAATCCTTTTGTTTTCTCAGTCAGAGGGTGTCTGTGCTTAGTCTAAACCAGGTTGGTCCTCCCTGGCTGAGCTTCCTGGCAGGAGGTGGAGACAGCATTGTTCAAGGTAGACCAGTCCCATTCAGGTGCAAGGAAATCTCCTCCCACTACTCTAAGTGCAGACCAGGTCTATTCAGCCCAGCCCTGACTCCTCTAGACTCTCTGAAGTCACTGCACATCCCCAGCCCCTGTTACTCCAAAGCCTGACAGTCAATCCACAACCCCAGCAGAGGCACACAGGATGGCTAAGCAAGAAAATACCTACTTTCTAATAGTGGCATTTTCAAACCTGAATATAGAAATAATCCTTACTAAAAGATGCATTTTTACATTCTGAGTCCAGGCATACTAAACTCCATTTCTCTATCTTGTCCCAATGGGACGTTATGCTTATAAGATGTTATAAGTAAAACTCCCATTCTTCCCTATTGGACAGATAGCCTTACAATGGTGAAAATACCTGGTAATTCACCACTAGGACATGTCACACACACCAGCACATGTCCTACCTTTAATCTACACACCGCCCTGCTCACATAGGGGTGACTTATATGTAAGAAAAAGGACTGTTGGGCCCTGGCAAGTGTGTGTACACTTGCCAAGTAGACATGGCAGTTACAAACTGCGTACCTGAAAAAGAGGAACCAGGAGTTTCTGGCCATGTCCAGCACACATACTCCCTAGTAATAATAGTTCAAATATCTGGGTGTGAAGTTCCTAAGGATATAAATGGTGGTCAGGTCTCTGGAATAACCTCCAAATGGAGGAAGGGCCCTCAAACACCCTGATAGGTGTCATGCTTCATCATTGCGCGTGCTCCTCGTCAGGTCGTGCTGCAATGCCCGACGGGCACCTGCGAAGAAGCTCTTTGGCAGAGTTCTTTTGATGAAGCCGTTTGGAGGGCACACCATCCATTTGGAGGTTATTCCAGAGACCTGACCACCACTTATATTCTTAGGAACTACACACCCACATATTTGAGTTAAAAACTGCGCACAGACTGCAGTGGCAGGCCTGAGTTACCTTTACAGGGCTACTTCTGTGGGTGGCACAATCAGTACTGCAGGCCCTCTAGTATCATTTGATTTACAGGCCGTGGCACACTCACTGCACTTTACTAGGGGCTTACCACTAAATCATATACACCAATCATGGGAACACCAATCCATAATTACAATTTACAACAGGAGCACTTGCACTTTAACACTGATCAGCAGTGTGAAAGTGCGCAGAGACACTAAACCAGCAACAATAGAATCAAAACCTGGATGTCAGAAAGCAAAAAGACAAGGGAAACATGCAAAAAAGATGCCAGGTCTACCACACATGGACATACATAGTCGCTGTAGGAGACGAAACCGTTCAAACTGAGCACCTGTATAGCAGGTAAGTGACAGAATCAGAGGGAGAGAGAAGGAATAGACGGGGAGGAGGTGATGGGCCAGACCTACACCGGCAGGCGGTCAGGTGGTGCAACAGGTGGAACATTTGCAACAGAGAGCAGATCAAGGGCTCTGATCTGAGAAACAGGCTCTGCGCTGAGGGGGGCAAGTACCTGCTCAAGTGAGAGAGAGTAAGAAGCATCTGCCCCAAATTTGAAAGGTTCAAACAGGGTGTCCCACTGATGCAAGATTGGGTCCTACCGTTGACCCTGCAGTTCTTCTGACTGTAAGGGAGTTCACTCTGCTGCTGCTCACACCTTCACTGATCGAGCCCAAGTGAGCGGTTAAGGGAGGCCTCGACTTCCAGGCATGCGTTATCCCCGCTTAGCTATGAGAAGTACCTGGTCAAGGATCCTGGCGACTACTCTATTTTTTCTTTGTACGTTTAATCAGGCCATGAGTGCACACACCCCAGGTACATAGGGAGGGAACCCCCATGGTGCGAGAGAGGTGGACAGTAACAGACAGCCAGACAGACTGCCAGTAATCAGCCGGCTGAGGATAGGACCAAAACATATGGACAAAGTCTGCATACTCACACATGCAGCAGAAGGCATCCATGCAGCAGAAGAACTAATTGATCTATGAGGGAGGGAGATACGCTCTATGCAGGATATAAAACTTTTAATTTCAATTGCGCGTTCCGGTAGCCAGTGGCAGGGTAGGCCAGGATCGTGGCCCACTCTACGTAGCTGCACGCCTTACCCAGGTTCTCACTTCACTAATTGCGAAGTGTCGGCAGAGGTAGGCAGGTGTGCTCGCGCAGCACTTTGGTGAACAATGTGACTTAAGTGGAGCCCAGTGCCCAGTAGGGAGGGGCCCCTCCTCTGCTAAGGCAGAGGAGTATCACCCCTCTGAAAAATGAAATGATAATAACGTTGTTATTTTATTTTTTGTAACTGAGGGCTGGTTTAGGGCAGGCGGGGCTGATAGCACCGAGGTAGAAGTGGTTTGCACACTCCTTAAGTGCATATGACTGTTTGGCTGGTCCTCTTGTTCCGATCAAACAGTCATGCGCACTTCGCATGTTCCACACCAGGCTGCATTACACAGCCAGGTGAGGAACATGCAAATCCCCTGTGTCCCCGTCTGAGTGCGAATCAGGGCTCTGCATTACAGCGTTGTGATTGGCTCAGGGGAGCCCGGGAGCTTCCCGCTGGCGGGACTGCAGGAGGAATGAAGCTGAGCAAGACTGAAGCTGAGCAAGCCAACGAAAAGGTAAGTGGTATTGTTTTTCTCTATATTTTCTCCCCGTCACTCCTGCTCCTCCTCCGCCGTTCCCTGTCAGCCGCTACTGCCAGTAGGTGTAGATACTCGGATCAGACTGTGGTGACCCCTAGCGTACTGGCAATGTATCTATAATTAAATTATAAATAAGGAACTGCTCGGGTGGGACCAGTTTTGCCACTCAGTTCAGCAAATGGGGTGAATGCAGTGTCAGAGAATAGGTTGCCCAAGGTATGGAGGTCAGTCTTGTGTCAACAGGTAATAATAGCCACCATTGTAAGGCACACTCGTCCTCTGAGAATACAGAGCTGGTGCAGCAGGGGGCATATGGCACCAAGGCATTAGTAAAACGTAGGCAACAGCGGAAGCAGCACAGTGCCACAGGGAGTAGACGCATGGGTGGAGTAGGACCGTGGGCTAGGGGGATGAAAGAGGTGTATTAAGCACGTCCACGAAGGGGATGTTGATGTCGCTGTGTCATTCAGATTGTGCTCAGTGAAGGACTGTGCCACCCACAGCAGCTGAGCTGCATGGCACCAGCCCTCAAAGTTCAGAGCCCCCAGCCTGCTCTCGTCGGTTGTAAGGCACATTTGTGATAGTGCTACACAGCAGTGATTGCCGTGCCGGATGAAGTCGCCAAGCAGGCTCTCATGTGTGGTAAAAATGGATTTCTGCAAGTAAATTGGAACGTTAACAAAATGATGAAGCAAGCATGCCAGCATGACAATCCTAGACTGAGTAATACACCCTGCCACGAACACTGGCAAAGACTTCCTGAATTCAATTTTGTCTGCTAAAGGAGGACACCACCCGGCATATATTTCCATTCACTGGCGCTGCTGCTTTGTGTTAGATCCGGATACCGAGGTAGCAGATCATGTCTGGTTGCCACTGCACCAATTTCTCACCCAATCAAAGGGTAAGGTCTGCTGCCCCAACCAACAGGGGGAAACAGCAAGACTTGCCCTAGTGGATGCGTAGGCCTGAGACCATAGTAAAGGAGGTAAGCAGTTGCTCAATCAAAGCCAAGGGCTCTAAGATATATCGCACATAAAGAAGCAGGTCATCAGTGTAAAGCGAGACAGCATGTTTGCCGTCTCCTAGCGAGATCCACCAGTCTCTTCCCTTGTGCTCTCAGTCTATGCACTAGGGGCTCCATAGCCAGTGAGTAAGGAGGGCAGCCCTGGCGGGTGCTGTAACCTGCACGGTTATGCTTGGAGATATACCTCTCTGTCTTGGCATGGGCCGGTGGTGCAGTATATAGGAGCTAGATAACACCAAGGGTCCAATGTAGGTCGCCAATTACCGGTCGGTAACGTTCGATTTCGGCCGTTACCGACCGGTATTTGGGATTTGACATGTAGGTAGGCTTAATTTACAGAATCAGTATATTTACCGATTAGGTAAATTTACCGATTCTGTAAATTACCGAATCAGTAAATGTACCGAATCGGTAAATACAGATGTAGGTGGCACTGAAAACAGTGCCACAGGCCATTATTGATTCGTTATTTACCATGTAATACTATTACATGGAAAATAACGTATTCTATGTCAGGACCGGAGGCTTCGGATTATGCCATTCTTTCATCGCTTTATTCTCTACAGCAGCAAGAAAAATATAACACAACTACTTTTCCCATGAACATTTGGGGGAAAGAATAAAGTCAAACATGAGTCCTATTACAGTGTCCATGTACAGGTGTCTCCCATCATGCTCCACTGTACTTGTCTCCTCCTCTTTCTTCGCTGCTCGCAGCAAGTTAAGTTGGTTTTTTCCTTCTCTCCTGGGTTTTGGGTTTCTGTGTGGTGACTTAGGCCTTTGGGCCGGGTGTCGGGTTTCTGTTTTTTTTTCCACAGATTCCCTTGATTGGTCGCGGGACGCCTAGTGCGCTCCTTACGCGATCTTTGCCCAGTAGTGTGCGGTGTGGTGGCACGGCCACCAGGGGCCGGCGTCTCGTTTGCTGAAGGGGCGCTCCCAGAAGCTTCTAGAGTGTTCTGGCGCGCTCCTGTCACCAGCGGACCCGTGCCTAGCCTCCCGGCTCTGACACCCTGCGGAGTCGCAATTAGGTTTTCCCTTGCTTCTGAACGCCCTTTGGGTTGTACTTTTGTCGAACACCCTACGGGGTCATAAGTGTGCTGTGGGACCGCTTTGCCGGGAGGCGCCCCCGAGACTCTGTGGGCTGCAGCGTTCCCAGGGCTTTGCCCGTTCATTGTGTGCCTCTGCCACCCATATCGCTGGGATTCCCCAGACTATAGAGCGCCCTGAGGAGGGTCATTGTCTTGCCTGCCGTTCCCGTTGCTAGAGCCTAATTTAACTCGCTATGCAGGGGAACGCGGACAATTATCCGGAGGAAGACCCTCTGAACTATGTCCCGTTGGACGAGGACTTTTACCAGGCAGTCGACGATTCCATCTACCGCGCGGTCGACCAGGCTATGGTCCCCCTGGAACAACGTCTTTCGGTGCGCCTGGACGAGGCCTATGCCAAGTTTGCCGCCTTGCTTCCGGCGCCGGTCCCGGCCTCAGGGCCTGATTCGTCCCCTACCCCGCCTCCTCCCAAGAAGCCTTGCACTGAGGGGGTTGATTCGGCGGCTTTTGCCAGGGTGAAGAGTGCCTTCAAGGCCATGGAGGACACACAAGCTCCTGCCCCTCTTCCTTCGGAGGCTCCGACGCTTTCTCCACCTGCGATGTCTCCGGACCCGCAGCGCGACGACGACGACTCCCCGGACTCGGAGGAAGATGCCTGTTCTTCCGGTCGTGGCTCCCTTCTCAGCCCTCATCCTCCGCAGGTCCGTTGGACATGCTGGACCCGGACGATATCGTCCACCCCCGTTCCTCAGAGTGGGTCCCGTGCGACAAGGTGGCCCAATACGTCGCTAATAGGCTACGGAAGCTGGTGGACAAGGATGCTAGGAGCCGCCTGCGCGCGGAGTGTCCCCGGCCGTCGTTGGATGGCAAGGTGGCCATGACCCCGGACATCGATCCGAAGATGGCGACCTTCCTACAGAAATTTGTCAAGGACCCTCGGAAGGCTATCGACAGGTCCTGGCGCACTTGCCAGGACAAGCTTCTGGATGCTGTCGGGCCCCTTACCAAGATCCTGGATATGGCTGAGGAAGCCAAGGTGTCGGGTGACGCGATTTCCCCTGAGGTCCTTTCCAAATGGGCCCAGAGGTCCATTATTTTCCTTGGCAACGCCAACTGCGCCCTATCGACGGAGCGGAGGCGCTCCCTGTTAATCAAGGTGGATTTCAAGCTGGGCGGCCTCGCCGGAGGCGGGTGCTGTAGCCCAGGGGGGCTTGTTTGGTGACCCGTTCATCAAGGAACTGGGGAAGTTCGTGGCGACCTTCACGTCCCTGGATCGTGCCCAGTCCAATATCAAAAAGGTTTTTGCGCCCCGGGTTTTCGATAAGGCCGGACGAGGCAGGGGCCGCTCGTTCGGCCGGGGCACCAGCTCGGATCGAGGTCAAGGCTCCGGACGTGGCCAGTACCAGGACAGGGCCAAGTTCAATAATTTCTACCCCACGAGAGGGCAGAAGTTCGGAGGTCGTGGTGGTCAGCGTGGCCAACAGCAAGGCGGTGGCCGAGGTGAGTGTTCTGCCTTCCGCGAGTTTGAAAGTGGGGGAGCGCTTGGCGCAGTTTCTTCCTGCATGGGCCTCCCTTACCAGCGATGCTTGGGTGCTGCAGACGGTTCAGGGCTTCCAGATGGAGTTCCATGGCCGTCCGTGTCAGCTACAGCGTCCTCGCCCCATTACCTTTTCCCAGCGCAATGCGGCTTTGGTGAGCGAAGAGGTCGCTGCCCTCCTCCAAAAAGGGGCGATTTGTTGCGCTTGAGTTTGAAAGTGGGGGGGCGCTTGGCGCAGTTTCTTCCTGCATGGGCCTCCCTTACCAGCGATGCTTGGGTGCTGCAGACGGTTCAGGGCTTCCAGATGAAGTTCCATGGCCGTCCGTGTCAGCTACAGCGTCCTCGCCCCATTACCTTTTCCCAGCGCAATGCGGCTTTGGTGAGCGAAGAGGTCGCTGCCCTCCTCCAAAAAGGGGCGATTTGTTGCGCTTGCGAACACCCCTCAGGTTTTATAAGCAATCTTTTCTTGGTAGACAAGGTCGACGGGGGCAGTCGCCCCGTGATCAATCTGAAGGAGTTCAACGAGTGGTTGGTGTATCGGCATTTCAAAATGGAAGGGATACATCTGCTGCGCGACGTCTTGCGACAGTCCGACTGGATGGTCAGGCTGGACTTGAAAGACGCTTATCTGACGATTCCCATTTTTCCGCCTCATCGGCGTTTCCTCCAATTCAGGTGGGACGGCCAGGTTTACGAGTTTACTACTCTTCCTTTCGGGCTCTCCTCAGCACCGCGGTGCTTCACAAAGGTGTTGCGGCCGGTGGTGGAGGCCTTGCGGGCTCAGGGGGTCAGGATGATAGTCTATCTAGACGACATGCTGCTCATGGATCAGTGCCCCGAGAGACTGCGGTCACAGTTGCAGTCTGCGGTCAACCTTCTGCAAGGCCTGGGGTTCGTGATCAACGAGAAGAAGTCTCTCTTGGTTCCCATGCAATGCGCTACATTCCTCGGTTTCACCATAGACTCGGTGGCGGCCACCTTGAGCCTGCCGGCCAGGAAGATGGCGCGGAGCAGACACGAGTTGCGACAAACCCTAGCGAAGCGGATGATTTCCTTGCGCCACCTGGCGAGGCTAGTGGGCCTGTTGTCCTCTTCGATCCAGGCTATCTTCCCGGGGCCCCTTCATTACCGCGCCATGCAGCAGTTGAAGGCTTTCCACCTGCGGAGGGGCCTGACGTACTCTCAACTGATTCCTTTGTCGGAGGACGTGAGGGACGAAATGCAGTGGTGGCTTACGAACATGGAGGCCTGGAATGGCCGTGCGATTTTCGGTTCCGCCCCAGATATCGTGATAGAGTCGGACGCCAGCCGTTCCGGCTGGGGGGCGCGGTGCGGAGACTTCTCCACGGGCGGCGCCTGGTCTGCTCTCGAACAGTCCTTGCATATCAACTGCTTAGAGTTGCTAGCGGGCTCCTTCGCAGTGCAATGTTGGACCAAAGACAGAGTGCAGTCCTGCGTCCTTCTGAGGATGGACAACGTGTCCGCAGTCCGTTATATCAACCACCTGGGCGGCACCAGGTCCAAAATGTTAGCGGACCTGGCCAGGGATTTCTGGCATTTTTGTCTAGACCGCCAGGTGTCGGTTACGTCAGAGTATTTGCCGGGTCGTCAGAACGAGGTGGCTGATTGGCACTCGAGGAATATTCTGGACGCCAGCGTTTGGAAGCTGGACCCTACCCTGTTTGCGGAGCTCTCGGACCTTTGGGGCCCGTTTTCGGTGGACCTGTTCGCGTCCTGCTTGGACAACCAGCTCCCGCGGTATTTCAGCTGGCGCCCCGATCCTCTGGCGGAGGCGACGGATGCGTTCCTCCAAGACTGGTCGGGAATACAGGGCTATGCGTTTCCACCGTTCTCAATGATAACGCGGGTGTCAGCGTTGTTACGCCGCCAGTCGGCACAGGTGGTGATGATCACTCCGTAGTGGAGGTCGCAAGTTTGGTTTCCGGTTCTTCTGGAACTTTCTTGGGATTCTCCGATCCTACTCCCCCAGTCTCCCCACATTCTACTGAATCCGGAGGGAGCGCCCCAGAGGTTAGTCCTGGAGGGCTCGTTGCGCCTGATGGCGTGGAGGCTCTCCGGCGACGCTGGACGTTGCCTGGCCTTTCGAGAACGGCAGAGGACTTGCTCTCCAAGGCTTGGGCCGACAGCACGACCAAACGCTACAGATCGGCTTGGCTCCGGTGGAGCCGCTGGTGTGTGCGACGGGGTTTGGATTCCGTGGGGGCACCTGTAGTGCGTGTCTTGAATTTCCTGGCGGAACTGTCTGATCAGGGCCTGGCCTATCGATGGATCAATACGTTCCAGTCGGCGGTGTCTGCGGGGCACGACCTGGTTCAAGGGTCCCCGGTTGGTGAACACCCCTTAGTCTGTAGGCTCTTACGGGGTATACGGCTTGCCTTGCCGCCGGAGCCTCGGTATTCCGCCCTGTGGGATGTGAACAGGGTGCTGAATTTGTTCCTTTCCTGGCAACCGAACAGGTTTTTAACGCGAAAGGAGTTGACGGCTAAGTTGGCCATGTTGTTGTGCCTGGTGTCCTGCAGGCGTGTCTCGGACGTGCGGGCGTTGGATATTACGGCCAGGGTTTTTTCTCCTGAAGGTGTTTCCTTTACCGTCAACAGATGGACCAAAACGCATACTAGGGTCATTTCGTACCCGGCTTTTCAGGACTCCCCTAAGCTGTGCGTAGTGCAGTGCCTCCGTGCTTATGAGGATATGACTGAAGATACTCGCCCTCCGGGCGAGCGACAGCTGCTTATTGCCCTGCGTAAACCGTATAAGGCAGTTACTTCACCGACGATCGCCCGTTGGGTGCGTTGGATCATGCAGGAGGCGGGGATTGATACTAAACAGTTTGGGGCTCACTCTACTCGAGGTGCCATGGCGTCTAAAGCCTTTGCCCTTGGGGCTCGGTTGGAAGATCTGATGAGAGCGGCCGATTGGTCCTCGGACTCCACGTTTAAGAGGTTCTATTTCAAGCCAGTTATTGATGTGGCCAGATTGGTGGTCGATAAGCTTTGAACTGGCATAAT
The DNA here is from genome assembly GCF_964263255.1 of Lissotriton vulgaris. NCBI lineage: Eukaryota > Metazoa > Chordata > Amphibia > Caudata > Salamandridae > Lissotriton > Lissotriton vulgaris. The sequence goes on from NC_141691.1 coordinate 958,415,959, forward strand.
CCGAAGCCTCCGGTCCTGACATAGAATGCGAATTTGCCTAGCCTTGGTGCTGGTAAGTTCCAATTCTATTAAGGACTCGGAGGCGAGGATTATCCCCCCCAGTGACTTTGTGGAAGTGTACCCTCCCCGTATGCAATGTGAGTAAAGCGTTTATGTTCTTTTTCGAATGTGCGGTTATGGCTCTGCGGTATACTGCTCTTCCTGTTTTACAGCTGACGTTCTATTGATATAGAATGGATCTGATGGTGTGTTCTTTTACAGGAGCAGATAATTCTAAACAAGATGCGTGAGTGGACGGATGTTCTGGCTTCGCGCGAAGAAAGAGGAGGAGACAAGTACAGTGGAGCATGATGGGAGACACCTGTACATGGACACTGTAATAGGACTCATGTTTGACTTTATTCTTTCCCCCAAATGTTCATGGGAAAAGTAGTTGTGTTATATTTTTTCTTGCTGCTGTAGAGAATAAAGCGATGAAAGAATGGCATAATCCTCGCCTCCGAGTCCTTAATAGAATTGGAACTTACCAGCACCAAGGCTAGGCAAATTCACATTCCAGTGTACATGCACATCTGTGCATGTACACCAGTGCCGTGTGGCATACAGACATGCCCTAAGGGCATGTATGTGTGTCACATGGCACACAAGATCAGGGGTGCAACAGGGTGTCAAAGTGACACCTTGTCACCCTTGCAAAATCGGTAATTTTACCGAATCGGTATTTACCGATTCGGTAATTGACATTGATTCCTATGGGCCTGTAGGCCCATAGGAATCAATGGCAATTACTGAATCGGTAAATACCGATTCGGTAATTACCGAATCATACAGATTAGGTAAAAATTACCAAATTTTTACCTACATCTGGGCCCAAGTAAAATTCGGTATTCTAGAGTCGGTAAATCAGATTTACCTACATCTGGGCCCAAGTGTTATATTCCAGAGTTAGGCCCATATAACGAAGGAGCTTGTTCCTTATATTGTCCTAATTTTCAGCAGTATTCTTTTGCACATATTTGCGTGTGCGACAATGCTGGATTAGTTGAAACTAATTTCTTTTACACATCTAGCTTCACACAACATTATCAATATGACGTGAATATCATGCAAAAGGTCTCTTTTCACACTATGTTCAAATGTCATTTCTAACTTCACCCACAGGGCTATCTACATATCCATAACATCCCTAAATCTATACACCCATCGCAAGGCTGCTTTTTATTATAAAAGATGAGCATCCCGATAAATTAGCAGAGGAGGCACTCCAGCTGACACCAGAGGTCCGTGCATGCTGAGAATTCAACATGCAGCAGTCTGACATCTTGTGAGGGGTGTCCAGTTCGTGACCAAGATCAGGTCCATATTTACTCCCACCACGTAATGGGGTTTGATCGTCCCTTGGGGGATTCTTGGCTCTACACCTACACACACTCTAGGTACCCTTAGAGTAGGGTTTGCACAGTAGGAGTACTTTTGATTACTGTCTTGATTAATATGCCAGCATATATACATTGTTTTAGCACCATGGTGGAACTATGACTACTAGTCACACTTTTGGTGCTTGTAATCACTTTTTTCTGCTTCTGTCGATTAATCATTGCAGCACATGTATTCTATACAAGAATAACATTGGTTAAATAGTAAATTTTAAAAATCCCACTGTGTATTCTTTGTATACTTTTATGAGAATAAGTAAGCATGAGTGACTGGGCGAAAGGTTCTGGACTATTTCCACGATCCCTGAGGGATCAGGGTTGTCAGGTTCAGTGGTTGCCAGAAACCATTCGCTCCCTGGTAGGTTAATGGGGGCTTACGGTGGCACTTTGAGCTAGCTGGTCATATCTTGCTGAGGTGTTCATCATCAGTCTTGGCACCAAGCCCCTAATTTATGTTGTCCAAACAATGCGCAGATCCTACAGAATCGTAGGAACTGCACGACATGGCGCTGTCAACGTTGGTTGGGGTCTTATTTAATGGTCAATCTGAGTACTTCAGTCGTGCTTTCTCAGAGACCCCTCTCACCTTTAAACCGGAGACGTCCGAAGAGGGAAAGGAAGCAAATCCGCCGCAGCTGAGTAGTTATACCCTCTGTATTGGCTGTAGGTTATTTAAGCCCTGAGGATTAGAAGTTCCCACATTGTGTATACTACATCTCTATAAATAAATTGTAACTAAATACAAATTCTCTGTGACAATGACCGAACAAACTGAGGACGTTGAAGAACAGGTACCGGCTCTAAATAATACAGAAAATTGCAGACAGGCAGTTACTATGAAACTTTTACAGCATGGCAACAGGTGGAGATGTTACCTTTGTGGTTGTGGCACACGAAGCATTCAGAACAGAGATATTCTACTCATGGGTTAAGTTCTCACCTGCAGATTCATGTACACAAATGTTTCACACTTACATTGAAGATGTACTACCTGAGGAATATTTCCCATACGTGGACATAGAACATTAACTTACCAAGACCTTATTAATTTGTTTAAAGGTGCCCCCATACTGCAGACAACGTGAGACTCGGCCCACTCAGCAGAGAAGGAGCAACCTGCCCAGTCTTAGCTTCATACACACCATATCCAGACATTGCTGCTTTATCAGCAGCAGGAATAGTTACACTCTACAGAGATTTAGTAAAACTTTAAGGAACTCTTACTCAACATATAATGAGAACATTGACAGTCCAACCAGCGAGGGGTGCTCAAGCTAAACAACCTCCATTGGCTACTACAGGTATTAGCCCCCAAACGCTGTATGACGGTAAGGGAAAGATTCCCACCAGCCGGGAGCAAATTCTGTTCTGGGTAGCACAGAAAATAGCACATCTTGAAGCAGTTTTCCCCATACGGGCCCGCCGGAAAAACACAGAATACAAAAAATGTGCTTGCCAATGGGGATGGTTCCCCAAAAGAAGATTATTTTACTTCTGGAGCAGTCATATACCTGACTTACTGAAACAAATATAACATTAGTACAGGACAGAGCCTGCCCTAGATCTGGGGATAAAAGTGATTGACAATTTTGACAAGGTTTCTTCCATTATGTTAAGTAACATAAAAGAGGAGGCAGCAGCGGTGGTTATATGCCAATGCTTGAGGGGATTCACTCCTGCACAGCAGGAGCGATAATTGCCTAAGATTATTAAATAACCATATGCTTCACTTGGTAGAGATAATCTGGGGGCCAGACATGGGCAACAAATAGGTAAAAGCAACTCCAAGCAAGCACCTGATTCTACAAAGAATAAATGGAATAATAAACAAAAAAATAAACAAAACAAAGTCACGGGGTGGGTCTTCTCAACAGGAACACCCAGAGAGAAAATACAGTTTGAGAAACAATATTAGGAAGCCTGACATGTATCAGGCTACTGATACACGTTCCTCTCGTTCCTTTCAGGAGTCATGCGAAAAACGTTAGGAGAGAGACGGATGGTCAGAAAACAGATCGGAAGACACTTCGGACTACATCATTAAACAGGAAGATAAACAAAATACTTCTAAACCACATTTTAAAAAGACAACGGTAGCGGGTATTAAAGTTAGATATCCCCAGGCTACTAAAAACTCTGCTGCTGAGCGGGGAATGGTCAGTGACGATGCTAGACAGCGCAGCAGAAGTCACAATAGCTTGCCGGAACCTGATTCATTATCTGGCAGCAGCAGCGCTGAGTGAGCATATCACGGTGGAAACACCTGATACAAGGGTAAGGGTCCTACATTGTTTATACGAAATAGTGCTCCAAATGGAGGGAGGCATACCAAGGCAAATAAAGGGTCTCCTTTGGGAGAACTTGGCATATGGTTACGACATTCTCTTGGCTGAAACATATTGCCCACCTGATTCCATAGTGGATTGCCCAATAGGGGAAGAAGTTATTTTATGTGCTTTCTCCGACCTCGGACCAGAATCAGTAAAAAATTCATACGCGTGAGAGAGTGCATTAGCACTAGCTCCTGCACTTTACCGTAATCATGTTGGTTGGGATGATGCATCACCTCATCATGAAATCCCATTAAAATCCATTGCTCAACCATAGAGACAATATCCAATAAAGCATGAAGCATAGAAACAAGTCAGGGAGATCTTAGATCAACTTGAGTACCAGGGTGTGATAGAGAAATGCACCTCACCTATGAATAATCTCTTGTTTCTGGTAATGAAACCCGTTAATTCATATAGTCAGGTATGTCTACTATTCAGGCTTTTGGTGCTTGTAATCACTTTTACCTGCTTCTATTAATCATTGCAGCATATGTATTCTATACAAGAATAACATTTGTTTAATAAATATATTGAAAATGTCCCACTGTGTATTCTTTATATACTTACCTGAGAATAAGTAAGCACGAGTGACTGAGCCAGGGCCGGATCTAGGGCGGTGTGATCGGTGCCACCGCACAGGGCGTGGACTTGGCATGGGGGCGCCATATTTACTGTTTTAAAAACACCATATGCCACGTTCCTTGTCCTAGCAATTTTCAAGCATCAACTAAAATGTCACGATAACGCAGGCGATTAATATTCTTCCTGGAGAGAGACCAGAGCTTTGTCTGGTAGTGGAAGTTTTGACTCATCATAGCGCAGAAGTTTAATATGCCTGCTGCAAAGAACGTGTCCCATTCACATCACAAAGTGAATACACTATAAATAGGTCAATATGTTATCGCTTTTGTCAGAGAGATCCTTTTGTTACTACCAGTTTAAAAGCTAAAATCCTAATATAGAGAAATCAATTATTATTATTATTATTATTATTAAAGAAACCACCTAACAATGGAGTTACATTTTAAATTCTGAATTTGTGCTTTTTCAGACCAAGGACTCCTAAACTATACTGCCTACCAGTAAGGATTACATGTGACTCCTATACCTTGTAGGCCTCTGTCTTATGTAACATTTCCTATACACTGCTTTACACACGTATGATTATCGCGTGCAACGTATGTTTGATGTAAAGTGTTCGAACACCTTAAACTGGTATGAATGGCACTATAAAACTAAATCAATCTAAGAGACAGTGGTTATGGAGACTTTGGGGGGCATTGTTAAGTGGTAGTAGTGAGTTAATCCGTGGCAAGGTTGTCATTGGAGGGGGCGCCAATATACATTGTTGCACGGGGTGCCACCAGTACTAAAGCCAGCCCTGGACTATGCAAAAGATTCTGTACTGTTTCCATGATCCCTGAGGGGTCAGGATTGCCATGCTCCGGGGGTTGCCAGACACCATTCACTCCCTGGTAGGTTAGGGGGCTTATGATGGCACTGTGCTAGCTGGTCTATAGGGCAACATATCCTGCAGGGGTGTCCAGCACCAAGCCCTAGTTTATGTTGTCCAAACAATGCGCAGATCCTATGGATTAGTAGGAACTACACGACACAAGCATGCATGGACCCAGGCTAAACTTGGATAGCACAGAATATAGGTAATCCCATTCTAAGGAGTTGAAGGCTTTCTCCAAATCCAATACCAGGCAGTCGGACAATGGCCAATGCTCCAGTGCCTGCTCCAAAACCTGAAAAAGACAGCAGAGAATCAGAGACGTACTACGGCCTGGCACAAAGTCATTTTGATCTTTGCGGACATCAACGGCACCAGCATATCTACCTGGTTTTTGGAATGGAAGCACTCAGTGCCTCCCGAAGGTAATGCGGGAGGCAGTAGCACAAGACTGCTTCATTGTACAGGGTTTTAAGGTGGAGGACCAGCAGCATGGCATGCGTTTTATAAAACTCCTGAGGGAGCTCATTGGGACCCAGAGTTTTTCCCCGATGCCAGCGATAGGATGGCTTTATGCATCTCAACGTGAGTGATTGCTATATTGAGTTTCGGTGCCTAGTCAGGTGGGACGTGTGATAGGTCCACACCTGATAAGAAAGCCTTGCCCGTCGAGTCAGTGATCCCACTGCTAGCATTTAAAGACACTCATAGTATTGAGTGAAAGCTGGTTGTATCTCATGTTGCACATGTAGTTCCATGGTTGAGGGCATGGTGATGGATAGAAGAGGATGCTGCTGTCTGTTTTGTTTAATTACCTAGGCCAGTAGAGCACCAGATTTTTCTGCTCCAGAATGAGTCTGGACAGATTGTACAGCGTAATTAAGGCAGCTTAGGCGCTCCATCAGGGTTGTGTGTTCTCATCGCGCCTTGGTGAGCCGGCGCCTGCCCCTGGCCGAGGAAACACCCAACTTCTCAAGGCAGAGAATGTCATGCTCCACCTCTATAATATCCAGGTCTAGTAGCTTTCTCATGCCTGTGAAAGTACTCATGCAGTGCCCCTGATAGTGACTTTAAACTCGTCCCATTCCACTAGGCGAGATGGCACACTGCCGGTATTTGCTTAGAAAAACTTTAGACAGGAGATGTTCGGGGTTGCGCAAAGCGCTGCGCCATCTAGTGACTCTGGGGTGAAGCACCATGTCACTATAGGAGGGAGAACGTTGCCCCAACAGACCTGAATACACTGAGGGTTGAGGTCTGAGTGCATCCTCCCCAGGTAGTCAGTATGTTTCATGAGCATTACCAGCTCAGTTAGACAGACTAGGCGGTCCAGGCGCATTTGTAGGTCATGACGATAGGAATAAATGTGTGGCATTGATGCCATATGTCCACCAGCATCCCGGGGTGTAGCCAAGTACCCAGGTGTTTGATGTTAGAGTGCGTGGGGGACTGAGTGAGTGGTAGGTAGGACCTGTTTAAGAGCGTGTCCAGGACAGTGTTGAAGTCCCTGCCCAGGAACCAGGGAATGCCTTCCCAACTTGCTAGGACCCCCAAAAGCTTGTCAAGGAAAGCCGATTGTTCAGTGTTTGTAGTGTATATCATTTCAAGCAGCAAGCAGTGTCCCTCCAGCATGCCCTCCATGAAGAGATAACTACTGTGGCGGTGGATTGCTTGGTCGATGGCCATGAAAGGTGTTCCTGATCTGATCCAGATTATGACCCCTATAGCGTAAGATGAATAGTCAATTGGAAAACCTGGCCTTTCCAGCACCGAAGAAGGTGCATGGATTCTGCCTGGGTAATGTGTGTCTCCTGCAGAAGTGCTATGTTTGCATTGCGGTGGTGTAGATAAGAGTCTATCGAGTATTTCCTGGAGGGGAAGTGCATCCCCCTGATGTTCCATGTATTCTCATTAAGGTCAGGAGCAGTAGATTCCAGGATGTGGCATCAGGGCTGGGCCAGCTGCCATAGGGACGCCAGAGTCGTCCAGGTTGAGAATGCATGAGCATCAGTGTGTGAGGGTCAGTGTGCATTCTACATGTAAACAGTGTGGTGATGGAAGTCCAGCAGGGGAAGCGATAAGGGGTACCTCTGGGCGGGACCTCGTGTGAGGATATCAACCATAAAGGAGTCTAATAGCATAGAGGCAAGACTACTGGTGGCAGAGAGGGTCAATGGCATGGGCCACTGTTTCAGCGGGGAGGGAGCGAGTGGAGCCCCACATATAGCAGCATGGGATACATAGCAGGAAAGAAAAAAAAGTGGATGGTAGGGGGAACTAGAACACCCTAAGAGAGGCGCATAGAATGCAGAAGCAGACATGTATGAGCCAAACACTACAAAGAAAGCCAAACCAATGACTAATGCAGGTAAGTGGGCTTACAAGGAGGGCAGATGGGACAGGACACATGTCATCCAGCAATGTAAGAGGGGAAAGGAAAGGTGAGAAAGGGGAAAAATAGAGGAGGGAAGAAAGGAAGAATGGTATGAGCATGCAATGGAGTTAAAGGATATAATCTGCCATATGTGACGTGACAGCTGGCGGTGTGATGGAGCTATGTAAGGTGGAGCAGGACTGAGATGATCCATTGTCCATCTTGGAAGCGTGCTGGGGGCTGGTGCCAGAGGCTTTTATCTATATCTTCTGTGCTGGTGGATTCCCTGCTCCTACCCTTTGTCACATGTTGCAGCAGTGACCATCGTAACCTAACACATTATTTGGTCTCAACTGGAAGTTGTTAGCACATTGTTCTTTACCTTTAAAGTTCCATCCATCAAACAAGGACCCTAGTTAAAACTGTCTCTCTTCAGTACAACTTAGGAACTTCTAGGTGACATTCCAGATTCAAAATCCAGGTTCACTGAAGGCCAGAGACAAGGGGTAAGAGAAGATCATTATTTGCCTTGTTTCAATTTACTTGGGTTATTTTTGTGGACAGCAATAGGGCACCTAGATGCCTACCGGTTTGTGGGGTGTGTGGTACAAGAGATATCGCAGAAGGATCCTACATACTTCCTGCTTCCATTGGAGCATGGCCCTTCTTTGTCACTCAACTACCAGGTTAATACCAATGCCCATTGTCTTGTATATGAATTTCCGGAATATAACAATCTGGGCCTAAAATTAATATTGGTGCACTTACGTTTTTCTATCCAAGAGATCTCAAGCTTCCCCATCTGTATAGATCTGTTAGAACTTTTCTTTAAACAACTTTGGGACCCATAAAGCACTATCTGATTAATTGGAATCAACAACTGAGGCTAATCATCAAATCAATACATTTAAACAATATAGAGCACATTAGGCTCCACAAGGAAGACAGGGGGTTAAGGTTTCAAACCATAAAGAGTTATTAAAAGGGATTATACATTCAAAATCATCATATTTTAATAGATAATTTTTCCTTGTATCCCGATCCTAAGACCAGGTTTTACCTGGCCTTGGTTTTTGGCGCTGCCCCACCTTTGTAAATGTGGGGCAGTGTCAAAAAGCTGGTGGTGTTGTGGAGTAACTCCCACTGCAACACCCACTCGATGCCCTTTCACGCTAAGTGAAGTGTGAAAAAGAGCTTTATTTACAAGGCAGCGTTAAGCCACGTTAGGTGGCTTAACATCACTCTGTAAATGAGAAGAAGGGGATAGCGCCACCAGAACGTCACTATACGGGACGGTCTTGTGGTGATATCCCCCTGTAAATATGCCCCACAGTTCCCACAAAATGCGCTAATAAGGTTAAAGCATACAGATACAATCTAAGGCTCACTAGTTTCTCAGAATTGTTTATGATGTAGCTTCTCTAAGTGTCCTTCAAAATAACAGATATTTGCAACAAATCAAATGCACTGGAGCAGCCTTCTCTGTGTAGGTGTACTGTTGCAATTAATTGAGACATACTACAGCTATCACGCAAAAGAAACCATTTGACATGGGAAAGAAAGCAAAGATACATTGGGTTTGTTAATGTATACATCAGCGTCTCCTAGAAATAATATTGCACGCTTTTATGCGTAGCCATTTTAAAATTCAGCCCTACATTACCTATGGTCAATGTAAGCATGAAAAGTGAAAAACTGTGGGATGCACTGCAGGTTAAACTGTGTAATCAATCTTTCTAGTGTTTAGTATCTAAAACCAAGGGTGCATACCCACAACCTGTTGTGACCCCACAGGGATTGAAAACTAGGATAAGCGGACAGGGAATAATCCCTGAGTGGGGATCCCTGTACCTAAAGCAATTGCAAAAAAACAAATATTGCACTTTTCAATACAGTACACGTATGTGCATAAACAGAAGAACGTAACCAATTTTTCAAAATTGTATTTATCATACACTTTGAATGTATGATAAATACAATTTTGAAAAATTGGTTACGTTCTTCTGTTTATGCACATACGTGTACTGTATTATTATTATTATTATTATGATTATTCCCTGTCCGCTCAATCTAAGCGTGAATCATACACAGTTAAATAGACTTTGCATGTATACATGTTAATATCAATAAAATGCAAAAACACTTAATATGATAAAACTTCTTGCCAACCCTTCTTCTGGTGTCTCTTGGAGTCACCACAAATTACATTCATATTGTTCCACAATCACCACTTACGCAGAAGTTGTCGACTTTTTCAGCTTGCGTCTAGATTTCTCTAGATCCATTAGCTAACTGTACATTTTACTTTGGAGGTCTTTAATTTTCACTTCTTCTTCCTTCTACTCCCCGTTGATTCAGGCAGCCGCTTTTCTCCATGGCATCTAGAGCCAACTTTTGCAGTAGTCATTGTTACTTGTCAGCAATAGGCCTTTCACACAAATTACAATAAATAGTACTGGTGTTAGTATTTTCTTAAGTATTCGATTACCAATATCACTAAACCACTCCCCAATTTTAGAAAATCCTTTCTGTATTGCTTCCTGAGCATATGTCATTTTCAAATCCTTCACCTCACTAGAAATGCAAGTCATGCTAGATACAAACTGTTGATTTTTTTACTTGTGTCAGGAATATAAGTGCAGCAATATTGGATGTGTAACATGCAGTAGACTCCACCCTCTTTCGCAAGTCGGATGTCTAAAGCTAGCCTGTTCTGCAAACCCATTGCCCTTATAGCTATAGGTTCAGCATGAACTGTTGTTAAACCATAGGCTGTATGAGAAGCCAAGTAATCTACCAGGGTAAACAGATTTCTTATCTTCAGATTTTCTTTAAATATGCCTGTAGAAGGAATCATAGTACCAAGAATATCACCTACTGCTTACGAAGCACTACATTTAGCTATTTTATGAGTAACTTTTCCCTTATTGTTCATGTTGTCAACATGATACACTTTAGGAAGCACTAAAGCTAAATAACAGATACCAATCCATTTCAACGGGAGTGGAAAGTAAGCATTTTTCCTGCGCAAATAATAAACTGCTGTAATTAAAGGATCCCTTCCTGAAAATAGTTTCTCACGCGTAATTTTTAATCTTTGTACACAATCACTCCAATCTGTGCCCTTTCAATCCCATGGAACACAACTTTCCCTTCTTCTGTAATTCCAAATTCAGTTACCGATATATTATTGACACTTTCATCATTTCTTCTCGTCTTCTTCAATTCACCTTTACTCCTTTTTTTAATCTGCTCTACATATCAGCCCTCCTTTCGTACAATTCCTTTATAAAGTCCTTCTACGCCCTACTCGATTTACACATAGCCTAGCCTTAGATTTAAGCAATTCAATAACGTTAATTGCTGTGATACGTTTTTAGTGATGACCCCTCCTCTTCACAGATTTGGCTCCAGCATTGTGTTTACATTTTTTAACATAGGCACATTACCTAAAAGCAAGTAAAAGATAAAAAATAACATTCAAAGCGACCTCATTGTTTAAACAGATCTCATAATTACGCTACAGGATAAAACATATGTTAAGTGTAAGTAAAGACACATTACACCAGCTGCAGTTGACTCTGGTAAATAAGTGCATACATAGTAATCTCTTGCTCCCTTAATTTTGGAATACTTGTGCAATAACCTAAAGATAACATTATTGCAAAAATTTCTTTGAAGTCCACCTTTGCGTAAAATCTTCTTGTTAAATCTAAGTTGCCACCTCAAAAAAGGCTAAGTTATGTTTAGTTTTGATAGAAAAGTTAAGACTTACTAGTAATAAAATAATAAATATGACTATGGTTAATACCACTGCTATCATAAGAACTCTGCAACTTTTCAGTGTACTTGATACCATAGGTTCTCTCAAGTCAGATCGAAAAGAAAAAGAAAATCAAACATCTACTTATTGATTCTACTTTGAAACTGGCAAAACTTTCAGTCCGTTTTCAGTGTAATAATGTTAGTTCAATTGATTTCAGGATTAGAAACCTACCATCGACCGCTGGATACTTTAAAGAGACAGACATCCTAATGCTCTACAGGAATCTATATATCTAATAGGTCCCAAAGTTTTATACCATGAAATGAGTTCTTCTTATCACTGTCTTGGCATACAGCTTTCCAAGAAGATATATAATTATACTTGCATTCGGTCAGGTACCAGATTGTCGAGTTGTGGCGAAAATTGTTCTTCTCTTGATTGGCATATAGTTCTTGCATAAAGTACAAAGTGGATCAGCGTTTTCCTTCCTGCACATAAATAATCATTCCCCACAATGCAGGCACCCTTACACTATGGTGCAAGGGTTTCTGCGTTAGTGCTAGGCAGCACAGAGTGCACCAGTGCAGGGAGGGAGCAGAAGTGGTCCATACCTCTGTAAATATGCAGCGTTTCTGCTCTTCCTTTTGTGCAACGCAGCACAACAAGCTCCCTCTCTGCACTGCATTGTGGGAATTGATATTAAATGTGCCCCTTTATGTCCCCCTTAGTGCATAGAATAAAGCTGCAATACAGTCTCTTTTCTGTATTGCAGAGTAACACAATGCATCCTCAGAGATGCATGTGCTATTAGATTGTGGAAGACCTCGCTTTTTTTTTTAACCAAAATGGTGTTCAAGCCGTCCCATTGACATGGTGCCAATGCACTGGCCTCACATCTCAGCTTCATACTTCCTCCTGTGTCCTAGAAGATTTGTTTTGATTTGGTGTGGATTGAATTCTACAATTGGAAGCGAACAATGGCTTTGGCCTCACCCTCTGCTTCACTGTACACCTCCATATGTGATTTCCACCTGAGACTGGTTACGCCCAGATATTTGACAGTGCTTGTTTTCTTTATCGGATGTCCTCTTAGGAGCAATGGTTTCATTAGATGTTTGTTTTGCCTTGGGCCCCATACCATGATTTTGGATTTTGGTGGATTCATTTTCAGCATGTTCGTTTTGTAGTAATAGTCCATATCTCTCAGTTGGGATTGGAAGTTTTTTGGTGTCTGCCGGTCTGAAATAATTAATCTGCATAAAGAATGAGTTCTAGTTTTATTGCCCTCCAGTTCAGCACTCCCTAGAAACTTATGGAGGACAGCTAGTGGTTCCTAGGCGAGCCTCAATGTCACTCTTCTTGATTGCTAAGGTGAATAGTCTGAATTCAGGGAGTTTGCCAGATCAAGAGGCAGTGGTTGAGAGGAGAGATGAAGCTTGAGTCTCTTAACAAATGTCTGCCTCCATTGCTTAAAACCGCTTGCAGGGGACTGAACTCTTGGCTGGCACATAGCAGAAGGAAAGAAATAAGGGGCTTATTTACAAGACCTGTGGCACAGGGCAGCACAGCAAGTGACCTTGCCGCGCTACCCTGCGGCACAGGTAAAGGGCAGATATGTGTAGTATCTGCAAGATATTGCACATTATTGTCCTCTCCCCCTGCGCTGATGCACAATGGGCTGCCTAGGGCTGACACAGGCACTCTTGCACCATGGTGCAAGGATGCCTGCGTTGCAGACAGGGTTGTTTCTGTACAGGAAGGGACACCTTCCTGCACACAAATAATTCATGGAGGTTTTTTTCCTCAAACTAGGAGAAATACAGACATTTCTCTTCATTGCACCTCCCCTGGGGAGGCGTGAAATTTTGACGCATTCCCAGGTTTACAGATTCTTCTAAATCTGGGAATGTGTCAAATGCGGGGGGTGTTTCAAGGGAACACCCACCTTAACACCTGTGGCCACGCTTCCCCATCTCAATGTCAGACAACGCAAAGACTTGCGCTGAGTTGCCTCACTCCATGGGAACATTTGGCAGGAGCTAGTGCGGTCTCTGCTTCATTTTGTTTGGCGCCAAATTTACAAAGTGGCGCTTGAGGTCACACCTGTACCTATTTTTCACAGTGCCCGATCAGGATGTGGCAGATAGCAATAATGATATGCAAGGTAGGTCTTCCCCCTTAAAAAGCCACAAAAAAATGACGCTGCTGAATTTACAACGATTTGGGAAAATTACACTGCTTTGGCAAAAGACACGCAGAGTGCCAATAGCAACAAAAATGTACCGCTACGGCACACCAGGTGTAAAAAAGACGCATGTCTGTTGGAATAACAGCAGAACATTCCCAGTTCACTCTGGCTAGCTAAACAGCATCATGGACCTATTTCTACTGCAGCTCGGAGCACCAAGAAGACCACCACCACCATCATCACCTCCACGATCACCACAGAGGCAGTGCAGGAGAAGGAAGCGGATATAACATAGGTGAATGGGGACTCCCTGTGATACTTTAAGGTCTAGAGGAGGGAGTGACAGTCTATAACAAATAATGAGGGGAACCTCTATACTGACCTATATTTCTTTACATCTGAGCATTAAAGTCTCTACAAGGTTACAATTATGATGCTGCATAAGAACAAGAGATAATTCATTAAGACATGGAATGTATATTTGATTTCTTTCATTTATTTTATATCTTTTGCATAACAAATTATTTTTTTCTTCATTTTCTAGTGATCATTTTATCAAAGTTACAAAACAGTGACATGGTAACATATGTATATATAATTAAAAAATGCATGGTTGGATCACGTCTAAACAAAAACCCCTAAGCAACACACATAAAATAACTTTCACTCATACCTTCATTCATACAAATTCAAACTTTCATACCCATTATTCTAACACTACTGACAATAACACAAAACAGTGAAAAAAAGTGAACAACATGTATCGTGTCCTTCGATAGACTCCTCAGAATATGGCTAGACCCCGTTATCTTATTTCTTCCTTTTTGTTTTGAGGGTTAGCAGTTTTTAGTGCTCCTTTCCTTTCCTTCTCCAGATTTTGATTTCTGATTTAAACTGAGGGTGTCTGATGCGTACGGCCATTTTTTTTCACTGTTTTGTGTTATTGTCAGTAGTGTTAGAATAATGGGTATGAAAGTTTGAATTTGTATGAATGAAGGTATGAGTGAAAGTTATTTTATGTGTGTTGCTTAGGGTTTTTGTTTAGACATGATCCAACCATGCATTTTTTAATTATATATACATATGTTACCATGTCACTGTTTTGTAACTTTGATAAAATGATCACTAGAAAATGAAGAAAAAAATAATTTGTTATGCAAAAGATATAAAATAAATGAAAGAAATCAAATATACATTCCATGTCTTAATGAATTATCTCTTGTTCTTATGCAGCATCATAATTGTAACCTTGTAGAGACTTTAATGCTCAGATGTAAAGAAATATAGGTCAGTATAGAGGTTCCCCTCATTGAAGGAAGCGGATATACCTGCAAAGGATTACCATCATTGACCTCAGGGAGGAGGACGTCAATGCCGATTACAGGCTCAGGAGGCAGTCCATTGTCTGCCTCCTGCACCAGATTGTCCCAAGGCACCAAGGCTGTAGCCAACATCACAGGGGTGCACCAACATCTCTCCTCAGGCCAGACTACTGGCTGTCCTACACATGATGGAACTTTCTAATACACCACAGCCAGAGCGGCAAGAAAATCCCAGCCATCCTTCTCAGCATTCATCCCCTCCGCCCTGGAGGCCATCATACACCTCACACTCCAGTACCTCATCTACCCCAACACAGCAAAGAAACAACAGGAAAACCAGCAAGGTTGTTTTGCCATTGCGGGTTTTCCACGTGTTGGGGGCAATGGACTGCACACATGTGCAACTTGTGCCTTCAGTGGCTACATCACACCCGTACCGCAATAGAAAACACACACATTCTATGAATATGCAGGCAATTGTGGACCATCTGGTCCTCGTTATCAATGTCCTTGCAAAGTACCCGGGCAGTGCTCATGATTCTTTCATCTTCCAGGATGGAACATATGGGAATAGCCTACTGGTTGGGAAGTACTTCCGGAGCACATGACAGAACACATGACAGTCAAATATGTTGGAAAACGTTGCTATATTAGTGATGGACTGAATAAGACAGTGCATACGTAGTAGGTGTAGGCCTATATACTTGCACCATATTACATGTCATGTGTGCAACACAATCCTACAAGTCACACATGTTAAGTCGACCTACGCCACTGGAATATGTGATGTTATTTCGCGGGATAATATCCCGCATACCATTACTCCGCATTTTTTTATAACACAAAGCGTTTACTCCGACCTACCATGACCCCGCAAACATTTACTCCGCATATGTCTTTACCACGCATGTCATTACAACGCAACGGCATGCCTGGTGAAGGCATAGACTTTGTAAAAGTACTATGTGTGTGTGTATATATATATATATATATATATATATATATATATATATATATATATATGCAAAACACTTCCCAGTATTCACCGCCCAAACGGATTCCAACCAGGACACGGACCACACGGCAAGATTTCCAAATTTCAAAGTGCTTTTATTTTCTCACCCAAACAGTCATGACGCGTTTCGTCCGGTTAGCCCGGACTTGATCACATGACATGTCGGGACCGCCACAGTTTTTAAGTACTGATTCCCTCTAACATAGGCTCCTCCTTTCTTTGTGAAGGATATAGAAAACAGACTGTGACATTAAATCATGTATTTCTTTAACATTGATTATACAGATAAAAATGCCAATAATACAATTTTTAAAACATTATTTGAAAAAATATACATATTATGTCTTTTATCAGATGTACTGGGCAAGTGCCCTAGCTCTAAATGGGTATCATGGCAAATTAGATGGTGGAACCAAAAACATAATGCCACAACAAATGTATAGATTACCCAATCGACAAACATTGACATGTAGTGTATAGCCTATAATTCATAATATAAAGAGAGCCTATTAAGAAAAGGTAGAATAGTAAAATTCTTTCAATTCATTATAGTGCAAGAAAAGAAGAAAAAGTATGTAATCTTAACTCGAATGATTTGTAGTCTAAAAAGCAGAATCCATCGAAATTGCACAATATATGACAATGTAGTATGCATAGTTAAATCCTAACTGAGATTGCAGTATTGTTCATTCATATGCTGTCATAATATTAAAGATGTGCAATAGATCTAGGCATCCAAGATATAAAGTGATTTGTGCAATGAAAAGATAAATAAGTGAATCAGGATTTGACAGTACTTCCGATTCCATTGAATCTACCATATATTCTATTGTTGATCTCAAATTCACATAATTTAACTGTCTGTATATGTGCAAAATAGCAAAGTGCAAACTCTCCACCCAACAAACACCATATATAAACAAGTAAAACCAAGAAGTTGGTAAAACCCGCTAAAATCCGATATAAGATAGGCAAAAAATCTACAGAGAACCATTTATATACACATTAAGATTGCATAAAAGACAGTTAAAAAATTCAATTATAAAAAACAAATTCATAATGAGGTAAAGTGCAATTATGAGTAGCAGCAGATATATGACAGATTAATAATATTTCTTTAAAAAAAGTTCCGCTCTAAAACTTATTACAAGAAATTATACAAATCTTCCCCTGTGTTCAAACCGTTCGGTATCTTAGTGTCAAATTGCATAATGTAACGACTTTCCAGTTGTCTCAGTTTTTTATCCCTGTTTCCTCCACTTAATTCCTTAGGCACCGCATCTAGTACAAAATAAGTTAGATCATTGTTATGTACAAGCTTAAAATGGCGGGCCACAGGGTAACTGGTGACGGAATTGACAATTGCTCGTAAGTGTTGTAAGATACGATTAGCAACAGGTAATTTTGTGCTGCCTCTATACTTGAGTTTGCAAGTGCATTCTAGGATATAGACAGCAAATTCTGTTTTGCATGAAAACAGACCTTTCAAATGGTATAATTCTGTGGAGAAAGCATCTTGAACCTCTCTCACATTGATACCAAATTTGCAGGCTCTACATGAGCTGCATTTATAAAAGCCTTTTCTGTTTGTTAACCAGTCACTTTTGATGTTAGTTTTAGTCATTATCTCTGGCATGGTTTTTACTAATGTGTCCCGCATAGAAGGTGCTCTTCTGTAAGTGATGCTGGGGACATTTTCAATCTCAGATGCCAGTGTTATGTCAGATTTCAAAATGGGCCAATTTTTAGTTATTATCTGTCCTACTTTTTTATGCTGACAGTTATAGGCCGTAATCAATCTGATAGGCGCTTTTTCGATGGAAGTTTCAATATTGTCTACCATCAAATTCTCATTAGGCGTGACTATTGGTGTATCAAGTTTTTGTAAGGCTTTCTCTAGGTCTTCCATCTTGTATCCTCTGATTAAAAAGCTTTGCACTGCTTGGTCTAGACAAGTTTTTAAATCCTCAGTATTGCTGCAGATTCTCTTAATCCTCAAAAATTCCCCATAGGGGATGCTTTTGATAAGGTGTCTGGGGTGGGTGCTGCTGGCATGTAGGATAGAGTTGCCAGCCGTGTTTTTCCTATGTAGTTTGGTATTTATTATACCACTAGAGATATAAATTTCTACATCTAGGAACTCCACTCTTGCATTGCTTATGTTAGCTGTGAATTTAAGATTCAATTCATTTGTGTTAATTTTATCAACGAAAGTCTGTGCTGATTCTACAGATCCCTGCCAAATAACACAGACATCATCAATAAATCGCCACCAGGCAACTACCTTGTTAGAGAAGTGTTCCTCTAGGATGGGCTTGAGGACATGCTCCTCCCACCATCCCACATGTAAACATGCAAAACTGGGAGAGAAGCATGCCCCCATCGCCACACCCCTCAGTTGTTGATACACCACCGCATTAAACAAGAAGTAATTATGTTTTAGACATTTTTCAATCATTCTTATGATCATTTTGTTTTGCTCATGGAATTTAATTTCTCGCTTGGATAGATAAAAATTAACTCCAGCTAGACCCTGTTCATGCTTAATACTGGTGTACAAGGCACAAATATCCATGAGAATGAAACAGTATTGATCACACCAAACTATTTCACTAAGTTTTTCAAAAAATGGCCCGTATCTTTGATATATGAGTCAAGGGCTTCAACATAGTTTCTGATAAAAAAAGTCCACATATTTGGAGATTGGTTCCATCAATCCTCCCTGGGCAGATATAATAGGGCGCCCTGGTATGGGGTAAACCTGTTTGTGCACTTTGGGAAGAAAGTATAGGGTCGGAGTTACTGGAAAGTCAGTTTTTAGGAAATTGTATTCCTCTTTGTTGATAAGACCTCTCCTTTTCCAATTGGCCAATTCCTTGTATAGCAAATCTTTTGTGGTTATAAGTTCTTTAGCACTGGCTTTTTTGTAGCATCCTGGATCATTCAAATGCTTATTGGCTTCATCAATGTACATGTTTCTAGGCCAAAGAACTATGTTTCCACCCTTGTCTGCATTTTTTATGATTACATTGTCTGCATCCTTGATTTTCTTCATTAGTTTAGTGTATTGTTGCTCCTTGTAACTTTTATTTGGTTTTTTGGTTTTCATGTCTCTGTTTAGTTGTTTAAGGTCATCAATAACGACCTCACTGAAAATATTGATAGCATCACGTGGCATGATAGGTACAAAAGTTGAAACTGGCTTAAATGGCCTCTCTGCATGGCATGTACTTACTATGCCCATATCTCTTAATTCCTGTTGAGTGTTTTCATATTCATCAACATCTGTTGTCGCTGCCAATGCTTGCACCGTTCTCAATCCCACGATATCAGAGACTTAAAATTTCATGCTTGGTGCATTAGAAGAACTGATATCCACTGCCTTGTCATTAGCTTTTTTTAATTTATGGAATTTAACCAATTTTAGTTTTCAAATAAATTTGAACACATCAATTCCTATCTTGAGTGTATTGGAAGTTAGTTTTTGGACAAAAGGACAAACCCAAAGAGATTAACTGTAGTTCTGCAGTGTCAAGATCTAAATTACTCAAATTGATCACAGTATTTTGACTGTTTGTACCTTCGTGCTCTATTGGGGCGGTTGCGCTTTCCCTTTCCCCTTCCCTCCTCTGTTTCTCCAGTTGCCTCTTACGTTTCCGCCTCTGGTTGCGGCGTTTGTTCCGGTTTGATTGTACGATTTTTGTTGTGTCCCCCTCGAACGTAGGGTGTATCTGCGATCTTCCACCATAAACCCCAACTCCTCTGAGGGGGTAAAACTCGCTTCACTCAGATTTATCCCTATGTCATCTACGGAGTCCACACTGCCACTGCTACTGCTTATTGAGGTTGTTATTGAGTTTGTGTCATCAATAGAAATCATTTCAGTATTGGCATTGCTTGTAGTTGTTGTGACTGCTTTTGGCAAGAGGGCTTTCCTTTTTACATTGTCGAATTTTTTCGAAAAGGTAAAGATTTTTCCTGTTTCATAATCGCTTTTATCTCTCGCAAACGTATAGATCTTTCTATTTTTGATGACCTCCTGTTGTTTGTCCAAGCGTTTGTTGATATTTTCTTTTTCCTTTTTGATGAGTTCTTGTTCTTCAAACGCTTCCAATTCAAGTAGAACTGCATTTATTTCTTTCACAATTTCCACTCTGTCGATTTCGGCGTATTTTATAAGTAGGCTCACCATATTCATTGAGGCGTCAAGATTGTTTGTTTCCCATTCCTTTAACAGTTCGGGGTTCGGCTTTTCGAAGGAAGGTGCTATTAATACTCTCAGCCCCCTGGGCACTCTTCCAGCTTCCTTATATTTCTGCAGGGATTTACTCTCCCACCACTTGGTAAGTTCCGATTTTTGCAATTTTTCTAATTTTTTCAAAACGTTTTTCACATTTGCCTCTTTTTTGTTTGTTTGTGAGTTATCTTTTGGTTTGCTTTTATCTGCTACATCCACATTCGAGTAAAGTGCTTCAGCCATTGCCTCGCGGTCACGAAGCACGTCCGCTGCCTCCGCCATTATAGCACCGATGAGAAAACAAATATAAGCACTGCAGCTCTGCGTGAAAGCGAATTGTCGCAAACAACGAGCTGTCCAATATTTCGCTGCTCTAGCGTATTCCCTCTCCCACAATGGAAAGTTTAGAAAGCAATTTACTTTTAAGCAGTTATCGCTCACCTTAAACACTGCCTACAGTAGCCGCTCTGTAAGTCCGCAATCCTTTCGTATCTCGCGGCTCTGAACATTCAAAAAGGCAGGTTATGGCTTCGGCGTGTACCGCAAACGCACTTGGTTGCACAGATCACTTCCGGGGGGGGGGGGGGGGGGGGGGGGCTGTTTCACTCTACTCCTTCCGAGTTTTCCAAATTACAGTCAAGACGGCGTCCACTGCATCGAGACAACCAGCAAAGAGGGAGGGTCCGATTAAAGCCGGTTGCAGTAGAAAACCGGCCAAATTAATTGCAAAACACTTCCCAGTATTCACCGCCCGAACGGATTCCGACCAGGACACGGACCACACGGCAAGATTTCCAAATTTCAAAGTCCTTTTATTTTCTCACCCAAACAGACATGACGCGTTTCGTCCGGTTAGCCCGGACTTGATCACATGACATGTCGTGACCACCACAGTGTTTAAATACTGATTCCCTCTAACATAGGCTCCTCCTTTCTTTGTGAAGGATATAGAAAACAGACTGTGACATTAAATCATGCATTTCTTTAACATTGATTATACAGATAAAAATGCCAATAATACAATTTTTAAAACATTATTTGAAAAAATATACATATTATGTCTTTTATCAGATATATATATGGGTGTCGAGGGCCCTGCTCTACTCTGGATTAAGAGCTACCTAACCGAACGGCGCTCCAAGGTGCAAATTGGGTCGTCTCTAACAGCCAAGTTAACGACAAAGGAGTACCTCAGGGATCAATTTTGAGCCCCACTCTATTTATTCTTTATGTTTCCCCCCTTGCACAAGTAATCAGGGCGCACAGCTTTGATACCGTATCCTACGCTGACGGCACGCAGCTACTGATCACCCTAGGCCCGACCCTAATGACACCAAACTTAGATTCCAAAAATGCATGATCTCAATCAAGGATTGTATGACCAACAATTTTTTGTTACTTAACGCTGGTAAAACGGAGATCGTGCTTTTTGGAAATGCCCTCAAACACTGGAATGGCGAATGGTGGCCACCATCACTAGAGACATGTCCCCCTCCTAAATCCGCGGTCCGAAACCTTGGGGTGACAATTGACGACGCACTGTCCATGGCCAGCCATGTCAACAAGATAGTGCACACAAGTTTCAGGCTGATGCGCAACCGCAGGAAAATTTTTACATTGATTCCCCTCTCCTCGCGTAAGCCCCTAGTCCAATGCCTCATCATCAGCCGGATGGATTATGGCAACTCTCTATTTGCCTCCATCAACGAGAGCCTCCTGGCCAAACTCCAGGTCCTACAGAATACGGCAGCCAGGATGGTCCTTGATCTACCCCCCGCTCCCCATCTATACCTAACCTTAGAACCCTCCACTGGCTTCCCATTAGGACGCGCATAAACTTCAAAGTGTGCTGCCTAGTCCATAAAACCATAAATGGACAAGGCCCCAAATATTTAGAGAAGAAGCTTGTCAACTACTGTCCGGTCAGAACTCTCCGGTCCTCCAACAAGTCCCTCCTAACCATTCCAAAAGTTCGTACTGTCAGGAATGGTGACAGATACTTCTCTAAACTAGCCCCTGTTGCCTGGAATGCCCTTCCAATTAACATCAGAGCCGAACCCAACCATATGAGATTCCGCAGACTCCTAAAAACGTGGCTCTTCTAGCTATCAGACTTACGGCAACTCTTTCATGCATCTGCTAGCGCTCTGAGACCTTCGGGTGATTTATGCGCTATATAAATTTAATTACATTACATATTTTATATATATATATATATATATATATATATATATATATATATATATATATATATATATATAAATACACATATATTATGTTAATTTTAAAAAAGTTTTAATTTAAATTGAATTATATATATGTTGAATAGTATATATTTGTATGTTTGTTTTTTAATTACACTGTACACCCTAAAAAAAATCCCACCCTGGTCCCTTTAAATACCCCTGCACCCCATAATCACCTAGACCTGAACCCTAAAAATACCCCATATACCCCAAAACCCATACCTAGCCCTGAACCCTAAAAATACCCCTGTACCCCCAAACCTAGCTCTGAACCCTAAACATACCCCTGTATCCCAAAACCGAAACCTAGCCCTGAACCCTAAAACTACCCATGTACCCCAAACCCAAAACCTAGCCCTGAACCCTAAAAATACCCCTGTACCCCAAAACCCAAACCTAGCCCTGAACCCTAAAAATACCCCTGTCCCCTATAACTCAAATCCCACCCTGAACCCTAAAAATACCCATGTACCCCATAACCCAAACCCCACCCTGAACCCTAAAAAATAATCTAATAAAATAATGAGAAAATAATAAATATAAAATACCCCTGAACCCCTAAAACATATACACCACCCTTAAAATACCACGGAACCCCTAAAACATATACCCCAACACCCCCAAACTAAAACCATATACTTACTTTAAACTTAAATATTAAAAACATATGCTTTTACCATTCATGCTTTTACAACGAATTTCATTGTAAAAGCATGCGTGATAAAAGTATATAAGATATAATGCCATGCGTTATAATTGCATTGCGGAGTGATGGTAGTTTCGTTCTAAAAGTATGGGGAGTGATAGGATGCGGGATGAAAGATTAGTTGTAAAGGTGTTTTACCACGCCACTGTGGGCCACATGTACAAGGTATCTGCGCTGCTGGAGCATCACTGTTCATGATGCTCTGGTGGAGCAGGTCTCCAGCTCATATCAATGAGGCAATTCAAAGTCAGCCCGCATGCCCTTGCACGGCCTCATAGATTTTCAGTAAGGCAAGTCAGAGGAAAGTGCAGCATTGATTCACCCTACGTTAAAGATGTGTTCCATGGGCTGTGCGGTGGTTTTTCCCATGCAACACCAATGACGATCTCACACGTCGACACATCCAATGTTCAAGGACCCTGGGACTTTTTTCAAATAGTGTGCCTTCCAAGGGGAGGTGAAATGAGGATACATAATTACATGTCTGTTTATCATGTCCAATTACTATGTATCAAGCATTCCACTGGACACATAGAATGAGGAAATTGCATAGATTGTTTGCTTTTGGTGCAGGAATGTGCCCCTTAAAGCATTAAGTTATTTGAGGCTATAATGCTTACACACGTGCACCATGGTGCAAAGTGAGGGTGTTGGTGCTAGTCACTAGTATGTGATGGTGCGCATGCTGACGAATCATGGATGTGTTGTCTGTTAGGTATATGGCACATTCCAGCCCTTCCCTTTGGATGCAGGACAGCACAACCAGATGACATCCAGTGCTGCCCTGTGTCAACAACAGCTAAATGAGGCCATGTGTGTGCATTAAGTTGTTTGAAAGAGCCTCACTAATGCAACACTATGTGAAATGCTGAATTGGGCGTGGGTTTTATAGAAGATTTTATTCGAATCCGCCCTGTACTTTTGTGGTTTTCAGTCTGGATAAAGGGAGATCTCTAACTGAACAGAAAGATCCTAAGGGATTGCTTGAGCTTAGATTATTCTGTACTTATATCTTGGCTGCAGTATATAAAAACCACTTTGGGAGAAATGGGTAAACCACAATTTTTTTTCGATCCGGAGTTGATCTCTTAAGAAGATATAGCCTGAGCTAAAAGGGGCCTTTTTGGCACTCAGGCAAGAAAAAAGGGCTAGAGTCTCAGTGTCTAAAAACATATGTGCCGATTATGCATTGGTGAAACTCTCAAGTAATATGGAACTATATTTAATACCAGATATGCTGGTCCAAAATAGAACACTTTTATCCTATTTCCGTTTGGATTTCTTTGCGCAATTATTAGCAGATTGGCAAAAGCTTCATATCCTCCGATTTGTTCATGGGATAGGATTACTGCACAAAACACTTTACATATTATATTTTCCGTCCCTAAGTGGGTGAGATTGTGATATAAGTTTATATAACCTCTCTTTTTGCCTCTGAACTTTAAACAAGCAAGGCCAACTTCATTGTATTTGCAGTTTTTAGAGCATCCTAATGTATGCTGCTATTTGTCATGTTTTTTTATCAGGGGTGTTTCACGCTCATTCTTGCATGTTATTGTTTTAACTTTTTATGAAATATTTTTAAAGATGTTTCGGTTCTGTTTGATTGTACTTTTATGATTTGATGCTTTTGTGATTTGCGTATCAAATCGAAAAAAGTTATTTTTGAAATGTGAAATGCTGTGTCCAACACTATGTTGAAGTAAGCCATTCCCTTCCTTTAGTCTGTGTGTCCACAGGTAAATACCATGGTCATGAGGCATGAGGCATGTGATGTATCCCAGACCCGTGAAACTGAGAACTGTTATAATATTTTAACCTTGGAAGACCATGTATACCAGAAGGTATTGGTAAGAAGGTGGTATTGGCAAGATGGCCACTGTCAGGCCGTAGGGAGTAGTTGCACTCTCTCCCCTCTCCCATGGTTACTGACTGCTGTTGACTACTGCTTAGAAATAACGCCGATTATCTATGAAGTATGCTGAAGTTTGCTGAAGTATGGTCTTGATAACTAACTGGACCCAGCGGCTACTGTGGTGGCTCTCTTCAAGCAAGATAAAACAAGCACGGCCGCAGATTTTAAATTTGATTAGCGGAATAACGAGACAGTGCTGCCGCCTTGGCTGATGGAACCTGATGCAAGCTATGGCACCGAAACCGCAGAAAGCACCGAAGGAGCAGAGAGAGAGAGAAGGACAGGGACAAGGAGAAAGAGGTGCTTAGTGATCCTGGTGTGCCAGCGGCTAATCTGAGAACAAAAGCACAGACCCAGAGACTCATGGAGAAGAATGTCGAGGGATTCAAAGTGGCCGCGAGCAGCGAGAAAACAAAGGAGAAAAAAAGAGAAAGAAAAGGACATTGGCGGAAAAAGAGGCAATAAGGTACGACAGAATGATGAGGATGTAATTAAGTAAGCTACTCTACGCCAGCCCACCTTGTTCAAGTCTTCCACCCCGGCGTCAATACAGAATCCACAGAGTCTACAGCCATCCATCCCTGGAGCAGCCGGAGGCGCGCGCATCCAAGGAGAGTCGAGCAGCGGTGATGCGGATTGGCAGGTTGAGACACAGGCCGTCGATGTGGTTGCCGATGGACAGATTACAGAGACTGAGACACACAGCATGCAGCAGTTGGGGACGCAGCTTGAGGACCTCACAGCGTCTCTGCATGGAATAGAATGCCGAGACCACCAGCCAAGGCAGGCCCCGCAGACCTCTAAGGGCCTGCAGGTAGGGGGAGACAGTAGCGCGGGTCCAGAGTGGCAGTTACCAGCGAGCATAACTGAAAATGCTAATAGGGGAAACTGTGATGGTGAGGGCACTCAAGGGGATAATACTGGACAGACCTTATGCTTGAGCAATGAATTAAATATGTCCCCCATGTTCAGTGGTACAGGAGCATCAGGACAGGCGGGGAAGAAAGCTGGAAATGCACTGAGATAAGTGAGCAGGCTACAGTGGGGCAGTCAATGAGCCTGAAGCAAGCTATGATGGTGGATAATTTTAACAAATTACCTGCTAACAGTATATCCACTGCACAAGCGCCACTCACTACCTCTTTAATTCCTGGCTCACCCAGTGATGATTGTTTCTTTTCTGTTAACGACGAAGAGGGTGAGGAGGAGGAAGAGGAGAAGGAAGGATCAGGCTCACTCTCGTCAGCGGCAGAGAGTTGCACAGAGGATTCAGAGTTGGAATCAGATACTTCAGAGATAGAAGGGAACACAGTACACAGGGCCTGCTCTCACCGGAAATCTAAGAGCACCAAGAATAGATCGCGCAATAGAGCAAAAAGGACATTAAGCCCTTCACAGCCAGAAGTGGCGAAGAAATTGGACTGGAACTACTCCGCTACCTCACAACTATATCAAGAGGGGATAGGAAGCAACTCTCAACAGCCTCACTTTCAGAGTCAAACGCAGACCTCCAGCCTTGACCTCTTATATACAACCTTGAAGCAGATGCAGGGGGAGGCCAGATCTGAAACCCGTAGAGCTAGACAGGCAAATAAGAAAATACAGGGGTCATTGCGAAAAGTAAATAAACTATATGCAGACATAGCAGGCAGAGTTACGGAGGTCGAAGAAAGAACTGGGAAGTCGGAAGATGAAGTTGTAAAATGGCAGGCGTTCAGGCAGGACCAGGAGAAAACATCATCAGATGTCTTATGGAAGCTCGAGGATTTAGAGAACAGACAATGACGAAACAACATAAGACTGTTGGGTGTGGTAGAAGGAAAGGAAGGACAAGACGTTCAGGCGTTTGTTATTGACTTGCTTAGAGGGGGGGTTCCCTGAAATAACCATGTGGGCTTGGGAAAATGAAGTGCAGTGTGCCCACCGGTTTCCTTTGATTCAGAGAAAGGAAAACATAGCAGATAAGCCGAGGGCTATACTGGTTTATATAGGGAACTTCTTGTTGAGAGAAGAGATCATGAGCAAGGCTCAGCCTGAGGCTAAGCGCACGTACAAGGACACAATGTTCTTTGCTCGGCCTGACTTCTGCCACGCCACTGTCGAAAGAAGGTGGCGGATGAGGCAATTAATAACACCATTTCAGAACTTAGGGTGTGCAGCTTTTTTGATGTTCCCATGTCGCCTCAAAGTAAGGAATAAATGGGCAGTTCAGGGTGTTTTACTCATAAATGAAGGCCCAAGAATATCTCACTTTGATTAGGGAAAATAGAGGCCAGAGCAATATGACGGTTGCTGTGAGGCAGACAAACCGGAAGTCACACCAAAAGTAACATGAAAAGTTAATTGGGCAATCAAGGTTGAAGACTTCAGCTTTAGATCAGGTATTAGCAGTAGTGCCAGTAAAGAAAGGGATGTAAAAGGATGTAAAAAAAAAAGAGGGGGGAGGGACAACCTGGGGTCACAGCTGTCGCACATAGGTCAGGATTGACCTATTTGCAAGTAAGAGGGGGGGCTCGTCAGGGAGGGGTCTCAGGGGGGGAAATAGGGGGGGTGGGTACAGGGCACGGCACATTGAAACAAAACGTGGGTGCATTGGGAAGGGTAGCAAGATGGTTTAGCACACATGGTAATGAATCGTTAACGATTGAAATATGCAAGGAAGGTAACGAAGGAAAAAATGTTAAAACATGTTTATGGATATCTGGCTAGGACAACCACTGGATGTATTTTAATGGGTACCCAACTAGTTACGTGGAATGTTTGTGGTCTAAATGATCGGCAGAAGAGACAAAGGAGGTCTACACAATTAAAAAATATGAGGGTGGATTTTGCGTGCCTTCAGGAAACACACATTATGGGGCCACAAGGGTACCTTTTGAAACAATTAGGATTTCATGTGTTGGCATACTCAAAACAAGGGTCTAGAAATAGAGGAGTTGCTATATTATCCAAACGTAGGGACATTATAATGAGAAAGAAACTTGAAGATCAGTTGGGTAGTTGGGTGCTTGTAGAGTGTTTAATCAATGGGGAGTGGACTACACTAGGTTCAATCTATGGCTCAACTGAAGATGATCCAGAGATTTTTGACTTTTTGGATGTGGAATTAGCTACCTGGTCCCCCTGTATTATCCTGGCCGGTGATTTTAATATTAATGGTGCAGGTGGTTTAGGGTTAGGGCCACATGGGATATACCAAGGCAGGAAAAAAGGGTATGGCAAGCAGTTCTTAGCCTCGCAAGGAATAACGCGCTGACAGATGTATGGGGTAGCTTAAAACCTGGGCAAAAAGGGTTCACATTTTACTCAGCTCCACACAGGGTATGCGTAAGGCTAGATTACTTCTTTACGTCTAATTCTCTGCTCTCTCAATCAAAAATCGAAAGACTTCCTCGGATACTTTCATACCACAACCCTCTGATTCTGAACTTAACCATGGCAATAATGAAGAGAAGGGAGAAGGTATAGACCTGTGAGAGAGGGTTGCTGAATGCTGATAATTATATACAACACATGACACAATGGATCAAAACCTTTTTTGAGATTAATAGGGACAGTACTGCTGCAGGCATAGTTTGGGATGCCTTTAATGCGGAAGTTCGAGGGGAGACCCTAAGCTTTAACACTTTTAAACGGAAACAGGAGCAGGTGAAAAATATAGAACTAGCCAAGGCAGTATTAGACGCCGAGGAGGAGTTGTCTTAATGCGTGACAACAGGGGCGCCGCTCGATTAGGTCCTTAGCAAAGTGGCCAAGGCAAAAATGGATGCAGAAGAGGATATAGCAAATAAGGCTGCTAAGATTTTTCTAGCAAGTAGGGAGAGATGTCATGAATTTAGTGAAACAGTGGGACGTAATATAGCGGTACGTACTAGACAAAAAGTAGCTACAGGAGAAGTAAGGGAAATTAGGGACATGGCGGGAAGACTCTTTACAGACCCAGATGGGATTCGTGAAGTATTCAGGCAATTCTATTCTACGCTATATGATGAACAACAAGGCAAAGATCCTGATGAAATATGCGCATACTTACGGGATATACCAGTGGCAATTTTATCTGAGGAAGAAGGTGAAAGTTTAGACGCACCTCTGGAGCCAGAAGAGATCAAGGCTGCCATAAAGAATCTCCCTTCTGGGAAGGCGGCAGGGCCATATCAAATCCCAATCGAATTTTTTTAAAGTTTTTTGGAATATACTTAGTCAGGATATGATAAATACAATGCAACAGGCAGGGGTATCTATACCGGGATCCTGGACATATTGTCATTATTTTAAAAAAAGGGGAAACCGCCTACTGAACCTGGCTCATATTGGCCAATTACCCTAATGAATGCTGACACAAAGATCTACTCTAAGGCACTGGCAATAAGGTTTGCTAGTATAATAGATACATTGGTGAGTGGCAATCAGCATGGTTTTATTCCAGGGAGAGGCACTACCCATCACACTTGGAAGGTTATTACCTTATTTGATGCCACAGAAGTTGCAGGAGACCCGATGGCGGTAATGTTGTTAGATGCAGAGAAGGCTTTCGACCGGGTCTCCTGGGACTACCTGTGGTATATTTTAAGAAGAGCCGGTTTTGGGGATGGGTATGTCACAGCGATACAAGCATTATATGCAGCCCCGGCAGCTTGTATTCGAGTAAATGTGGGATCTACTTTGCCACTACAAATCAAGCGGGGAAAGAGGCAGGGGTACCCATGCTCCCCACTGTTACTTGCTATGTATTTGGACCCATTGATACGTAGAATGGAGATGAATGATAACCTCACCCCACTGACCACAAACAGGGGTCATTGCAAGATACTGGCATATGCCGATGATGTGGCGATTGTTACACCAAATCCCACAGAGGCTATAACACAGGTCGAGATTGAGGCTTTGAAGTTTGTCCCGGTTTCAGGATATGCTTTGAATACCCCCAAAACGCAAATAATAAAGAATCAAAATGTGGACTGCTCCGACCAGCGAGTGGTTCAGTCAGGAGTATATTTAGGGGTTACAATTACTTCTGAGTTAGACACCTTAGTTGAAGCAAATATAACTCCCATAATTACTAAAGTGAGGAAGGACTTGGACAGGCTTCAGAATTTGCATCTCTCTATAGTGGGACACACCAATATTGTGAAAATGATGATCCTCCCTAAGTTTCTTTACGTTTTTAGGGCTGTCCCGCTATTTTTTTAAGCCAAGTGGTTTAAGATTTTAGAACACATGATTAATAGGTTTGTTTGGGCTAAGCGAAAGACTAGAAGAGCATTGAGATTCATGGCACTCCCAAGGGATAGGGGAGGATGGGCGCTGCCAGATTTAAAACTCTACTATTGGGCAGCTGCTCTACAGTATATGACAGGCCTACTGGGGGGGAGCAGAGGTAGAAGTTCAGGATGAGCTGGGTACAATAGCAATATACGCCTTAGTTCTGGGGGGAGGCGGAGAATGTACTTTTGAAACATACTGATTCTAGTTATCTTAAAAGGACCCGATTCAAGACTATTATCGCAGCACATAACATTTGGAAGGCTTTCACGAAAAAATGTGGCCTAGGGAAATACAACACGTATACTAGAATGATTAATAATTCTACTTTTCCCCAAGATATTTTTTCGGATTTAGTGTTCAGAGAGTGGGGAAGACAGGGGATAACAAAGATTGGGGATATTATGGGCATACAGGGAATGATGCAATTCTCGGAGATTCAGACAAAGTATGGATTAGATTCAAGACAAATTTTTAAATACTTGCAAGTGAGAAGTTTTATAGCGACAAAAAAGGAAGGGCTGGCGGGATTTGAAAAGAACTCAGTTATGGAGATTGTCCAGGGCAGGTCAGACTGTACAATTAAAAGGTTTTATTCTGAATTGATAGAGTATAAGCAGGACGATTTGGAAAAGTGTGGGGATAAATGGGCACTGAAGTTAGGTATAGGGAAAGAGTGCTTCCACTTATCGTTAGATATGGGGCAGAACATTCTGTGCTCAGCGGCTCTCCAGGCACAACACTATAAAACTATGTACCGATTATATTACACACCCGCAAGAATTGCACAATGGGGGGGGGGGGGGACAACAACGGGAATCAATTGCCCAAGATGTGGGAGTTTGGAGGCCGATATTGTACATATTTTTGCGATGTGTACTCACTTGCAAACAACACAAAATGATATTGAGGTGTTCTTTCAAAGGTCATTAGGAATAGAGATTACTTTAACACCATCGATAATACTGCTTAGAGTGAATGATGCTGATAGACAGATGGAAGGTGGATACTTCATTTTTGTGGCCATGGCAGTGTTAAGGTTATGTATAGCTTCGGCATGGCTCGACTGCCTCCCACCAACCTATCATCAATGGCTAGCTTAATTACTGGCGATTTATAACTTAGAGAAAGCAATTTATGCAAGAAGGGGGAAAAAGGGAAGGAAATTAGGTAGGCAAATTTGGGAACCTATAACTAGATGGAAGGAGGAAAACAGTGGCTAGATTGCTATATAATGCTATATATGTGTATTTTAATTTTGTTTGCTCAATATATATTTTGCACTATATTTTAAGACTACTTTAGGAATGTGGTAAATGTAAATGTAATGTTAATGTGTTTTGCTGTGCCCCGTACATCAAAATGGGGAAAATATATTAATAAATTTTTTTTTTTTTTTAAAAGGAAGACCATGTGTACCAAGCTACATTGCATTACTCATCATATACACATCCTATCCTATGTGCACACAATTTTGCAGTGCACAAATCACTCTTTCTGTCCTCCAAGACTCCAGACTGTGCAGCAAGGTACAGCCTCATGCAGAAACTACATCTCCCATGACAGCCAACAACACAGTCATTTTGGGAATAATGTGCCTTTCTTGGAGCAATGCTGTACATTTTCAGCCAGGGCAGGCACCAAACCCTGGACACAGAATCTTGTAGAAAATATGTCCTACACTGTCCCCATGCAATGAGGCAGTGTAGTGTGTTTAGTGTACTTGTTGCACTGTACAACGCAAGACTTCCACATAACCTAAACCCCTTGTGTTATGTCAACATAGCTGAGACACTGCACTGACCTGTGTACACTGTCATGACCCACATTGATATCCACTCACTCCCCTCCCCATTGAGATACATATTGAACAACATTGACTCCAACTCTCACTGCCAAATATGTGTGACTGAAGTACGCAACATTAACAGCTTCATCTACAGGTTGTAACATCAGACATGTATCAGTTCAGGAATTGCAATAGTAGTCAATAAGCGACACAATAGAAGAATGTGAGAGATTTGTCTACTCAATGGCTAATTGAATCTCCTTACTGGTGAATCATCACCACCTTCATGGCACTGGCGCTCACAAGTATGACAAACAGTAAGTGAATCACAGAGGACGGCACACCTGTATGCGTAGCACAGTGTCAGTCATATCCAATTCCTACTTGTATGTATGCAACACAATGTCATAGCAATTCTCTTAAAGTAGGCAAAGTGTAGCAGGGAACCCCAGAGGAGGTACAATCCTGCCCTAAGCAGGATCCAGTCCATAGTACAGCGTACATTTGGCATACTGAAATCCTGCTTCAGAAGTCTAGCTGTGTCTGGGGCGCGATTGCTCTACTTGCCACGAGCGGTATGCAAAATTATACTTTTTTGCTGTATATTGCACAATATTTGTGTGTGGACAAATGTACCATGGGCTGATGCCAATGTGGAGCAGAAACTACCACACAATGAGGATGAGGAAAATGAGGAGCCACATCAAATTGTTCCATCAGTAGCAGCAAGACGGTGGAGGGACCATATCATCAAGCATTTTTTCACTGATGTATGAGTAACTTACATGAGGTCACAAAACGATGACTACATGGAACCGTATACATTTATTTGTAAATAAATATATATTAGCACTACCATTGTGTATGCTGTTTGATTTCATAGTCAGAGTAAACATCAAAACGTTCACATCACACCTGCTACTAATTGCCACACAGAAAATGTATGTAGCTATGTATAACAAACAGCACCGAACAACATCTTGTACGAACAAAATAGTGTGCATGCCAACTGTAGCAAATAGACATCAATGCCCAACCACAATTAACATGGTATGGTAAAGTAGATAGTGTGCTATGACTGTGTGTGTCTGTCTCTCATACAGATAGCCATTTGTACGGCCTCTTACTTTTGGACTATAGTAGAGTCAACTCATAGTATGATGACTCTAAAGTGATTCACATAGTATGTGCTTGGGAACACAGTTCCAAACCTAAAGTCTGCATTTGCTACATCAAAAACTGTATCCACATAAGAAATCCATTAGGAGATTTCATATCACACATACAAATGTTACATACTATACTTTGACAGTGCAACAGTGTCTACCTAGTGACGGAGCTGGAAAAGCACGTTAGCTCTAGAACCTCTAGTCGATGATACTTTTTCTCAGTTTGAGAGGGGGGAGGGGAGAGAAATTCATTAACAATGTCAACAAATTCGACTCCAGTGCTTTAGGTCCATAATAATCACGTACTACTAAATAAGGTTAGTTGATTTATTACAAAGACCAAAAAAACTGGACATACAGACACCTCAAAACGAGGGTGTAGAAGTACATTGGAACCAACATAAAGCCACATCTACGAATAAGATTGAGGCAGTGCAACATACACAAGACAAATTATTCAAGAATTAGGATGCAAAAGATCAGGAAACAGGAATCCAAATTCCCCTGCATTGAGGGTATATGAAGAAAAAAACATTAAGCTATACCTACACTAGCACTAACATGACATCCCTAATTAAACATTCTTCAGGGCAGGATAGATTAAGGTGTCAGCGTGTGGACTCTTCCTCAGAAGTCTCTTCAACTCAGTTGGGTCAAGTAACATAAAGCTACTTTGACAGAGCTCATTCTAATATGATCTCTCTCCAAAATGCAGAGAAGTGGGCTTTTCCCTACTTCCAATACTCCAAATATCACAGGTCATGCCATCAGTTCAGGCCACATTCTCATAGGGAGATCACCCATGTGAGGCGGCCAATGTTGGGGACCGCAGAGATCTTTGTACCTTCCGAGGATTAAAACTTCAGTTTCCCTACCCCCGTTTAATTTCAACCTGTTGGTATGCATCCAGCTAGCTATCTTTTGCAGCCCTACCTGGATAGAGGACACATTAAATGCCTCCTTGGTGGATAGGGAGAAGATTAGCTGGGTATCATCAGCATACGAGAATATGGTTAACCCAGCCTCTTCAGCTATTGTGGCTAGGAGATGAACATAAATGTTGAAAAGTAATGGGCATAGGATAGAACCCTGTGGACCATGCATAACTTTATAGGATGTCTGCGTCTGATGATACGGAAGACCATGTATACTGCATAGGATGTCTCCTTCTGGTGATACTGGAGAGCATGCATACCTCTATAGGATATCTCCTACAAGTGATACTGTAGAGAATGCATACCTCCACAGGATATCACCTACTGGTGATACTGCAGACCATGCATACCTTTATAAGATGTCTCCTTCAGATGATACTTCAGAGCATGCATACCTTTATAGGATATCTCCTTCTGGTAATACTGAAGACCATGCATACTCCATAGGATATCTTCTACCGGTGACACTGTAGAGCATGCATACTGTAAAGCATGCATATCTCCACAGGATGTCTCCTACTGATGATACTGCAGACCATGCATACCTTTATAGGATGTCTCCTTCTGGTTATACTGCAGACCATGCATACCTTTATAGGATGTCTCCTTCTGGTTATACTGCAGACCATGCATACCTTTATAGGATGTCTCCTTCTGGTGATACTGCAGACCATGCATACCTCTATAGGATGTCTCCTACCGGTGATACTGTAGAGCATGCATACCTCTTAGGATGGCTCCTTCTGGTGATACTGGAGAGCATGCATAGCTCCATAGAATATCTCCAGTAGAGCATGCAAACCTCCACATGTGGTCTCCTACAGGTGATACTGCAGACCATGCATACCTCCTTAGGATATCTCCAACTGGTGATACTGGAGAGCATTTTTTCAAATCAATCAAGGGAGATAGAAGCAGAGATCCATTCGGCTTCCAGGCGATAGTCTAGTTATCCTAGGAGAATGGATCACTTGACCTGTATTATTACCAGGATCTAGAGTATTTAGCCGTCTTAAAAAAAAACTAATTCACATAGATGGTACCGTAGCAGTATATCTTGATTTCCAGCTTGTTTGCCTATGTGAAAAGCATCATCATTGGCTCTTTTTTATATGCTTTCCTCCACCAGGATGGAGACCTACTGGTGATTACAGTAGTGATCAGAGATAGTGGGTGTGTGATGAAAGTGAATTAAAAATGTTCTCGGTCTCTCAACGTGTTTTATTCTCTAGGAGATGGGGCAAGGATAAAATCTAAGGGCGGTGCGTATCTAGAAGGGCTACTTTTCTATAGCACCTACTATAAAAACGTGGGAGGTCGACATGTTTCAGCCCCATCGGTGCCTATGCGGGTCGGTGGGCTTTCTTCAAGACCAGTGTTGCGCACGTTACCAAGTTGATGGTGTGCGCAGGTAAGCTTTTGCTTCGAGTTCAGTAGTTGTGCTTCCTCTGGGGTCTCAGGGAGGTCTGATTTACTCGAGGAGTAAAGGTCACAACTTGTGCTTGCTCTGTCACAAGTGATCCATTCTCCTTTTATATCTAGATACTGGAGAGCATGCAAACCTCCAAAGGATGTCTCCTACTGGTGATACCTCAGACCATGAATACCTCCTTAGGATGTTACCTACTGGTGATACTGTAGAGCATGCATACTTTTATAGGATATCTCCTACCAGTGATACTGGAGAGCATGCATACCTTTATAGGATATCTCCTACCAGTGATACTGTAGAGCATGCATACCATTATAGGATATCTCCTAATAGTGATACTGTTGAGCATGCATACCTTTATAGGATATCTCCTACCAGTGATACTGGAGAGCATGCATACCTTTATAGGATATCTCCTACTAGTGATACTGTAGAGCATGCATACCGTTATAGGATATCTCCTACCAGTGATACTGTAGAGCATGCATACCTTTATAGGATATCTCCTACCAGTGATACTGGAGAGCATGCATACCTTTATAGGATATCTCCTACCAGTGATACTGGAGAGCATGCATACCTTTATAGGCTATCTCCTACCAGTGATACTGGAGAGCATGCATACCTTTATAGGATATCTCCTACCAGTGATACTGTAGAGCATGCATACCTTTATAGGATATCACCTACCAGTGATACTGTAGAGCATGCATACCTTTATAGGATATCTCCTACCAGTGATACTGTAGAGCATGCATACCTTTATATGATATCTCCTACCAGTGATACTGGAGAGCATGCATACCTTTATAGGATATCTCCTACCAGTGATACTGGAGAGCATGCATACCTCTTTGGCATATCCCCTTCTGGTGATACTGCACATCGTGCATACTCCATAGTATACCTCTTACTGGAGATACAGTAGATCACGCATACCTCTATGAGATATCTCCTTCTGCTGATACTGCAGGTCACGCACACCCCACCAGTCCACAGTGAATCATTCCCACTCTGCGAGTGAGATGTCGAATGCACAGCAATAAGACCCATTCGCTAACAGTAGCACGGGCGCTTAAAAGACACAAAACCACCTTCTACAAATGTCCCCAAATAGTACTGATGTTATCCGAAGCTTTTTTGTAAAAAAGAGTGCGCCGAATGCGTTGTTCTGTTTACATAAAATGTCGAGCTCTTTTGCTTTGGAATAGCGAGCTTGCAGTGACTATTTCATCTACACACTAGAACATTTTGTCTAACAATTTTCCTAAAGGCCAATGGAGCATGCATTAGTGCATCCTCCTACCGTAAGTTGGAGCCGTGCAGCCCTGTAATTTGAATGTATTTACATGATCTTTGACTAAGAGAAGGCAATGAGAATTATCCATTGTCACGTCGTGATGCAGTCTAGTAGTTGGGGGGCGGAGCCGGGAACCAGGAACAGGAATGGGAGGGACAGGAGATCGAGGGGCAGTTAAGAATAGAACATGAATGAATAAAGAAGTATGGAACCATACTCTCCGGCTCCTGTAATGATTGAGGGGAAGGCATGACACTGGCGACGAGGGTGGGATAGTAACTGAAGCCCCACACTGCCTTAGACCCCTGCCGCCCGTAGACGGCCAAGAAAACAGAGAGCCTGCAGCCTGTGTCAGCGCAACGCGTGAGGAGCGCGAAGATGAAATGCCCCACACGCCGCGCCTGAATGCTGCCTTTCTTGAATGACCAGTAACTGAAGAAAAGAAGGGAGCTGCCCGCCGAGCACGGTGAGTCTGCAGCCTGTGTCGGCATAGCCTGCGGGGGCTCGGAACCAAGATCACATCCAGCAGTGCGCGCGTATGCTGCACAAAACGCGAAGATTAGCGCTGCTCTAAAGAAAGTGCTGCCCGTGCCCCAAACCTGCTGATCAGCACAGCGGAGGCATTGCCCGCTTACCTGTGTGCCTCCAGAGGGTGATTGCCCGTTTGCCTGTGTGCCTCCAGAGGGTGACCTGACACCTGAGAGCCTGCAGGGGTCCCGACGCGATGCTCAGAAAGAGCGCGAAAAGAGAAAGTGAAGACCGGACTCGAAACTGCCTGCCGACAGCACCAGAGAGGTTTGGGGTGAGTCCTGAGCATTTGCGCTCCCACATAATGAGCCAGCAAAAAATAAATAAATCAGAGACTTTGAACTCAGCATTTACACGAAGAAATCTCGAGCAGATACAAGCAGAGTCTGTCTCGAGCGGCGGCCATCTTAGAGTCAGGCGCCAGCCATAGGCCCCTATTAGACTGTACGTGTCGGCCATGGTAGAGTCAGGCAGTTGTAGAATCTGCCAACAAGTGTGAGAACATACAATTCCTGAAGTCAACTGAAAAGCACGAGCAAAGGCAAGAGGCCTACCAAAGAAACAAGCACAGGCAAGTGCAAGAAGAAAAATAAGCGAAAATACAATACTTGAAGTCAACAGAAAACATAAGCAAAGGCAAGAGGCCTAACAAAGAAACAAGCACAGGCAAGTGCAAGAAGGAAATAAGCAAGATGCAAATGATAAAACAAGACTGCGTAGACACAAGAGATGGAATGAGGAAACAAGCACAAGTAAAAACAACGGTAGAGTGAACAAGCACAAGTGACCGCAGGAAACAACCAGTGGTGAAGACTAGAGGAAACCACAACATGCCTTGGCAAATACAAGAGAACAAGCCCTAATGAGCACACACGACCAGTGCAAGCAAACACGAACGACCAAACACAACAACCACAAACAAAGAATCATACCGCCAACGGCTGAGTGGCGACCAAGCTGATCTCAAGAAATTAAGTCCGTTTACCTGAAGCTTGCATACTACACCATCGTGAGCGAACATGAACGACCAAGTGACGACCAAGCTGATCTCAAGAAATCAAGTCCGTCTACCTGAAGCCTGTGTACCACACCATCATGCCTATGAGGAAAGACACGCATAAACCCAATCCCTGCATTGGAGTACCTCCTCCAGTGGCACAGACCAGCGCTCACTGTTTAGGTCCTGAATGGTCCAAGTGGCTGGAGTCGGTGGACGAATTCCTCACAACGATCGGTGAGTGGAGGGATAGCAGACGTCGACTACTACTGCTTCAGCTGGTGGGTCACGAAGGCCGACGTCTAATCAAAACATTTCTAGCAAAAGACACAGAGACATATAGGAGACTCAGAGAGACGCTGCTCGCTCATTTTTATGCGAAGGAAGACGTGGATCATGCACGCATTGCTTTCAACGCAGCACGGCAGGAACCATTAGAACCCTTACCAAGCTTTATTACCCGACTGCAACGTCTAGTGACATGTTGCCACTTCGACACCTTCACAAATGAAGTAGCAATCCGACTGCGGGTGATTGAAGGCTGTTCGAAACCCGACACCAAGCGCAAGATCATTCAAGGGCGGTTCTCGCTAAAAGAGATCATCAGGAGAGCCGAAATTGGAGAGCGGGTCACAGCGAGGGAAGCGTCCAAAGAATTCCATCAAGAAGCAGGAAACAAAAAGAGAAGAAAGGAGACACTCCCCATGTCCGCGAGGAAAGCTCAGGAGTCAAACAAAACCCGAGAGAGGGAGGGTGAAAGCGGACTAGAAGCAAGACACCATGAGAGACAAATTGACAGGGAAGCAGTAATCGGACTAGAAGCAAGACACCATGAGAGACAAAGTGACAGGGAAGCAGGAATCGGACTAGAAGCAAGACACCATGAGAGACAAAGTGACAGGGAAGCAGGAATCAAAAAAAAGAGAAGAAAGGAGACATTCCCCATGTCCACGAGGAAAGCCCGGGAGTCAAACAAAACCCGAGAGAGGGAGGGCGAAAGCGGACTAGAAGTAAGACATCATGAAAGACGAAGTGACAGGGAACTCCCTGAGTCACCAACACAAAGGACAACGGATAAGGGTGTGCGAAAGACTGGGACGACCAGGAACCGTGACAACCGGTTTGACATACCGCCGAGAAGCCACCCAACACACTACTCTGGAGACATGTCAAGCAGTGACACGGACCACACAGAGGAGGCCGAAGACAGTATACTCAATGGTCTTAACAAACACTACAAACACCGGCGAGGGGACAAGTCACGTCCTATTCGGAAACCAACATACTACTCCGGAGAACCATCGAGCAGAGACACAGACCACACAGTCTACTCCGGAGAACCATCAGGCAGAGACACAGATTGCACAGAGGAGACCGACGACAGTCGACTCAACAATTATGAAGAAAGGACCAAACACCGGCGAGGGGACAAGCCACGTCATCCCCAGAAACCGATACGCACGTACACTAGAACAACTCAAGATACATATGCTCAAGCCATTTGTGATCTGGAGAAAACAGAGAAGAGTCAAATACTCCAAGACCAAACCAAGGAAGTAAACACGTGGCCAGCAAACAACCCTCGAACAACTCAAGACGCATACGCTCAAGCCATCCGTGATCAGGAGAAAACAGAGAAGAGTCAAACATC
This sequence comes from Lissotriton vulgaris, assembly GCF_964263255.1. Classification (NCBI taxonomy): domain Eukaryota; kingdom Metazoa; phylum Chordata; class Amphibia; order Caudata; family Salamandridae; genus Lissotriton; species Lissotriton vulgaris. The sequence continues at coordinate 958,456,016 of NC_141691.1, forward strand.
TCAAGACCAAACCAAGGAAGCACATATGTGGCTAGCAAACAGCCCCGTCATAGCAATAACTCAAAAGAGGCACCCAGAGGAGCATCTCCTCGATAACGTCGACTCCAGGAGTGCGTCGTTGACCGACTCAGAAAGCATGTCCGGACAATCACTGAAATCAACAGAGCCCTGGTACCGACAACGGTCACAGTGTCCACCATTTGAAAATACAGTGGAAGCAAAGGCCGCCTTCCCTGTCCAAAGCAACACACCTCAGGCCAACAACCAGCAATGTCTGAACTCCCCACAAGACAACATGCCATGTCAGCCCCAGGAACACCATAATGTGAAGAACACACCGTCACCATTGAAGGGGTCAGCAAGGCTTACGCAAAAAGGACACAGAAGAAGCACAGAGGCAGGTGACTGTACCCGCTGGGCGGAAAAGGACCACCCAGTCACCATACCCAGAGGGGCCAACACGTTGGGGAAGAGAGGGCCTCATCATCAGTCAGAAGGAAAACGTGCATCTGTGTTGTCTGAGATGCCTGTTCAAGGACAGGAGGACAGTGTTGTCTTTGACCGAATAAGACAACGAGAAATAGAAGTGCATGCAGGCGCGCGGAAGAAAACTAAAACAACGGACACACGTGCAAGCGATCAATTGCCGCTCAAACAAGAACTACAAAAGAATACGAACAGCCGACATCTAGTGGAGCCATCGACAACCGCATCTCAAGAAGCGATACTCCTGTCAATGCAGCCGGAAAGACACAATGAAGTGTCTCCAACAGACTGCACCCTGCTGACACCTGAGAAACGGACCGAGTTTGAGCCTGTGATGGAGATGTGTCTCATGACTCAAACAGGCGGGCCGCCACCCCGTGCAGCTGATCAAGATATCATAGAAGTGTCGGGAATCAATTTTGTTTGTTAAAAAGGGGGGAGATGTCACGTCGTGATGCAGTCTAGTAGTTGGGGGGCGGAGCCGGGAACCAGGAACAGGAATGGGAGGGACAGGAGATCGAGGGGCAGTTAAGAATAGAACATGAATGAATAAAGAAGTATGGAACCATACTCTCCGGCTCCTGTAATGATTGAGGGGAAGGCAAGCAGTATATCTTGATTTTCAGCTTGTTTGCCTATGTGAAAAGCATCATCATTGGCTCTTTTTTATATGCTTTCCTCCACCAGGATGGAGACCTACTGGTGATTACAGTAGTGATCAGAGATAGTGGGTGTGTGATGAAAGTGAATTAAAAATGTTCTCGGTCTCTCAACGTGTTTTATTCTCTAGGAGATGGGGCAAGGATAAAATCTAAGGGCGGTGCGTATCTAGAAGGGCTACTTTTCTATAGCACCTACTATAAAAACGTGGGAGGTCGACATGTTTCAGCCCCATCGGTGCCTATGCGGGTCGGTGGGCTTTCTTCAAGACCAGTGTTGCGCACGTTACCAAGTTGATGGTGTGCGCAGGTAAGCTTTTGCTTCGAATTCAGTAGTTGTGCTTCCTCTGGGGTCTCAGGGAGGTCTGATTTACTCGAGGAGTAAAGGTCACAACTTGTGCTTGCTCTGTCACAAGTGATCCATTCTCCTTTTATATCTAGATACTGGAGAGCATGCAAACCTCCAAAGGATGTCTCCTACTGGTGATACCTCAGACCATGAATACCTCCTTAGGATGTTACCTACTGGTGATACTGTAGAGCATGCATACTTTTATAGGATATCTCCTACCAGTGATACTGGAGAGCATGCATACCTTTATAGGATATCTCCTACCAGTGATACTGTAGAGCATGCATACCATTATAGGATATCTCCTAATAGTGATACTGTTGAGCATGCATACCTTTATAGGATATCTCCTACCAGTGATACTGGAGAGCATGCATACCTTTATAGGATATCTCCTACTAGTGATACTGTAGAGCATGCATACCGTTATAGGATATCTCCTACCAGTGATACTGTAGAGCATGCATACCTTTATAGGATATCTCCTACCAGTGATACTGGAGAGCATGCATACCTTTATAGGATATCTCCTACCAGTGATACTGGAGAGCATGCATACCTTTATAGGCTATCTCCTACCAGTGATACTGGAGAGCATGCATACCTTTATAGGATATCTCCTACCAGTGATACTGTAGAGCATGCATACCTTTATAGGATATCACCTACCAGTGATACTGTAGAGCATGCATACCTTTATAGGATATCTCCTACCAGTGATACTGTAGAGCATGCATACCTTTATATGATATCTCCTACCAGTGATACTGGAGAGCATGCATACCTTTATAGGATATCTCCTACCAGTGATACTGGAGAGCATTCATACATCTTTGGCATATCCCCTTCTGGTGATACTGCACATCGTGCATACTCCATAGTATACCTCTTACTGGAGATACAGTAGATCACGCATACCTCTATGAGATATCTCCTTCTGCTGATACTGCAGGTCACGCACACCCCACCAGTCCACAGTGAATCATTCCCACTCTGCGAGTGAGATGTCGAATGCACAGCAATAAGACCCATTCGCTAACAGTAGCACGGGCGCTTAAAAGACACAAAACCACCTTCTACAAATGTCCCCAAATAGTACTGATGTTATCCGAAGCTTTTTTGTAAAAAAGAGTGTGCCGAATGCGTTGTTCTGTTTACATAAAATGTCGAGCTCTTTTGTTTTGGAATAGCGAGCTTGCAGTGACTATTTCATCTACACACTAGAACATTTTGTCTAACAATTTTCCTAAAGGCCAATGGAGCATGCATTAGTGCATCCTCCTACCGTAAGTTGGAGCCGTGCAGCCCTGTCATTTGAATGTATTTACATGATCTTTGACTAAGAGAAGGCAATGAGAATTATCCATGTAAACAACTCTCTTGTTTTTATTTTTAAACCTCACCAGGTCTTTCTAACAGAGGCACCTTGGTGTGAAAAACCAATGATTGAGCGCCCCCTACTGGTTGATATTTGGTAATTGTATTACATTTACCAACTGAAGTTTCATGTATAAAAGCTCACCACAAGGGTGAAGTTGTCTTTTAACTTGCACATTAATCAACCATTGATAAAGCAAATAGTGTGACGATATGCAGTGAATGTTCAAAAACACGCACACAATTGACACAGTTTGGCATATTCAATCACCTACAGACGTCAATGGACGGACACACAGGAGAACACGCCTCCAGACGTCCGTGTCAGCGCGCGCGCCGCACCTCCTCCTGCAGGACAAATGTATCATGCTATGTTGATTGCTTGAATGATTGTGCTGCATGTGGTGTTGCTAAAGCGTCTAGGCGTGACAGAAGAGTGGAAAAGGAACCAGCCACAGGAAAGGAGGGAGAATTAATTAGGAAATTTGAAAAGGGAACACTGTTGTAACCCTCATTACTACAAACACTCTTTAACGAGATGGTAGTATTAGAGGCGCAACTAGAGCCAAATTGCCTTGGGCTAAGAAAAAATTTCGGGCGGGGATGAATCTTTAAGCAACATGCAAAGTGGAGCTGCAGGGGCTCTTAGAAGGGGTGAAACAACAGCAAGGCCTCATTAACATGCAAATGGTCTTTTAAAGACCTGTGAAGTGCTCGGATGCGGCTGTGTGTGCGCCCAGGTTCCTGTCTCATCCCAGGCGACGAGAGGGGGGAGGGGGTGTTATTGGGGGGGGGGGGGGGTGTAGGGGTGGCTGAAGCCCTTTGAGTCCAACTGGGTTGGCGTTATAAGCAGGAGGCAGGTGGTTTCAATCAAGGGGTTCTAAGACTGGAAGAGAAAGTGCCCAGATGTAAAGTTAGGGAACATGGCAGACTGCCAGAGAGATGTCAAGAGAGCGCACTAGCCAATGTAGATAAGCCAACAAACGGTGATGCACAGACAGCATACATATCGATAAACAGAAGCCCCAAACTACACAGAAGGAATGAGGCTCCTGCAGGCAAAGTACAGGACAGTCTCTAACAATGAACTTTTGAACAACCCCCACGTAGGGTCTACCACCAGCCGGGGTCCGTGCGCTGAGGCCAGGTTGGGGGGGGGGGGGGGGGGGAGGGGGGATTTCGAGGGACGATGCAGAGGGAAAATGAAAGAAATAATTCTTTTTCCTTCGACATTGTCCCTCGAAATTCCCCGCACCCCCCCCCCCCCCCAACGCCCAAGCGGCCCCACCGCTGTTACCTGCAAGGTCCACAGCTGTTTACCTCCTGCGGAAATGAAACACTCCGGTGTATCATGTACCATCATGTATGTACATTAGGGCCGATTATAGTCCTTGAAATGAAGCATTTTATAAGTCACCTCTCACAGCCTCAGGGCTCATGAATTCTTCACAATCCTAGGATATAAGAGATAAATCACCCCCTGCAGTACATTATAATGATATTGTAAGTCACAGAGGAGTTTCATAACCATATAGAGGAATGAGGCCAAAAGCAGAGTTCCTTCATAAGGTTATGGAACTCTGAGGTGACTTTTACTATCTGTATCATGTACGGCAGGAGGTACTTTATCCCAAATAATACATGGCCACACCCTCACCTTTCCCACAAACCACTTAAAACCTAGGGGTAGTGCTTTTTCATATGAGGGAGCAAGCATGTTGGCAAACATGAAATAAAACCTCTAGTGCAAAATTAAACACATCAAAAACCAGTTGCAAACACATATTAGAAACAGTTCAATACAAGTCTGTTTAACATTTTAAAAAGCAGCAGTAGCTCGGAATGTGTTGAAACATGCAGAAAGCTTCTAGCTTTTCTCTATCTAATGAGAGTAAAAAATAAACATCTCTCAGCTTGTCACAGTAAGCTATTAAAATAGAGCAGAAGAATGAAAAGCCTGTTTCTATTTTCGGTGCTTTAAACAGCTGCTTCATTTATGCTCCGTGAACCTGACCTGCCTTTCACCTCAGCTGCTGGCTCTGGTAGCCAGCTTTGTGATGTCAGAACTCAACTGTAATACCTTCTAATAGTCATGTTCTGACATCTTTTAATCGGTGATTAGGTACATCACGAATTACCCATTATAAAAATAGAGACTGCCATTTAAACAGGGACTACAGAATCCCATGTATTATAAAGGGATAGTCTCTGGAGAGTACAGGAAGGGGAAAGGGGGCCAAGCAATTCCACTGGCGGCTTCACTGGTGGAAGAAAATACAAATGTCCACTCATTCCCTTTATGCCCTACTGGAGATGAGGTGCACTTCAAGACCAGGTAAGAACATCGCAGATCAGCAGTCGCTTACCGTCTAGACATACACGATCTGTGGTATGGTGACTGATGGGATGTGCTTGTGCTATCCTAATTTGGCTCACAGATCATTCTGTGATGGAGGTTAATTCAGCAATTTTTAATTCACTGTGAGGTGGTGGCAAGCAGTGTGTGACTCCAAGGGATCACCAGAACAAAACCCTTGCTTTGATGGCAACCTGTTGGAACAAATGAGCTCTTTGTGGGCCCTAATCAGAGATTAGGGAATTGTTTTGTGTTTGGTGGATGTAGGACATGCGCCAAACAGAGGTTGAGTCCCTCTGTATACTCTGTTGCCAGTAGAGGCTTGATCTGTAATAGCAGAAAAGTGACTTATCGCCGCACTGATTTCAGATTGTCTGCAACATGACCTAATAACCTCACAAGCGGGGGGTGTAGAAAATAAGAGTAGGCGCATGGAGAAGTTGTAGAAAGTAAGTTTATTCTTACAAGCCCCAAACTCGTCTTGAACAAGTGCTGGCTCTCAGGAATCTTCCAGTTTAATAACAATAACAGCACTCTTGGAATGTGGGGTATGGGGTGACATGTTGTGCCATCACTTAGTTTGGCAGCAGGGTGATATAGTTTACAAATTTGCAAAGGACAAGTGAACCTACTATCATCCTTACTATTTCGTTTTTACGAACGAACTTTGGCCATCTCAGCACATTTGTATGGATAACACTTACCACCATGTTTTTTTTTATCATACCACTCTTTGTAGAACTGCTGTGCCAAAGTTGCTGTTTTTTTTCTCACTGCGTCGCCATTCAACTTGCTTTGATACAGATATCCAACTAAGATCTTTCCTCAAAATCTGTCTCCTCCTTATCAAAATGAAAGGACTTTTGCCAGTGATGGCCCTTGGCGTTACTCTGTAAACCCAGATTAAAAATCTCTTGTTCCCAGGTGGGGTTACTGTTCCTCGACAATTGGACACATCCTTTAAGCACTCTGTTGAAGCGCTCAACAAGTCCCTTCCCTTCTGAATTGTAAAGTGAAGTGGTGTTGTGCTTGATGCTATTTCTCTCAAGAAATGTCTTAAAGGACGAGGACGTGAATTGAGTGCCATTGTCGGTTAATATACATTTAGGTAACCCTTCGCTCATGAATAGTATTGTCTAGGAAAGAGATTATGCTTGCGCAATCAACATTCCGCTCTATTTTTTTTTCCGGCCATTTAGAGAATTGATCCACCAAGACCAATATGTATTTTATTCCACCATCATGATTTTCTACTGGTCCAACAATGTCCAATCCAATCCTCTCCATACTGGGACACTCTATAGGGCTCAACGGAATTTAACAGGTTTTAAGACTCTTGTCTGAATCATTGCAGGAGACACACTCCCTAACTAAGACTTCAATTTGTTTATCAAGGCCAAGTCACCAATTCTTACATTTAATTGTTTAGTTTTCGACATGCCAAGATGTCCTTCGTAGCAGAGTTTGAGTATCCCTTTCCTTAAGCTGATTGGGGGATTTACTTTACCTAATCTGAACAGTTTGGCACAGTTTGACTATCTAGGCTGTTTGCTAACACTTTATCGAAAACTTTCACATCAGTGATAATCAAAGGTCTGGATTAGCAGCAGAATGAAGGAAATGTCTGCAGGTTTCATAGTGTTAAAAATACAATGACTCTGGCAAACAAAAGGATTAACTCTGTATAGGCCTTTGGTGGCCATCACATGATTTGCATAATATCACTGCATACACTAGTAGTTCTTGTACTTTATTGGACATTAGAACATAAATTGTAATTTTGGCTTCTTCACACTAGCATCTCCAATTCTAGAAACCTGTGATGGTGTAACTTAATCGTCTAAATAGCTTCAAGCTCTTCCCTCCTTCGTATATCATACTCTGGACGTTTCCTATTTAGGTTCTGGTAGAGGTAATGGAAGAGGTATCATTTTTGACTCACACTACAAATTTAGAGTTACTTTTGGTCTTTCAGTTGAGCTATACAAACGTTGGTATTTGGTGCCTATCATCTTAATACTTTTATTTTGTCAGTGTCAGTTTGGTCTATTGGTATGATATTAATATGTCCTCTGAGTTTCACAATGTATTGTCACCCTAAAGGTGTCCCAGTTCATACCTAGAAAGGTATGATCTGTACTGTGAGAACTCAAAATATTCTGCAGTTGCCACAGCGATTTCTTTCCGATTGATTGTGTCTCTGCGGACCTTAGGGTGAAGCCTCCATATGGGTAGTGTGCCCACCATCGGCCCCTGTCCTGTGCATGGTCTTACAATACAATATTACACATTTATAACTTTTGGCGTTCCTGTGCATGTGGCGTGCCTTACAAATGTATCAGAGGGGTTGATACTATTTATTCAAATAAAAAGATGAAATCTAATACTACCAGGTAAAGATGTCTCCATGAGTCAAATAGCCCCCGGTTCTGGAACAGAGATGTTAACCTTTCACTCACTGCATTCATGTTTGAGCTGCTTAGGTTTGAGCAACGTAGTGTTACCTCCCTTACTGGTTAAGTCATTGAAATCATCTCTTTCTTCTTGGTGAGGTCAGTAAATAAGGTATAATAAAGAAAATTGTATTGTGTTCTGGGCTGAGATTGGTCAATGCTGTTTTCTTGGCCCTGAAATGTAACTCTCATCAAAGTATATATTTCCTGGATCTGGTTTACTTTCACCTGCATATCTTGTAAAGCGAGTTTGCATAGAACAACCACCCCCATTTTCTTCCCATTGTTTAGCAGCCCAAAAGGTTGTGGTTAAGATTTGTGCAAAAATGCTTGGTACTCACTCACGGGGAAACAATATATATACATTTCCAGGTTTCTTGTTCTCAAATAGCTCCAGCCCATTTGCCGTTTGTTCAGTGATCTGAGGACATTAACTTAGATGAGTTTAGCTTTAATTGGAAGTAATACAAACCACATTTTGTTCGTTAGACTTACTAACAATCATTTCCCAACTAAAGTGAAATTCCCCTTTTACAAACACACTATACCCCTAACTTGAATACTTGCTCCCTTGCCCAGGCCAATGTGGCCAATAGTATGGTGAGCAGTTAAAGCCTAAAAGTACCCCTGCTAATTACCTCGGTATATGAAGCTATCCCCCCAGTATTAAAGACGTTATTGATTTTTAACATGTCAAATTCAAATTCCTATGTTCCAGTCAAAGCTTCCTTCCCGCTACCCACTGATATCAATGCATCCCCACCTTGAAAGTAATGACCTTTATCATTTGAGTGCTCCTAGTGTTGACAAAAACGTTGGTATACTTCGAAGTTAGACCAAGAGCTTGTTGGTGCAAAGATCAGACTACATATCAGCCTGGTGCAGTCAATACATTTAGCATTTAGGTACTTTCAATTAAGAGGGTATCAGTTTAGAAACCCTCCAAGTTTTTGTTTCATTCTCCCACCAATTTATATGCTCTCTTCTGAACCTTCTAGTTTTCCCCATCTCTTGTTGTGTGTGTCTCTTTACATTTATATCCAGGGGCAAGTCGCTTTTGCCTTTTGTCTTCTTCTACAGTTGAAACTGATATCTAGTTCCTTTCCATTTGAACCACATGCCTCCACAAAACATCCATCAATATCTAAGTTGGCATTTGACCAGCTCTCCTGATTTCCTCCTTAGAAGCATTGCAGAGAATATATGTTCAAAGAGTGTCTCTTTACTGTCACCCTAATTGATCAGGCCATCTGATCTTATCATTTGGATGATTCTTTACATTTACAGGCAATTTCATAGTCAATGATATGAGTGGGGACGACTTGTGAATAGACTATTTATTTAATTACCAACTCTAGCTAAGTCAGCCCCATTCACGGTGTTGTAATTTTAATACACCTCTATAACGGTTAAGTGCAATGAGTGACAAAAGTGGTCTGTGTGCAATAATTGAGATTCCTGTCCAGAAACAACAATTAGCAAGCTATACTTTATTTAGCCCTAATCATGATGATCCAAAAATACATACCATATTCAATTTGAAGCTTGCTGCTTTGTCTAATTCTATCACTTTTTATGGTGACTTTAATTGCATAATGACTCCTAAAACAGATATTACTCATCCCCCCACTCAGTATATCGTATGCAAAATGTCCTTGAAGTTATTCATCATATTTTGCAAGTCTTTGATTTAGTAGACACTTGGAGGAGCTGTAATGCAAGCATTCCAGGTATCACATTATGTACACTCAAACAATATTCTCTTATCGATCTATCCTTTTTTACCCATTGACATGATTCCCTGTGCAAAAACAGACATATTCTCAAAAATAATCACTGATCATAATTCTTTATGTATTACAATTTAGTCCAAGGTCAAGAAAGCGCGACATAGATAGCCACTTAAAAGAGGGATACTAGGTGGCCAAGATGGCGGCAGAGTAGCACCGTTTCTCTGGGGCTCCGCTCGCTGAGGCCGATCTATTGGCATCCAACTGCAGACTTCTCACCTACACATCGCTGAAAGTGACCCCAGGGCGTCTGGAACACAGGTAGACCCCGTAGTCCTGAGGATAAGCGAGGAATCCAACGATGTGCGGCAGTAGCACCCTTGAGGGATTGGAGGCGGCGAAGACGGAGATACCGTGGAGGCCTCAGTGAGGAGGTCGGGGAGGGGCTGCTGAGTCCGCCTGTAGGGCCGTGGTGAGCCCCCAACAACAAGAAGTGCTGTGGTGCAGCTTCGGACCCCCAGGGGTGTGACACGCCAGGACACTACAGGGAGTCCGGCTTGAACCCGGGCCCACAAGTCGGCTGAGGAGCGGAGGTGAGGCCTGGTGACAACGCGGGAGGGAGCGGCCGGCCTGTGCAGCGCAGGTAACCTGCTCCCCCGATATCATCAACTAACAGCCTCACAGTGCAGGAGCACGGGGAAGCAGTGGCGTGAGGCCTCAGAGGCCAAGATCTGCGGCTGGGACCTGTGAGCAGCGGAGGAAAGCCCGACGAGATGCGGAGCAGAGAAAGCCTGTGGGTCCGGAGCGATCATCGCAGTGCCCAGTCCTTGCTGCAGCGCCCCAGCAGTTACGGTGAGTGACGTGTCCTGGAGGCCTAGAGGGCCCTGCATGGAATCGTCCCTTCAACACAAGCCTTCCACTCCCTGAGGCCTAGGAAAGGTGGTGCCCTCGCATCATACAAGGCGACGCGTGGTGCCGGTCTGTGATCCCTGACTGCTTTTGACTGTACCCTGAGGCCCTTCCTCGGCAATATCCTAAAGCTGCGCCAGGCTTATGTGTGAGCAGGGAGCCAATGTAGTGAGAACCCCCCATGGCTGAGACGGTAGGCCTGGCCCCAGGTCCCCAAGAGCCGCTGTTGGGGTTAGAAGCCACGATTTAGAGGCCTTGGTCCACAGCAAAGCCGCGCCACGAGGGTGGAGTGCCTGTACGGACTTAGACCCGTAGAGGGGAGCCCATGAACGGGGCCCGTTGGCCCTCGGCTGGACTTGGTCCTGCAGACCCCCAGAAGCACCAGGAACATGGAGGTTACAGCAAACAAATAATGGACGAAATGCTGACAATGCAAACATTCTCCCCCAGTCAAAAGATCTGGGTTAAATTCATCGTTCTTTTGCCCACTATGCCACCCCAGTTTGGACCCAGTCATATTCAAATCAGTCCTGACCCTGTGCCCCATGGGAACAGTCTAGACCGTACTGCCAGGCCAGGTCCTCCCTGGAGCGGAAACAGCATCCTGGGACCAGTTTCAGGGTATGTCACCCTTCTTCAGACAGGGTAGCTTGAATCCAGTGGCACAGTGAGCAAGGGACCCACGTCTGGGCATACATATCCCACTTAGGGCGAAAGGTGTTACAGCAAACAAATGATGGACAGAATGCTGAAAATGCAAACATTCACCCCCAGTCAAAAGATCTGGGTAAATCCATCGTTCTTTTGCCCACAACGCCACCCCAGTGTGGACCCAGCCATATGCAAATCAGTCTTGACCCTGTGCCTCATGGGGACAGTCCAGACCGAATGGAGGTGGCACCAGGCTCCCGCACTTATCAGTAGCTGACTCTGCATAACGTCACAGCCGCTGAGGTCACTGAATTACGCACCCCCCCCAACCAGAGATGGCTGTACCCCTGGCGACCAGGACCGACAGCAGTTGAGGGAGCACCTGTCCCCCATCAGCAGCAATCCAAAAAAAGACACCATGAATAAAGACACCTCCATTAAGGGCCTACTCCAGAAACCGGGCGGGAAGAAGGCAGGTGGGCCCAGAATCAACCCCCACGGGTCTCAGCCAGGTGATGCAGCGACGGACTCAGCCACAGGATATGCTGCTAGACAGCTATTTAGTATGCTACGGGATGATTTCGCTGGACTGCGACAAGAGATGGCCTCCGATATTAAGCAGCTCAGAGCAGAGCTCGGTGAGGTGGGTGACAGAATGGACACCCTGGAGTGTAATGGGGATCGCCGAGAAGAAGAGCTCACTGAACAGGCTCGGGAATGAATCAACCTCCGCGAGGGGAATGAGGAGCTATATTTCAAGCTGGAAGACCTAGAAACCCATTCGAGGTGCTCCAACGTTCACATCAAAGGCGTGCCACTTCAGACAGACGGCGGCAAGCTGGAAGACTGGGTTCTTCGCCTTTTTAAACACATGGCTCCTGAGCTGAGAGACAATGAGGTCATGTTGGATCACACTCACCACGCTGGGTGCCCTGCCTCAGGCCCTGGCCAGCCACAAGACATCCGAACTTGCCTACACTCTTACCGGCAGAAGGAGATTATTATGGCCACCACCCGTGACCATCCAACTGTAGAATTCGAGGGTCTCCAGGTGGGGGTTTCCAAGACCTCTTACCCCTCACCCTTCAGAGGCGCAAAGAGCTACAATCAGCCATGACCTTCCTCCGCGAGCAGGGAACACACCAAGGATGGGGGCTCCCGTTCTGACTGACTTTTGCCTGGAATTAAGAAACAAATGGGTTGCGGAAACTGCAGGAGGCGAAGACCGTACTTGGGAGCGCCCTGACAGTTTGACAACTCAGAGGCTACGGAGGGTGGCCCAGCTTCGGGGAAGCCGCCGAGAACAGGCAGGAGACGTGGCCCTAGGAGGGGCACCCAGACAAAACCTTCAGAAGAGGAATGCCGGAGGGAGCGGGAAGCCCTGCTGCAACAGATACAGGACCGGGAGGGTATTGCTGACCAGGCCAATGAATGATACTAGCAGTCGTTGTCCTGAGATCAGGTGATAGGAAGAATGGTCCGAGCCTAGCTGTTTGAATTATCGGTCTTGGTGGGGGGAGGCCCACCTTCGGAATGGTGATGACCGACCATCGGACACATGGACCCTGCACATCAGTGCGATTTGTTGCTGTTGGAAGACAACACTGAAGTCTCCTTATGTTCCCCACCCACTCTCTCTTTTCTCTTTCCTATCATCTTTCTTCTCTACCCACAAGAGATCTGCAGCCCTCCTACAGGCCGGTAGGGTGAACCTCCAATACTGGTGGCTAGGGGCGGCGAGCAGGGCTAGGGAGGTAAGGCATCATATGGGTGGGGAACGGGGCCGCTGTGATCACTGGAGACGTACGAGCTGCGTGCTTTGTCTGCTCTTTCACTGGAGGATACCCCTGAATGCCCGACCTGGCGTCCTAGACCTACCCACCCACGCACCTATTGGTTCTGCTTCATAGTGATAGAGGGAATCGGCGTGGCGCTACAGGGTGGGGCTGGAGTGAATGGGACGCTGTCCACTGGCGGGGTGTGGGCGGGGGAGTATGTACCATGTTGCTGGGTTTGTGCGTGAGGTGCTTGACAAGTGCGTAAGCATACACCCCCACCACATGGTATGACACGACTTAAAGTAAAATCATAAGCTTCATTGTTCGGGGTCTTACCTTACTGGTAAAGCAGCTAGCGCTTCTTGCCTGTTGAGAGATGCTAAATGCGATATCAGTCTCTTACAAGAGACCCACCTCTTGCGGGCCGACTGGAAGAGGCTTAGGTCCAAATGGTTCGACAGACAATATTTATTGGGGTTGGGGAAGAAGGCCGGTGGTGGCGATCCTCGTGGCCACGCACTTTCAGGGGACAGTAGTGGGGACCCACACGGAAGTACCTGGTCGCCTCTTGGCCTTGAGTGTTGTTAGGTGAGCGAGTGCACACAATCGCTTCGGTTTATAGCCCCAACAAGCACCAGGTAGCCTTTTTACACAATACGATAAGTCGGCTCCTGGAGTCCCCCGATGAAGACTTAAAATCGGTGGGAATTTAAATTTTGTCCCAGATGCAAGTCTGGACAGGTGGGTGCTCAGGGTGGGCCATTCGGGATCGATCTCCGACTCGATGCTTCAAAGACTAAGGGAGCCTGGTCTTAAAGACCCTTGGCGTCACCACTATCCGTCTGCCCGGAAGTACAACTTTTTCTAGGCGGCGTACTAAACGTACGCCTGCATAGATCTCTTTTGGACCTCGACTAGTCACAGCGTCCACTGAAGACCTATCTATCGGGATGGTGGCGCTCTCCGACCACTCCCCTGATCATCCTAACACTGCTCCTCTCTGGAGGCTGCCCCCGCAGGGTTTGTGGTGTCTAAATCATAAATTGTGCACATACGATGCCAATATTACTGAATTACGCGGTGTTATCAAAGCCTACCTGGAAGTGAATAACGCTGGCTCTGTCGGGATAGACACGCTCTGGAATGCCCTGAAGGCGGTCCTCTGTGGAAGATGTACACTTATCGCGGCAGGTCTGAACAAGGATTGTAGGGCCAAGGAGGAGGAACTGGAAGACCAAATCAGGGAGCTGGAGGGGCTCTATCGCAGCACAGGGGCGGTTCAAACACGACGACTACTCACGACGGAGAGGAAGCAGTTGAGGGCGCTTGACCTCAACCGCGCTGAATACGCTCTTCTCCGTACCAACCAGGGGGGGTAACAAGGCTGGGAGACTCCTGGCACACGTTCTTCGGGCGAGACGGCCGCATGGCGGGTTGCAGAAATTAAGAATGGTCGTGGAGAGATTGGGAGAGTGGATAGAGACATTGCGGCCAAGTTTGAGGCCTTTTATACTACTCTTTACTCAACCAAATGCCTGGACCCTACTGCAGCCAAGGAGTACACGCAAGCAGCACCGGTGACTCCTCTACTGGAATCGTCCACGACTAGCTTGGACGCGGATATCAGACCTGACGAAGTCTTGCTGGCCATCCAGGGACTTTCCTTTGGAAAGGCCCCAGGCGCGGACGGCTTTCCAGTTGACTTTTATAAAATCTTCACTTTGGACCTTGCGCTACTCCTGGCGTGCATGTACAACACCTTTAGCACGACTGGGAAACTTGCCCCTTCGATGTCCATTGCCCGAGTGGTGGTCATTCCCAAGCCGGGGAAGGACCCACAAGAGTTCACTTCCTACCGCCCCATATCTTTGCTCAATGTGGATCTGAAGATCTTCACCAGCATTTTGGCATCCCGGCTTGCCCCCCATATGCTAAGCCTAGTGGACCTGAACCAGTCAGGTTTTATCCCGGACCAGAAGTGTGGAGATGGGACCTAACAACTGTGTCACCTCTTGGATAAGACGCAACGCACCCAGACCCCGGCGATACTCCAATCGGTGGACGCAGAAAAGGCCTTCGACAGGGTTCACTGGCCTTACCTGCATCAGGTCCTTCGCAGGTTTGGAGTAGGGGAAAGATTCCGTAAATGGGTGAACTGTGTCTACCAGGGCCCACATGCCCACATCCGGGTTAATGGGGTGGTCTCTGGTTCCCTCCAGATTGGGCAGGGTACGAGGCAGGGGTGTCCCCTCTTCTGTTCGCGGTCTATATGGAGCAGTTTGCTGAGAGGGTCTGCCAGCTCCCCACAGTCACCGGGATCCTGATGGGTGATAGGGAACACAAGATTTCGTTATACGCGGACGACGTGCTCCTTTTTTTAACCTGCCCGTTAATGTCTCTTCCCCCCCTTGTCGATGCCATTAGCGCAGCGTGGGGCTCTAAAGTTAACCTGAAAAAGACTCAGGCCCTCAGCCTGCCTGCCGAGGTCCAGCACCAGCTAACGATGCACTTTCCATTTAGCTAACGATGCACTTTCCATTTGCTTGGGCCACTAGCGCCATCACATACCTGGGGATCCGGATACCTGGGGATCCGGGGTTTTTCGCCAATTGCGAAGATTGCCCAGGTGAATTACTAAGAGATACTGGCCAAGACTCGCCAGGAACTGAATAGTTGGACGATGCATGTCCTCTCATGGCTGGGCAAGATCGCCGCCATTAAAATGACGATTCTGCCCAGTCTTCTTTACATAATGCAAACACTCCCATATGCCCAACCCCCCATGATTCTGGCCCAACTGCAGCGACTGCTCGATGGCTTCATCAAGGGGGAAAGAAAGCATGCATGGCTCACCATCTCACGTACTTGAGACAGGAGGAGGGGGGGGTCTAGGGGTCCTACACCTAGGGCATTATTACGAGGCAGCGCAATTGCGCTGGATGATACAATGGTACCAACTGGAGTCGGAGAAACACTGGTGCTTTATTGAGAGGGGTGTGGCAGGGATACACATTTGGAAGGTTCTCTGGCTCCCCAAACGTCATTGTCTGCAGAGCGTGTACCTCTCCCCAGTCTTACTTTCCACCATGAAGGTGTGGGACAAGGTACAGGAGAGAGGTCAACTGCTGTGTCGCCCATGACACCCTTTATTGGGAACCCAGACTTCCCTCCGGCTCTTGTAGGGAACGCATATCGAAGTGGCAGGAAGAAAATTGTAAACGCCTAGGCAACATTTTCGATACGCAGGGAGTCATAGACTTTCCCAAATTGGTAACTGGATACGGGATCCCCAAAGAAGCGTACTGGCAGTACCTGGCGCTGCGGCACTGGGTCACACAGCCCATGTCTGTGTTCACGCGGGTCGCACCCTCAAAAAGTTTGAGCTTTGGTATATCACCTGCACCTCAAATAAGCGCCTCTTGCCAGGTATCTATAGTTTTCTAAACAGGGCCAAGAACCACACTAAGTCCCCAGCGCAGCGTAGGTAGTAATCGGAGCTGGGTCGAGAGTTCTCCCTGAAGGAGTGGGGGGACATCATACACTGGGCCCCGGCTTTATCGTGCAGCACCCCGGGGAAAGAGATGCTCCTAAAAATTGTGCATTATTGGTATTACACACCAGCGCACATTGCTCAATAAAAAAAACACGCAGCAGCCAGCTTTTTTGGCGCAAATGCGGACAGAAGGGCACACTGTCGCACATCCTATGGCACTGCCCTAAGATAAAAGCCTACTGGGATGCTATATGACACTTAGTTGACCATATATTTTAGACAGAGCTCCCCAGATTCCCTAGCTACGTCCTATTGGAACTCCCCAATCCACCCACAGATCCTCTCAGGTCCTGTAGGGGGAGGGCGATCACCCTAGCTCTGGGGGGCAGCTAAGCAGGTTCTCCTAGCAAAATTGGGCACAGAGGACATCCCAACTAAAGTAGACTGGCTGCATAGACTGTGGGATGTGTTGGGGATGGAAAGGATTACTACGGGAATAAATCGCATGTTGCCTACATTTGATAAGACCTGGGGGTTCACCGTGGCTTATCTATCCTCCGAGTTCATTGAGCTTACCTGCCCTATTCTATAGTTTTGGTAGATCTCAAACAGCTGCCCCAGCAATGAGGCGTCCCGGCGCTAAGAACCCAGATCCTAGCCTGAGCGGGGAGAAACCAGGATGAAAGGAAAATTACAGGAAAGGGAATAGAAACGTTTTCACTGCTTTCCGGAATGCCGGTAGGCTATCTATGGAGCGAATGTGTTGCGGCAAGTCATTCCACAGCTTGGCTCCAAGGAACCTGAAGGAGCGGCCGCCCATGCGGCAGAGTTTTATGCGTGGGACGCATAGAAGGTTTTGGTTGGAGGATCTTAGGTTCTGTGACGGCGCATAGGGGGTGAGAAGTGTTCGGAGCAGAGGGGGGGTGTTGAGTTTGAGGATTTTGAAGGACATAATGAGGGTCTTGAATTTGATTCTAGAATCAACGGGTAGCCCGTGTAGTTTTTTGATGGTCGCTCTGGCTGAGCATCTGCGGGGGAGGCCGACCAGAGTTCCAGCCGCAGAGTTTTGCACGCGTTGGAGTCGTGCTATCTCACTTTTGTTGGCGCCAAGAAGGAGCACATTGGCGTAGTCTAGACGCGAGAGGATGGTGGCTTGGATAATGAGTTGGCGAGTTTTGGCGTCGAAAAAGCCTAATATTTGGCTGAGGCTCCTCAGCAGGCCAATACAGGTGCCGGCAACTTTTTTGGTGTGGGCCCGAAAGTTGAGTGAGGCATCCATCCAAACGCCCAGATTTTTCACTAGGGTTTTGGGAGGGGGGGATGGTGCCCAGGGAAGACGGCCACCAGTGCTCATTCCAGAGGCTGGTGTTTTTGCCAAGGAGTAGCACCTCTGTCTTACCGGCATTAAGTTGTAAACAGTTCATTGTCATCCATTGGGCGACCGCAGAGAGACCGTTTTTGAAGTTAGAGGATGAGTTGGAAGGACCTTCTGAGAGAGCGATGGCCAACTGTGTATCGTCGGCGTACGATACTAGTGTCAAGCCCCACTCTTTGGCCACTGCCGCTAAAGGCTGGACGTAGAGATTAAAAAGGGATGGGCTCAACGCAGAGCCCTGCGGAACTCCCTGTGCAATGGGGTGGGGTTTGGATAGGAAGGGAGGGGCAGAAACTCGAAAGGATCTGTTTTCGAGGAATGATCGGAACCAATCCAAAGCATGACCAGATACTCCAAAAGTCTCCAAACGATTGAGAAGGATGTCATGGGATACCGTGTCAAAGGCCGCGCTGAGATCCAGAAGAATCAGAGCAGCACTTTGACCGGCGTCTATAATCGTTCGGAGGTGCTCTGTGGTGGCTAAGAGAGCAGATTCAGTACTATGGCCTGGTCTAAACCCGTTTTGCGATGGGTCCAGAATGTTGTTTTTGACCATGTGCTGGGATAGAGTACTGTTGACATGCGATTCAGCGAGTTTGGACAGCCATGGGAGCAGGGAGATTGGACGAAAATTCTCCGGTTTTGATGGATCTAGGGTGGGTTTCTTGATGATAGGCGAAACCCACGCTTGCTTCCAGGCAGATGGTACACACGCTGAAGTGAAGGAGAGGTTCAGAATAGCGGTAAGTGTCGGTAGGAAGAAGTTGAGTGACTAAGAATTGAGCCGGACGCATAGGGTCCGCAGGGGAACCAGATTTGACTTTTTTGCGTAGTCTGATGAGGTTATCCTCAGAGATTTCCGGGATGCAGGTCAAGGTCGAGTAGCTGGGGGGAGAGGAGGGACTGCTGGTGGTGCTAGGGGAGTGCTGAGGAAAGGAGGTGTAGATTTTCTGTACCTTGTCGACAAAGAACCTAGCGAGCCCTAGGTACTTAAGGGTCTTACAATTTCCCTCTGTTCCCCTCGCTGACACGCTGCCCCCTCAAGAGGGGAGGCCGCCGCACAAGACTTAGAGCCCTTACATGTCGCACTCTGGGCTGTGTGTAGACTCCTGTCCTTGCTCTCTCCTACTCTTCTCAATTTCTTCTCTGTCTCTTTTTTCCTTTTCTCGACTCTCCCTCTCTTTAACAAGCACTTGCAATGCAATAGGTCTTGTATTTGCGAGTTTGAGCAATTTTCATTGTAAATGACTTGCCTTTTATTTATGTTTTAGTTTTTGAAACATAAATAAAAGCCATTGTCATTTACAATGCCAATAGGTCACATTTGCGTAAATGCGGGACCTATTGCATTGCAAATGCTTGTTGTTACCAAAAAGCCCTTTCTACAGTGCATACTGGCTCTTTTAACGTTACTCACAAAAACAAACAAGTACAGGTTAAGCACAAGATGGCTTTGTGTTACCAAAAGCACAATGCTCCAGCACTGGAATTATAATCAAAATAGTGGCAGAACTTAAATCCCAATGGCAGGGGTCAGGAGGGCTCACAAGGAACATATTAACCTGTAATAATGTGCTAGAATCTGTTGGAGGAATATAATTAAAGAGCATTGTGCACACTGATGAGAGGCATGCGAGTCTAGGACAGTGCCTCCTATGAATAAGCAGTGCGGACCCGGAGTAACAGTCTCTTAATCATGCAGTTTTGCCATCTGCATTAGTCCTGTTATCAGCGTTATTCTTTTTTGTTGTTATCTGCACTAGTCTTGTTGTCATCAGCACTAGTGTCGATGTCATCGGCACTAGTCTCATTATCATCAGCGCTATTTTCGTGGTTGTCATTAGTGTTGTCATCAGCACTAGTCTCATTGTTGTCATCAGCGCTATTCTCACTGTTCTCGTTAGCACTAGTTCCACTGTTATCCACAGAGCTATAGTCATTGTTATCATCACCAGTAGTCCCGTTGTTATCATCAGGGCTATTCTCATAGTTGTTGTGGGCAATAGTCCCATGGTATTATCAGCGCTATTCTCATTGTTGTCATGGGCATTAGTCCCATGGTTATCAGTGCTATTCTCATTGTTGTCATGGGCACTAGTTCCATTGTTATCATCAATGCTATGCTCATTGTTGGCATCAGCACCATTTCCATTGTAATCATCAGTGCTATTCTCATTGTTCGCATAGGCACTAGTCCCATTTGTAGCATCAGCGCTATTCGCATTGTTGTCATGGGCACTAATTCCATTGGTATCATCAGTGCTATTCTCATTGTTGGCATTGGCACTAGTACCATTGGTATCAACAATGCTATTTTCATTGTGGTCATTGGCACTAGTCCCATGGTTATCAGTGCTATTCTCATTGCTGGCATCGACACTAGTCCCATTGTTATCATCAGTGCTATTCTCATTGTTGGCATCGGCACTAGTCCCATTGTTATTATCAGTGTTATTCTCATTGTTGGCATCAGCACTAGTCCCATGGTTATCAGTGCTATTCTCATTGCTGTCATTAGCAATAGTCCCATTGTCATCATCAGTGATATTCTCATTGTTGGCATCGGCACTAGTCCCATTGTTATCATCAGTGCTATTCTCATTGTTGGCATCGGCACTAGTCCCATTGGTATCATCAGCGCTATTCTCATTGTTGTCGTGGGCACAAGTCCCATGGTTATCAGTGCTATTCTCATTGTTGGCATCGGCACTAGTCCCATTGGTATCATCAGGGCTATTCTCATTGTTGGCATCGGCACTAGTCCCATTGGTATCATCAGGGTTATTCTCATTGTTGGCATCGGCACTAGTCCCATTGGTATCATCAGCGCTATTTTCATCGTTGGCATTGGCACTTGTCCCAATGGTATCATCACCGCTATTCTCATTGTTGCCATGGGCACTAGTCCCATTGGTGTCATCAGCACTATTCTCATTGTTGGCATCAGCACTAGTCCCATTGGTATCATCAGTGCTATTCTCATTGTTGGCACCGGCACTAGTCCCATTGGTATAATCAGCGCTATTCTCATTGTTGTCATGGGCACTAGTCCCATTGTTATCAGTGCTATTCTCATTGTTGTCATGGGCACTAGTCCCATTGTTATCATCAGTGATATTCTCATTGTTGGCATCGGTACTAGTCCCATTGTTATCATCAGTGCTATCCACATTGTTGTCAGGAGCACTAGTCCCATTGGTATCATCAGCGCTATTCCCATGGTTATCAGTGCTATTCTCATTGTTGTCATGGGCACTAGTCCCATTGTTATCATCGGTGCTATCCTCATTGTTTTCAGGAGCACTAGTCCCATTGGTATCATCAGCGCTATTCCCATGGTTATCAGTGCTATTCTCATTGTTGGCATGGGCACTAATTCCATTGTTATAATCAGTGCTATTCTCATTGTTCTCATCGGCACTAGTCCCATTGGTATCATCAGCACTATTCTCATTGTTGTCATGGGCACTAGTCCCATTGGTATCATCAGTGCTATTCTCATTGTTGGCATCGGCACTAGTCCCATTGGTATAATCAGCGCTATTCTCATTGTTGGCATCGGCACTAGTCCCATTGGTATCATCAGTGCTATTCTCATTGTTGGCATCGGCACTAGTCCCATTGGTATATTCAGCGCTATTCTCATTGTTGTCATGGGCACTAGTCCCATGGTTATCAGTGCTACATTGTTGGCATCTGCACTAGTCCCATTGTTATCATCAGTGCTATTCTCATTGTTGGCATCAGCATTAGTGCCATTGTTATCATCAGTGCTATTCTAATTGTTAGCATCAGCACTAGTCCCATTGGTATCATCAGCGCTATTCTTGTTGTTGTCATGGGCACTCCCATAGTTTTCAGTGCTATTCTCATTGTTGGCATCGGCACTAGTCCCGTTGGTATCATCAGTGCAATTCACATTGTTGGCATCGGCACTAGTCCCATTGTTATCATCAGTGCTATTCTCATTGTTGGAATCGGCACTAGATCCATTGTTATCATCAGTGCTATTCTCATTGTTGGAATCGGCACTAGATCCATTGTTATCATCAGTGATATTCTCATTGTTGGCATCGGTACTAGTCCCATTGTTATCATCAGTGCTATCCACATTGTTGTCAGGAGCACTAGTCCCATTGGTATAATCAGCGCTATTCCCATGGTTATCTGTGCTATTCTCATTGGTGTCATGGGCACTAGTCCCATTGTTATCATCAGTGCTATCCTCATTGTTTTCTGGAGCACTAGTCCCATTGGTATCATCAGCGCTATTCCCATGGTTATCAGTGCTATTCTCATTGTTGGCATGGGCACTAATTCCATTGTTATAATCAGTGCTATTCTCATTGTTCGCATCAGCACTAGTCCCATTGGTATCATCAGCACTATTCTCATTGTTGTCATGGGCACTAGTCCCATTGGTATCATCAGTTCTATTCTCATTGTTGGCATCAGCACTAGTCCCATTGGTATCATCAGCGCTATTCTCATTGTTGTCATGGGCACTAGTCCCATGGCTATCAGTGCTATTCTCATTGTTGGCATCGGCACTAGTCCCATTGTTATCATCAGCGCTATTCTCATTGTTGGCATCAGCACTAGTCCCATTGGTATCATCAGTGCTATTCTCATTGTTGTATTGGGCACTAGTCCCATTGGTATCTTCAACGCTATTCTCATTGTTGGCATCAGCACTAGTCCCATTGGTATCATCAGCGCTATTCTCATTGTTGGCATCAGCACTAGTCCCATTGGTATCATCAGCGCTATTCTCATTGTTGGCATCAGCACTAGTCCCATTGGTATCATCAGCGCTATTCTCATGGTTGTAATGGGCACTAGTCCTATAGTTATAATCAGTGCTATTCTCGTTGTCTGGAGCACCAGTCACATTGGTATCATCAGCGCTATTTTAATTATCATCAGTGGTATTTTAATTGTCATCAACACTAGTCAGATTGCTGTCATCAAGGTTACTCCCCTTCACTTAGAACAGGTCTTGAAAACACTGAACTGTGGTGCCTGTTGCTGTTGTCTTCCTACAGATTTTGAAAAGCCCTTGTTGTTGACTTAACTTAAAGAGCAGATCTGCCTTCCGAAGAACTGGACACAGTCTGGGTATCTGCTAGATGTGATTCTGGAAGGAAGCTACGCGCTGATCAAAGCAACCACCATGGGTGACAATGTATATGCTACGAATGTTGTCTGCTGTGATGCTTAACGATTTCACTGTCTGCCAATCACATAAAAATAGGTAGACTGTTTTATAAACATTGCTATCCTGGTAGGTGTGAAAGTGGCGCCAAACAAAACACAGCTTCTGTCATTTAGTTGCTTCCCAGAGAAATGGATAAAAAAAAAAGGAACATGCCTGCGAGTGGTGTGCGAGCCACTGCGAGCCATGTTTTAAAATTATCACGCCTGTGTCTGGGCATGATAATTGAAACCACATGACGGCCGGTGCGCATAATAGACACCAATAGGCCATGGGTGGAGAATGTGCCCGCCTTTGGCCTATTGTGTGCTCTCTTGGTAAAAAACATGCACGCAAAGCCCAATAGCGTGCCACAAAAGGAAAAGCACACGCTTGTGTGTGCGCCATTCCTAGGTCAGCTTCTGAAACTCCATTTTTACCTACTAAATGTCTAGTGTGGCGCACTGCAACGCTAGGCGCTTGACCTAAATATTGACTGATGCTTACACTGTTCCCCGCCGGCCAGTGGTTGTAGGTGGGCGTATTGTTACTGCTCGCAATAATTTCAATACAAACTATTTAAACAATAAAAAAAAAAGGATACTTAAAGATCCAGAATCAAATCTGTACACGTGTCAACAGTTCATAGAATTAATCACAATCAATGAGGGCAAGGCTGACCCTAATATTGTCTGGGATTCATTAAATCCAATAGTACGTTAGGCAATTATAAGGTTCAGTGAAAAAAAGAAAAAAAAGGAACACTTTATTTGAGCTGCTATCTTGCAATTAGAAATGTTGCAAGATTGTCCTCAGATAGGAGAATATTTCACATTAAAATTGTTTAACTTAGCTAAAAATGTATAAGTCTCAATTAGTTTGAGCCACGCAAGAGAAAGTAGTGGCACAGTATACTACACAAAAAAGTACATGAATATTGTCAGTCTGTTGAACGTATACTAGCATACAAAGTTAGAGAATAATAAACTATTAGCCAGAACAGTACTATTTCAAAAGTTGAAAGTAAACTGGTGACCGAACTCCAAGCAACACGATCAATTTTTAAATGTGACTATGGAAGATTATATAAAGATAACAATGATGATACGACAGAAGAGTTGGCAGCCTAATGTCCACAATCATGGATTACAAAGTCTCTTTTGAAGATGTATGCAGATTAGAACAGCAAATCACTTAAGATGAGATCCAAAGGGCTCTCAAAACTCTGCCCAATGGGAAGGCAGCAGGAAAAGTCATTGCCCATTGAGGTATATAAAAACATTGTTGAAATTCTGTTTCCCTTGCAGCAACATCTTTATGAGAGCTGCTGTTCTTACTTTATGGCAAATAATAAATGCATTTATTTTTAAACAAAGGAAACCCCAAGAACAGACCTGTTTATATCAACCAGTCTCCGAATTAGATCAGATGCAAAGGTATACTCCAAAGCCTTAGCTACACATCGGGTGAAGGTAATAAATGACACCATAACCAGTCCTGACACCTCAGAATATATGAATATGGTAATTACTTTACTCAATGTCACCATTACATTGCAAAAATGCATTGCTATCGTCCCATTAGATGTTGAAAAGGCATTTAAACAGGTGTCTTGGAAGTACTTCTAGATAATAATGTATGAAATTGGGTTTGGTCCCAAATATATCAAGATTTTACATACACTTTATATCAATTTTGGAGCTAGAATTATACCCATTGGAAAGGTCTCGATATCTTAAGATCATCAGACATACTCCACAAGGTTCTCCAAGCTTTTGTTTGCCTTATCGGAGACATAAAACAAATGCTGACATACTGTTAGTATTATTTAATGGGTACACCTTAAAGCTCTCCCCATATGCGGATGATGTAGCCATTTACACTAGTAATGCTAAGATAGCAGTTAGAGAGATCGAAGAAGCAGCTTCAATGTTATGTTAAAGTGTCCGGTAGCCACTTTAATTCTTCTAAAACAATAATAACCAGCAACAGCAGTGATATATATGCTGAGTGAATAAAGAAATGCAAAAACAACAGGTGATGGACCGAATGTGGATCAATGTCACACACTCACCCCAGTCCAAAGATCTGGGCCCAAATCCATCGTTTTTTTGCACTCCACACCACCCTGGGTTAGACAATGGCGATATGCAAATCAGCTCTGACCCTGTGCCCCATGGGAACAGTCCAGTCCGAACTACAAAAGCCATGTCCTTCCCAGAACGGAATCAAGCATCCGAGGACCGGACCGGTTTCGAGGTAACACCTCTCATCAGCCCGGCTAGCTTGACTCCAGTGGTGTGGAGTGCCTGGGACCCACGTCTGGGCATCCCCAGCGCACCTAGGGCGGAATATGCAAAAACAACAGGTGATGGACCGAATGTGGATCAATGTCACACACTCACCCCAGTCCAAAGATCTGGGCCCAAATCCATCGTTTTTTTGCACTCCACACCACCCTGGGTTAGACAATGGCGATATGCAAATCAGCTCTGACCCTGTGCCCCATGGGAACAGTCCAGTCCGAACTACAAAAGCCATGTCCTTCCCAGAACGGAATCAAGCATCCGAGGACCGGACCGGTTTCGAGGTAACACCTCTCATCAGCCCGGCTAGCTTGACTCCAGTGGTGTGGTGTGGAGTGCCTGGGACCCACGTCTGGGCCTCCCCAGCGCACCTAGGGCGGAATATGCAAAAACAACAGGTGATGGACCGAATGTGGATCAATGTCACACACTCACCCCAGTCCAAAGATCTGGGCCCAAATCCATCGTTTTTTTGCACTCCACACCACCCTGGGTTAGACAATGGCGATATGCAAATCAGCTCTGACCCTGTGCCCCATGGGAACAGTCCAGTCCGAACTACAAAAGCCATGTCCTTCCCAGAACGGAATCAAGCATCCGAGGACCGGACCGGTTTCGAGGTAACACCTCTCATCAGCCCGGCTAGCTTGACTCCAGTGGTGTGGAGTGCCTGGGACCCACGTCTGGGCATCCCCAGCACACCTAGGGCGGAATATGCAAAAACAACAGGTGATGGACCGAATGTGGATCAATGTCACACACTCACCCCAGTCCAAGGATCTGGGCCCAAATCCATCGTTTTTTTGCACTCCACACCACCCTGGGTTAGACAATGGCGATATGCAAATCAGCTCTGACCCTGTGCCCCATGGGAACAGTCCAGTCCGAACTACAAAAGCCATGTCCTTCCTAGAACGGAATCAAGCATCCGAGGACCGGACCGGTTTCGAGGTAACACCTCTCATCAGCCCGGCTAGCTTGACTCCAGTGGTGTGGAGTGCCTGGGACCCACGTCTGGGCATCCCCAGCGCACCTAGGGCGGAATATGCAAAAACAACAGGTGATGGACCGAATGTGGATCAATGTCACACACTTACTGTTACCAATAATTTGAGATGGGCCTAAAAAAAATAAACAGCAGGTGAGTGATCAGATTTCGTGAAGTATCACTTGACAGGTAGATGGGCACTTCCCGACTTCGTTTCATTTCTTGGATTCTATAGGTAAGAACTGACGCTTTAGGAATCACAACACACAGGTGTTGATGTGCCTTCTATGTAATGTTTTGGCCTAAGAAAGGACCCTAGTGGTTGTTTTTGGAACATTATCTATTCAACCCGTTGGCTGCTTCCGCTTTTTTGCGGCAGTGCGGCCGTTTTAAAAAACAGGCGCGGTCGCGTCGGCCATTGGCCGACGGCAGCACCAGCAAGGTAGTGCTGCTGTCGGCCAATGGCCGACGGCAGCAGCCACCAGGTTAAACTTTTACAAAAGTTAAATTCAAGATGGTTCAATCTGCAGCTGCCACATTGAAAGCCTGGCAAAGTAATTTATTTTGACAAATCTACTCTACCTTAGTATACTGCTCTATGGTAAAACCCGTCATTCTCTAGCATTTTTTATGATAACTACTGATATGACTGGGCAGCCAGAGGGATTATGGTTGCCGGAAATCTTTATAACCATTGCATGTTTTGCTCATTCGATGAGCTACAAAGCAATTAAAAACCTCCACAAAGAAACTTTTTTTTTAAGTATCTACAAACAAGCACATTTTGAAAGCATATGACCTGAGGGAATTAATTTTGAATTTAATCATTAATGGATATCCCATGTAAGGGGTCAAAAGCAGTTACTCTTTGGTCAATGTATCAGATGTTTATAGATACATATGGCAATGGTATAGAATCGCTAGCATCTCAATAGGGTTGTGGGGACTTGAAGTCTGAGATCTCCAATTATACATCACATTCGATTAACACTGTTCTTTAAAGTGTTTTGGGCTGCATGCCTGAAATTCTATAACTTTAAAACTATTAACAATTTATAGTTTACTCCCTTGGAGATCTTCAAGTGGAAATGCAACTGAACTTACTTCCTCAGATGTGATAAGGGATACGCTCATATCTTTGCCAAATTTCAACAGGTAAAACAGTTTTGAAATGATGTATCTGGTCATCAACATATTAACAGGACAATAGGTAGTAATCACAAACTGACACAATTATGTTGGGTTTCGATGAGCACACCCTGATGTTTATCACAAGGTTACTATTCATCGCAGTCGGGCTGTTTCTGGCTTAGGTTCGAGCGGAAGCCTAATTGTGAGTGTTCAGTAGGTTGTTTCTCTCCAGGTGGACTGTGAGCTAAGGGTTGATGGCTTTCTCAAAAACCTTTGCAGGGAATAGGAGGAGTGGGATGGGGTGGTAGTTCTAGAGTTCAGGGCCCCTTACCTGCACGTTAATTGTTTATCACCGCATTTCGCGGGTCTGGTTCCCGGTTCCGGGTGGTGGGCTAGGAACGGGCGCCATCTTGGAGTGGGGTGAATACCAGGTACTGCATTAGTGAGCGGTGTAGTGCTCCGGATGTCCACAGGGACTCCTATTTAAAGCTCGCTCCTCCGCGCAGCAGACCAGCGAGCGGGCGTGCCTTCGCTGTGCCGGAGTCGTGCCAGAGTCCTGCCCGTCAGCGTCCCGGAGGCGGACGGAGCGGCGGGTGGCCTGGTTTCGGCTGACCAATGTCCCTTGGAGCCACTATGGCCCGCTATACATCTTCGCAACTACGGTCCCTACAAAAGGTATCGTGCGGTTGCTTTAAGGTATTCCCTGGTCGCTATAGAGGCAAGAGTAGATGCCCGGGCTGTGGCTGGTCGCCAGGCATCTTTCCACGGACACCACCTCACCGGGAGGTGACTTCGGTGAAGCATCTTTGTATGCTATTAAACACCAGGTCAGTGCGCAGCGACGCGCAGGAGCTCTTTGACCTCTTGACCACGGAAAAACCAGTGTGCCTGATGCTTACTGAGACCTGGCTCGGAGCTTCTTCCAACCCGGATATCGCCTCTGCGATCCCGCCAGAATATAGCATCTATAGGCAGGATAGATCGGAAGGAAGGAGCGGCAGCGTAGCACTCTTGGTAAGGAATTCCGTTGGGTGTTCTATCATTCCTACTGAGGCTATCAAAGGGTCTGAATCCCTTGCCTTCTCTCTATCTTTGGCGCCTTATCAGTCAGTGAAAGGACTGTTAGTATACAGACCCCCCGGGCCAGCAGGTACTTTTTTCGAAGAGCTCCAGTCTGTTATGTCAGCGTTGGCCCTGAGAGCGGACCATTGCATCTTGGCTGGTGACTTTAACTTTCACATGGACGATGCTTTGGACCCAGACGTGATTAAACTATCTGACATCACGGCTCCTCTGGGCTTAGTCCCCTTCCTCTTTGGACCAACGCATGACAAAGGCCATACTTTAGACCAGGTCTTTTCTTCCTCCCCTATAGAGGTGACGGCACTTCTGCCGGTTCTATGGACTGACCATCGTCTGGTTTACTTTTATATACCAGCCAGGAAGAAATCCCCGAGCAGTGCCCCCAGACAGCTAGGATCCGCGTCTAAAGCATTTCACCGGGTGACTCCTGAAATGCTGTCACAGGCACTCTGTGAACATCCCTGCCCTCTTACAGGGGTTTTGGAGAGGGACCTGGAGTCCTTGCAGGCCTGGTTTGTGGATAGGCTAAATGACCTGGCCCCTTTGAGGACCCCCCATTCACTGCCCAAATGGGTTTCTGCTGCTTGGTTTACTGGTGCGCTGCTTGCTTCTCGCAGGCAGTGCAAGGTGGCAGAAAGGGCCTGGCGAGCGCAGTATAGCTCAGCCGCCAGACTTGAATACAGAACCGTGGTTAAAGCATACCACCGAGATATTTTCCTGGAGAAAAAGAGCTACTTTGCCAGGAGGATTGAGGATGCCTCAAACTCTTGCAAAGAGATCTTCACGATCGTTAGGGAATTTACTGGCCCGCGGTCGAATGCGGCTCAGACTGCTCCCACAGAGTCGTGGGCTTCAGATCTTGTATGCTTCTTTACGACAAAGATCAAGCTGATACAAGACTCCTTTCCACCGAGGCCGGCTGGTGCCTTTCCTTGTTCTAAGGCTGGTCTGATTCCATTGGTTCCTTTAGGGCCAGTCTTATCTGACTTCCCGCCTATTTCAATGGCTTCGTATCTGACTCTTCTGGCCAACCTTAAATCTGGATCGCCACTCGATCCATGCCCGGCCAAATTTTTGGCGAAGATGGCGGCAGTCGCAAATCCGCTGGTCAATCCCCTTTTGAATCTTTCTCTGAGCCAGGGTGTGGTCCCTTTGGCCTGGAAGCAAGCGATGGTTATCCCCCTTATTAAGAAGCCCGGCTTGGCCCCCGAGGTTTTGGCCAATTATAGGCCTATCTCTCTTCTCCCCGCTTTGGCTAAGACCGTGGAGAAGCACGTGCACAACGTGCTTTCCAATTTCCTGGAGTCATACGACCTGCTCCAATCCACCCAATCGGGCTTTCGTCCCAATCTTAGTACGGAGACGGCGCTGCTGGAGGTGTCGGAGGCCATCAAGGAGACGCTAGACTTGGGTGGTAGAGCCATGCTGATCATGCTTGACCTGTCGGCGGCCTTCGACACCGTCCCCCACGAGGATCTGCTCGTCAGACTCCATGAGATCGGTCTGAGGGGGACGGTGCTCAGCTGGTTTACATCTTTTTTGGCTGACCGCCGACAGACGGTCTGGGCCTCCTCTAGCTCTGCCAAGATGCCGCCATTGGGAGTCGGAGTCCCACAGGGCTCTGTACTGAGCCCGACTCTCTTTAATATCTTTATGACCCCTTTGGCGACTCTGGCCGAGTCCTTCGGGGCCCAGATCGTATCCTACGCAGATGACACCCAGCTGCTCTTTACCTGCCGGAAAGGAGAGTATTTTGACGGAGAGAGTGTCCGCGAGTGCCTTGGGGCTGTGTTCAAATGGCTCCAACTGAACAGCCTCAAGTGCAACTCAGATAAATCGGAGGTGCTCTTCTTCGGTTGTCAATCCGATCCGGACTGGCAGGTATGGTGGCCTGCCGACATGTCTCCCCCGGGGCGTTCGTCTCAGTCAGCTAAGAATTTGGGGGTTAAAATTGACAACCGTCTGACTTTAAGATCTCAGATCCTTACCCTCACTGGCACCTGCTTTGGGCTTCTCCGCATGCTTCTGAAGTTTTTTCCGTTGCTCTTCGAGGACCACAGGAGGATCACCGTGATCCCTGATCGGGTCAAGACTGGACTATTCCAACGTCCTATATCTTGGCCTGCCCGAATATCTCCTGCAACGGATGCAGGTGGTCCAGAACGCTGCAGCACATGCCATTTTTGCCCTGCATAGGCGAGTCAAAGTTTATGGCCTGTTGCAGTCGTTTCATTGGCTGCCTATCCGACAGCGGATAGTTTTTAAAGCTCTAACCCTTGCTCACAAGGCCTTCTACGCCACGGGGGCTAAATATCTTCAGAAGAGGCTAGTTTCTTATCGTCCTGCCCGATCTTTGAGGTCAGAGTCGAAGTTCCTTGCCATCGTTCCACGTGTGAGGAGGGCCCGTATTGGAGGTCGCTCATTTATGCTCCAGGCCCCTCAGCTGTGGAACACTCTGCCCCTGACTTTACGCAGCACCTCAAATCTGCTGGCTTTCAGGAAGGGCCTGAAAACCTGGCTTTTTGCCTCCTAGTCTCTTTCGTGTTCTGTTAACCCTGCCTTCTTTTAATCTGTTGTGTTGTGTTTGTCTTCCTAGGTTGTCAATAAAGCGCCGGGACACTTTTGAGTAGCCAAGCGCTATAAAAGACACAATATAACATAACAATTGGGGTCTGCAGTGGGTTTCTTTAGGTTAGGGGTCGTAGAATCAGACGACGGCATGGAAGCTCACGTGCAAATCACCATATTCAATTTATTAAGGGTGTTCAATCCTCAATTACCCAAGTCACATTTAATCATCAAACAGCTTTCGCAGTTTTTTTGTTGTTTATATCGGTTTTCTTTTTGGTTCGTTTGTTTTTGCACACTTACAAGTATAGATATGTCAACGAAATGTTACATCGTACAATGGCAATGCCAATTTACAGCAATGCTAAATGTTATGGCAAGGTTTTCAGATCAGACTGTGGAAGCAGCCGGGCCCAATGGATATTCCAGAGTGCCAGACAACATCAATCAAAGGGAAACAAGTGGAAGTCATACATTCAGTCATGCAAAGGTGGGTACATCCACATAAACGAGAACGTCCAAGAAGTGAGGATGTTTCCTTCACAGTAATTGACATTTTGCAATATCAGAGGCAAACAGCTGCAGACTCAATTAAAGACAATTGAAACAAAGGAAAATGAGTTAGTAACATTAACTAATTGGTTAGCCCTTACCTCCACCCCAATGAGCAACACTAGTCAGCTATTAGGGTAAATGTATTGTATCAGTCTCTACTGGTCTCACCACTGAGACGGGGCTTTACATGGGGATGTATCACTACTACAATGGACATGCCAGGGGAGGCTGCGGGAGCGCTCCACACGATGCATCCCCAACCTCCGCATCACAGATCAAGCGGGCCTCTGGCGATGTGGAGGCTTCAGGTATGTCTGTGTGTAGGTCTGCCATATTGGCGTCGAAGCTACTAGCTATTGGGTGCTTACGGAGTCCCAAAGCATCATCTCTGTGCAGGGCAATGCTCTGTGCCTGTGCCCAGGTTATGAGCGATTGTGTTCAGGATTTGAGGTGCGGGGGATCAGGATATTTCCATCGACGGGTCACCAGTATTTTAGCCAATAGCAGAACCAATTCAATAAACCAAATGTGACTTTGTGCTTTTTGCTCCTTTGACATAGGCCTAGCACAACAAATCTTCCATGTGTTTAAAAGAGCTCTATCAGTGCAAAGAACAAGGCGGCTCATCACTCTCTTCCAGTAGCACTGCAGGCAGAGACACACCCAGAGCATAGGTACTATATAGGCATCTACCAGTGCACAAAGGGCGCATGCATCAGCGCAATGAAAATACCAATTTATGCTGACTTAGTGAAGTAGGTAATGTACAGGATGTAGAACTGAATCAATCAAAATTGGGTTATGCGTGGGATGTAGGCGGGGCTCTCTAATAAAGAGGACCATTCCCTATCCATACATGGGCAGTTGAGATCTGTTTCCCACTATCCGCTAATGGACGCAAGCGTTGGTTCCATGTGAAGAGCAGCAACCCAGCCAGACAACGCACTAAATGTTTGCCTTGACCGAGAATGTAAAGATACTGTTATTTTATTTAAATTTGTTTTTGACATTTCAATTATAAAAAACATACATATGCATAATAGGATCAATTAGCATGGCAGTTGTTGTGTTACCCTCCCTCAAACCACCACTTGTACCCCAAAATCAAGCCACTACCATATATTTCGTGTAGTGAAGACAGTAACATTCATGCTCATGTTCCATGTCCATCTTTAACCATTAACTCAGTTATCCCCTCCCAGCCTCCCCTTTACGTGTCAAGGTCTGTGAATTGTGAATTGTATCTTATGTATGCCCTCCCTCAACGATCAGAGATGGTCCGAGGAAGACATCCAGAACTATTTGTTAGGGGATCCACCTTTTGGTCCTGATCCCGGGTGTCTGTTCCTCCTAAAGCAGGATGGCTCAGTAAGTCCACCATCATCTCTGTATAAGCCTGAAGGTCGTCCTCTAATTTATTGTGCTTGTGGACACGCTTCGGCAGCTACCCATTCCCCGATATCCTTCAACCAATTCTCTGCAAGTGGAAGCAAGGCGCGTTGCAATGTTATTGCAACTCGTCTTTTCGCCAAGACCAATACCAACGAAAGAAATTTCCTACTCAGCTTTTTTTTTTTGGGTGTTGGAAGCAGTCATAGCAGCACTATTCGTATCTCCCGAGGTACTACCCACCCTGTGGCCTTCCTCAGTCTAGTGAGCACCGTCTACCAGTATGTGGTCAGCTGTCTGCACGCCCACACCATGTATATAAAGTCTGTATCTATAGCTCCAAACAGAAGACAATTGCCTGAGCGATCCAGATAAATTTGACACAGGATAAGATATCCCTGCTGTATAAAATTATATTGGATAAGTTTAAAATGGGCATTAATGTTCACAACTTTTACATGTTCATGAATTTTCTTCCAGGTCGGGTGGTCAGAGGCTCCCCCAGTATGGGTCTCCCATTTTCCCTGGATGGGAAGGGGCTCCCTCAGATCGTCATCCCAGCGCACACAGTACAGGTGCGAAATCAAGCGTCGACCCTGAGCCATAGTTAGCATTTTTTGCAGGACATTGGTACGGGGGGTTCCGCTGAAAATGACAGCTAAAGTTCATATGCCACTTTTGAAATTTGCCAGTATTACAAGCATTGGCCCTTCTCTAAATCAAAGGCAGCTTCCGCCTCTGCCCTTGTAAGGAATTGCCCACTGTCATAAAGGTCCCCCATCTGGGGACATCCCCCCTCTTGCCATCTATGAACTGACAGTCTGCTATCTGTCTGAATGGTTTCACCACCCATAACGGTATGTCCAGGGCGTAGGGGGCACTCTTCACTATGTTGCGTACTGCCCTTCACCCTATCCTGGTAACATGTTCCAGAATCGGGGGACATCGGGAGGAACCCCAGACATCAGTATCAAGAGTTCCAGTAAGAGTCTGTCCTCATACGTTCCCCGCAGGAGTGGTTTTTCCCAGTTCTCAGCATCATCCAGTCCACGGATGGCATGTTGCAGTTGGGATGCCATATAATAAAGCTCAAAGCGGGGTAGCCCCAGTCCACCTCCACCCCATGCCCTTTGAAGTGTTTTCAACCGTACCGGTTTCCATTTCGATCCCCACAAAAGGTCCACCATCAACCCATCCAATGTCCGGGCGTATTGAGTGGGGATTCATTAAGGGAATTTTGCATTGTACAGAGAGACCTTCG
This sequence comes from Lissotriton vulgaris, assembly GCF_964263255.1. Classification (NCBI taxonomy): domain Eukaryota; kingdom Metazoa; phylum Chordata; class Amphibia; order Caudata; family Salamandridae; genus Lissotriton; species Lissotriton vulgaris. The sequence continues at coordinate 958,490,110 of NC_141691.1, forward strand.
AAGGACAATCATCTATACAATTGCATTCTGTCCCATCAGGGATAGAGGCAGGTCCCTCCAGAATAGAATAGAGCCTCGTAGACCCTCCACGACTTTTCCTACATTACGGTTCAAGTATGAGACGTCTGTGTATGCTAGTTTAATTTCTAGATACTGTGTCCCTTCAGTCACCCAGGGCAGTTCTACTTCGGCCACCTTATTTATTTATTTGAAAGTTTTATATAGCGCGAACAAGATCTTTGCAGATATCAGAGCGCTTTACAAGGTAGGGTATGGAGTAATAGCATGTAATAGTTGAGGTAGTTAGGTACAAGGTGCATAGATACATAAGTAGGTCAAAAAAAACGGAGGTAGATAATAGGTGAGGTAGTACACGGTGCATAGTCAAACAGTTGCGCCAATAATATAAAAGTACAAAAATAAGCATATACTTGTTTAAGCGTGCTACAAGTGTTTTTGGAGATAACATCAAGGTGGGCATAGTTGAGGTAGATGCGTGCAGGATGTAAAGTCAGACAGGTGCATCAGTAGTACAAAAGTAGGGAAGGTTGAGGTGCATCAGTAGTACAAAAAATAGGGATGGTTGAGGTGGTGTAGGTACAGTGTGCAAGGTCAGACAGGTGCATTAACAATACATCAAAATACAAAGATGGAACATATACAATCAAATAAGTCATGATACAAGTAGTACCGGTAGACCAAGGGGTCAGGCAGGTATACGGAGCGGATTCATGAGCGCTACAGGATAATAGATCATGTGTATTTAGCCATGAGGATCGCTTTTACTTCTTTCTTAAACAGTTTGTTGGAGGAGATGAGCCTCGTTTCCGGAGGGAGTGAGTTCCAGATCCTGGGTGCCATTCCTGAGAAGGACCGTTTATAGGTTTTTTCCTTCCTGAATCTTCGGGGTTTCAGCAAAAGATTGTTTGTGCTTCTAGTAGTTCTAGAGCCACCCGAGATAGTCAGCTTTTGAGTGAGGTAGGCGGGTGAGTTCATGTGTACAGCCTTGTGAGTCATGCAGGCGATTTTCAGATGTATTCTGGCTTCAAAAGGTAGCCAGTTCAGGGATTTAAAGTCAGGGGAAATATGCGAGTGTTTTTTTGAGCCAGTGATGAGTCTTGCTGCAGCGTTAAGGGACGCTCTTAGGGGTGCCGTTGTAGTTAGGGGGAGCCCGCAGAGGGCGGTGCTTCCGTATTCTATGTGCGGGATGACTATAGCTTGTACTGCAGTTTGGAAGTCTTTGGCTGGACGGAAGGCTTTAAGTTTTCCCAAGGTATTGATTTGGAAGTTCGCTCCTTTGGTTGCCTTGCTGATGTGCTGCTGCATGTTGAGATTGGCGTCAAGTGTTATGCCTAAGGATTTTGCTGAGTCTACGACGGTAGGTTGTACATTTAAAGCCGTTAAGTGCTTAAGCCATGCTTGAGCCGTAGAGATTTTTGCAGGAGGTGAGATTAGGAGGAACTCAGTCTTCAGTGCATTGAGTTTGAGGTGATTCTCTGCAAGCCAGGATTGGGTGTTTCTGATCGTGGTGTTCAGAAGCACGATGTCCTTGGGGGATTGTATTTTGAGATAGAGTTGGGTGTCGTCGGCATACATGTGAAAGTAAACGTTGGATGTCTGTAACAGAGTAGTGAGCGGTTCCATAACTAGGTTGAACAGTGTTGGGGAGAGGGAGGATCCTTGGGGGACGCCTAGCGATACAGGTACCGGAGAGGACATTCGGTTGTTGCTTTTGAATCTTTGTGAGCGGTTGTGTAGAAAGGAGGTGAACCACTTGAGAACAGTCCCTGATATGCCCATTCTTGTGTTTAGCAGTTCGAGTAAGTTCTCATGTTTAACTGTGTCGAATGCTGAGGAGAGATCCAGAAGTATGAGGAGGCAGGTATCATTTTGGTCTAGGATTTGGAGGGCGTCGTCCACAATGTGAGTCATGGCTGTTTCGGTACTGTGCCCTGCACGGAAGCCTGACTGATGAGCATTGAGGAGATCAAACTTGTCTATGTGTTTAGTCAGTTGTAGCTGAACGCATTTTTCCAACAGTTTAGCGAGGGTGGGAATATTTGTAATAGGGCGGTAGTTGTTTAGATCAGTGGGGTCTGATGTTGTTTTTTTTAGTAGAGGTGTGACTTGTCCGACTTTGAGGGCGTCAGGGATGGATCCTTGTTGAAGAGAGCTATTGATGATTTTAGTCCAGAGTGGGAGGAGCAAAGGGGTAAAATCTTTTACCGCGTTTGCAGGAAGGGGGTCAGTGAGGTGATTGGAAGGTTTCAGGGTGCTGAGCAATCTGCCAATTTCTTCTTCGGAGTAGGTGCCAAAGGATGACCATGTAGCGTTGTTCTTTGGTCCAGGCGCTGCTGTGAGTTGGGGGTTGGAGTAAAGGATTGAGTCATTGAGGAGATCGCTTCTTATGTTGTCAGTTTTTTGGTTAAAGAAAGCAGAGAAGTCTTCACAGGAAGGTGTGATGCTCATGGTGTTGATTGTCTGGGGTTGTTCTTTGGATTGTGTTCTGATTAACTCAAACAGTTTCCTTGGGCGGTTTTTTGCTTGGGCGAGCTGGAGGCTGAAGAAATCTCTTTTTGAGCGTTTTATTTTTCTGAAGTAGGCGTTTCTCTGTTTCTTCAGGCTTTTTAGGTGCAGTGCAGAGGGGGCTGACCTCCAAGTGCGCTCTGCCAGTCGCATGGCCCGTCTATCTTCATTGAGGCTCCAGTCATACCAGGGGTTGGAGATCTTGGACGAGACTCTTTTCAGTTGCAAGGGTGCAGCCTCATTGATTATTGTGGACATAGCATTTAGATAATGGTCAGTCAGGTGTTGAACGTCCGAAGCGCCGGACAGGGGAAGTAGGAGATTGCAGCTGTTAGGCGGTAAGGAGTTTGGGTTGAGTTTCTTCATGTCCCTTTTCCAGACTTTGGGCTTGGCGGGTTGCACTGCGTTAAATTTGATTTTTTCTTTGATAAGGAAGGAGACAATATGATGATCTGACCAGTCACAAGGTTGGATTGACTCCAGTTGAATAGCGTCTTCTTTGGAGATGATAAGGTCGAGGATAGAGCCTTTCACATGGGTCGGGCTATTACATATTTGGGTGAGATCAAGGGCGTTGAGGAAGCTTTTGAGGCTATTTACCACTTTGTCGCTGCTGTCATTCCAATGAAGATTGCAGTCGCCAAGGAAAATTTGGGTGTTTTGCCGTCCTGAATTGGATGATATTGTGTCCATGAGTTGTTGGCAGAAGGAGAGCTTGTCCCCAGGTGGGTGGTATATGATGTGAAGTGAGCAGACCGATTTGCTTTCGCTGATGACATCAAGGCAGAAGTATTCACAGGAAGTAAGAGAGGGGGCGGACGCTTTAGTAACTGAGAGGTTGCTTCTGTAGATACAGGCAATTCCCCCGCCTGTCTTTTTAGGCCTGTCAAGTCTAATGATACAGTAGTTGGGGGGGGGGGACTAGGATATCCAGGATAGGTGTAGAGGAATCAGACAACCATGTTTCAGTCAGAATGGCCAGATCCGGTTCCTGAGACATGATGAGCTCGGCGACCCCCGCAGAATGTCTTTGGGCCGATCTGCAATTGAGAAGTATGCATTTGAGGCTAGGGGCGCAGAGGGTGGAGGAAGGTTCTATAGCGATGGGCACATTAGTGAGGTTGTTGGGGACGGCACCTCTGTTATCCTTTTGGTGCCTGAGGGGGTTAGAGATAATCGTTGGGATGGACAGGCAGTTGATTTTGGGGGGCCGAGACGTAAGATTGGAGAAGGGCGTGTGTGTCATGGTCTGAGACCGTATTGGTAGTGCGTCTGGGGCGATTGGTGGTGTTGCGAGCGGGGATAGAGGTCCAGTGTGGGGGGAATTGTGTGATAAGGCGAGTAGGCGGTGAGGAGGAAGTGTTAGGTGTAGGGGGAGTATTACAATTAGTGGTAATGCGATTGCGATTGGTATTGTGATTGTTGGTATTGCGAGAGGGGATAAAAGTCCGGTGTGGGGCGTGTTGTGTGGTAAGGCGAGTAGGCGGTGAGGAGGGAGTGTTGTTAGGTGTAGAGGGAGTATTACGATTGGTGGTAATGCGATTGCGATTGGTATTGTGATTGCTGGTATTGCGTGAAGGGATAGAAGTCCGGTGTGGGGCGTGTTGTGTGGTAAGGTGAGTAGGAGGCGCGGGGGAAGTGTTATAAGGTGTAGAGGTGGTGGTGGGAGGGGGGTGTCTGGGGTGTGTGATGAGCAACTCTTTGATGGAGTGTATTTCTTCTTTCAATTGGAGGATGGAGGACATAATCATGTCCAGCGTGATGTTGGGCGCGGAGTTGGGGAGGGGTGCAGGCGTAGAACCGGCGAATAAGTTGCTGGTGACGGGTGGGGATCGGTGTGGGGAAGTGGAGCTGGTGAAGGGGTTGGGAGTGTTAGAGAGAGGGTAGTTGTTAGGGACGGTGTTGCCGTTATCGGGAAGGGCATCAGTGCTAGGGAGGGGGGGAGGAACGGGGGAAGTGAGGGTGTTCTGTGTGTGGTGTGGGGTGGTGTGGAGGCTGGTGGTAGCGGGGGTGGTGGTGGGGTAGTGGGGGTGAGAGTGGGGGGTGAGATTGAAGGAGGGGTGAAGGCTAGGCGTGACGTGAGTGCTAAGAATGGGGGGCGAGATAGGCGGAGAGAGAGTAATGTTGTGTGGGGGGCAGTTGGGAGAGGAAGGGTGTTCTGATAAGATTGATGTGGAAGACGGGGCGGGAATGCTAAGTGTGGGGAGGGAGATAGGCGGGGAAAGAGATCTGTTGTGTGTAGTGCAGTTGGGGAAGGAAGGGTATTCAGAGAAGATTGGGGTGGAGGACGGGACGGGAGTGCAAAGGGTGGGGGGGGTATGGGATGATGAGCGGCGAGACGAGGGTAGGTAGGGGTGATGGGGGAGTGGGTGGTGTGTGGGGGGGCGGGGTCTCTGTCTGAGATTGAGGGGTGGGGTGGGGCAGCTGCGGCCGGTGTGTAATTGCCTGTGGCGCTGGGTGTGAAGGTGAGGTGAGTGTCGTTCTGGTGCTGAACTGGGTTGGGGGTGTTGAGGGTGGGTGCCGTGCCGTCAGGGGTGGTAGTGAGAGTCCGAGGATTGGATAGGTGCTCTTTGAAGGTGGGGAACAGGTTGTCAAGTAGTTCCAGGTTCCTGTCTGTCGATTGAAATAGGATAATCCCATTGTTGTAAATAGTGATGGTGGTTTTGCCTGGGAAGAGTTGGGATTGTGTGATGGAGAGTGTTAGGCCATGTGTGGATTTCCTGGTGGTGGATACGTTGAGTAGGGAGAGGAACGCTTTTTTCCATTGAGCTCTGCGTGTAGTGTGGAAGATGATATCGGTGTTCAAGGGACCATTGACCGATGAGAAGTAGGTGTCGGCAAAGGGAGTTTCTGGGTGGGACTTAAGGAAGTCGTGTTTGAAGCGTTTAGCAGCTTTTTTGGTGAGCATGGGTGGGTAGTTGATTTTGTATGTGTGCTTGCCGCTGAGATCCATGTTGCAGGTTAGATAAAATAAATGTGCTGAATGCACGCGACAAATGCCAGCAGCAGGTTACACGGCTTCAGAGTGCCCTTAGGGCGCCACCGTGACACTAATGCGCCTAAGTGACACTGGTGAGCGACCAGAATACTTGAGGTAGCAGTTGGTAAAAAACAGGAGAGGAAAGTGTGAAATGGGTGCAGAGTTTTGCAGAGTAGTGCAGAATACAATTGTGGGTATAATTCTGATAAAATACAAGAGCAGAATACATATGCCAAGCAATCAGTTACATGAGGCAGATAGGTGTGTACCACAATAAAGTAGTTGAGTTTGGTCTAGGGGTGGTGAGTTCTTCGTGTCAGTTCATATATTGAGAATCTATGAACAGTCCAGCGACGATGACTAGTCCAAGATGGCCACCCGAGAGAGAGAGAGACTGTACAAAATGGCCGCCACATAGGTGGGAAAGAGTCAGTAGTCCTCTGTTTATTGTGGATGCTTTATGATCAGGGAGGGCAGTTTCACTTTCATGCTAGCCCAGCTTCTAAGTTGCTGTGTTGGAGTCTTATCTTGCAGGAGGTGATTTATTGCTTTAGCTTTTGCTTTTGGGCCACCCGCCATTTTGAACAAAGGAGAGTTAAGGATGTGTAATGGCAAATTCAAATAAATACCTTGTTAGAGCTTAAAGTATGTTTTAGCCCTCGCGGATGTCTTTTAACATCTGGGTCCATCAAGCCTCCATGCACCCCAGTGTCTGTATTTCACCCGGTCCGCAGCCCTTCCCGACTCACCAGGCACCGACACTTGATTCCAGCTTGCTCCCTCCGCTCCACCACTGCAGCAGCTCCCTGGGCCGCGGGGCAACACTCACGATCGGCCCCTGCTCCTTTCGCCAGACACCAGAAGGGGGCAACGACGCTTGTTTCCCGCCTGCCTCGCGCCCGCTTGCCTCGCTCCACCACAGCAACTCCCTGATAGTAGCAAGCAGGACGCACACCTGGCTCCCAAGGAGAAGTCTCGATCCAATCCAGCTCACGAAGTTCACCTCTCTCAGATGCCGAACAGCCCAGTGCTTCTCAGCGCATATCACATCGTGTTCACTCCAGGACGGGGAAGCATCGTTATATTTACTTGGCCGTCAGCACTGCGAGAAACTGCCTGGGGGCAGGCTCACTCGATCCTCCAGAGCATCGTTATATTTACTTGGCCGTCAGCACTGCGAGAAACTGCCTGGGGGCAGGCTCACTCGATCCTCCAGAGCCCGGTGGCCCCCACCGCTGAGTGCCGCAATTACCCTCCGGTGTCCGCCGGTCCTCTCACCAGGTCTCAGCAGCAGCTGGGGGAGGGGGGAGGGGGGAAGGGGGGGGGGGGCGCCGGGAGTCACCGCCGCAAAGGGAATCCTTCTTCGGCCCTATCGCTAGTCTTCCCATTGGGACCAATTTAGATTTCTTAAGGTTTATATGAAGCCCTGAGAAGGTCCCAAAGTCAACTAATCTCTGTTCGAATGACCACATATGGGACCAATTGACTGAATCGAAAGCCTGCTCTATATTAAGGACTGCCATTATATATTCATCCACCACGAGGCATGGCAGATTTGTGCCAGGCATCGCAGGTTGCGAGTGGTATTCCGTCTCGGTATAAACCCAGCCTGTTCGGCATGGATCATGTAGGGCACGTGTGGGAGAAGACGCACCTCCAAGACCCGATGAGCATTTTCATATCAAGATTCAAAAGAGAGATCTGCCTGTACAAACAGGGCATCTCCGGATCTCTTGTCTGATTTCTGACTACCAGTGCCTCCCTTAAGACAGGAGGGTCCGAATCCTCCAAGCTTCCAAGATTCCAAATAAACCTCCAACAGGGATCCACCAATTAGATTTCAAACCTCTGATAGCACTCAGTGGGAAGACCATCTGTACATGAACTATTTGCTTGTTTCAGGGGCTTGATAGCTGTCAGCACCTCGTCTCTTGTGATAGGTGGTCCAGGAGCTTTCTCCACCTCTAGGCTAAGATGTGGCAGGTCAAGAGTAGCCAAAAAATTCAGGACAATCTCTGGTGGAAAGAATTTCTGCTCCTCGTAAATCTTGGCTAAGTTCTTTGCCAGGACTTCAAGAATTGCCTGTTGCGTGTATACCAGTTCATTGTCATCTCGCTGGAGTTTCAATTTGGGCGCGAAATGTGATTCTTTTCTGACAAGCAGGGCCAGAAGGGCTCCCATCTTGTCCCCCTCCATGTGCAGATGTTGGCGATAGGCCGTGAATGTGAATTTTTCTAGCCTACCCCAGCTCTACAGTAGGGCCCCCCAGACCCTCAGGTCTCGATGATTCATGTGGAGTTTGGTCTCCAATCTACTAAACTCCTGCTCCTGATTTTTTATATCGCTTTCTAGTTGTCTTCATACACTGTAGGTTGTTATAACACAAACTCCCCGAAGGAAAACCTTCGTGGCCTCCCATTTCACAGCCCCGCTTGAGGCAGACCCCCAATTTTCTTCGAAATAACGTGTCAGCATCTCAGTAACTGCTGCCACAAATCGGGTCCAATAGAGTTTCCACACAATCGCCAGGATGGGTTTGCGAGGCGCTCCAGCATCCCCCAAATACTTAGGACAGAGGAATGATCCTAAATATATCTAGGCAAGTATGTTATCCCGCCCACCTCTGTTGTAAGGTCTGACGAGGGAATGAAATAGTCCAGTAGGCTATAGGTCCCAGTTGCCAGGAAGTGGCACAAGAACGCTCTTTTGCCTGGGAGTGGCACGAGAACGCTCTTTTGCCTGGGTTTCGATCCCTTTACACATCCCTCATTTGCAACCCGTCTGAAATCTGTTAAAGTTTCCGTCATCAGGGGCTTAGTATTTGCACGTGGGGGGGGGGGGGGGGGGGGGGGTTTGGGTTTCCTGTCCAGGGTTTCATCCACTATGCAGCTCATGTCGCCCGCTACGATGGCAGCTGCGCCCAGACAGGGCGCTGTCACTACCATCAACTCAGGGAAGAATGAGGAGCAGTCAATTTTTGGGGCGTATATATTGAGAACACATAGTTCCCTTCCGTCTAGTGTACCATGTAGGATGACATACCTCTCCTCTGGGTCGGTTATGTGATGTAGATGTTTAAAAGGGATCCCTGGTGCAACCCAGATAAGGGTCTCCCGTGCAAAGCCTAAATAGGAGGTGGCATGAAGTTGCCCTCTCCACCACCTCTTTAGGGGGGGGAACCATGGTTCCAAACGCCATCCCCATCCCTGGGACCCTGCCCTGTCCAGTTATGGTCCATAGACCCTCCCCCAGGAGCCCCACCACAGTTGTCTTTGTACCATTCGACACAAGAGAAACGTAATTAAATCAAACCATTTCCAAACTAATGCATCTGACACAATCACAACGTCCCACCTCTCCCTAGGCAGGTCCCCCAAACAGGACATCTCCCAAACACAGTGACCCAAGAATTGTGGTTACCACCCCATCCCCAACATAAAAGTTAATAAAATAAACATCCACATTTCCATGTTAACACTGTAGAATAAGCCAAATGCTATGCTAGTGGTTGGGACACTGGTCGGGTGTGAGGCTGAGATCTCTGGCCCCAAACACCGTGCCCATCCTCAAAGGAGGAGCTTCCGACCGACAAACATAGCGTGTATAGAAGTGAAGTCTCAGATTAGCACACCCAGTGTATCATCTAAACCTCGGGGGTTACATTGTTTATCCAATATTACATTTGCTTAATTGAATACTTATTTATCCCCTTCAGGTGTGTCCATACAGCGTCTTTTCAGCTTCCCTCTTCTTCAGAGAGGGTTGGCCCCACCACCTGGTCTTGTGGGGTTTCATCCGGGTCCAGAGCCATTTCCAACGCCCTCAACGTCCCATTCGGGCAGACTCTGACTCGACCCGAGCTTCCTCTTACCTTGCTTGGGTCTACGCCGCATCCGTTGTTTCTTTCCTTGATCGTGGCCAGAAAGATTTGTTGCATGGGACGTCCCAGTCAAGGGCACCAGGCATGCATTCGATTGTCCCTGAGAGTCCAGCCAGTCACTGACTTCTGTCACTGAGAACAAAAACAAAACCCTTCCTTTATATTCCATGCTCATTTTAGCCGGGAAGAGGAAACTGTCCTTCTAGATGAGGTCCCTTAGCCGTCGCGCGACTGCCAAAAACGATTTCCGCTGGTCTTGGTCCCTGTGGTTGAAAAGTCGGGCAATCATGGCCCTGGGCGGTGCTCCAGGTCTTGGAGGGGGAGCCAGGGCCCTGTGTACTGTTTCCACGTTGAAAAACCTAAACATCTTGGGCTAGCACTTTCACAATCCAGTCCTCTAGGAAGAGCTCTGCTGAGGGGCCCTCCGCCTTCTCTGTAAAATCCACAAAGCGTAGTTTATTCCGTTGCGATCTCCCTTCGGAATCCACGGCCTAGTAATCAAGTTGCACTACTTTTTTTTGAAGTGCCTGCACTGTGTCTCTAAGTGTTTTGAACTCAGTCTGAAGCATGTCTACAGTGTGTCCCGTGGTGGTCACCGCCTCAGTCACGGGGCACAAATCAGTACGCAGGAGAATGACCTCAATAGCCACAGAGTCTATCCCATGTACCATATTATCTCTTGCCTGGATCATCGCCAGTACATCCTGCAGAGAGGTGGCAGCCGCCCCGGTCTCAATCGCTTATACATTCTTATCCCCCAGAATGTTCTATTGTAGCCCAGGATCATGGGGTAGTGGTTGTGAGCAATTTAAAACTGTTTGTTTGCGCTGTCCGACCTCCCTTGTTCTTCACCATCCCGTACCAACATCTGGAGTTCTATTGCCCGAGGGAGACTACTGTCCCAAATAAGTTTGTGGCCCTTAACTCGAGGCGCCGCTCAGTGTGGATCTGGCAAGGTTTCTTTACGCTCTGAGGGGCCTCCCCCCAGTCAATCACACTGGGCTCGTTCCCAGAATGTATCTGTGTTTGGTGGGTTAATTCTTCTTAGGCCAGTTTAGAACTTTCCCCATTCATCCCATCTGGCAGAGGAACCTCAAGACAGTCCCACCTTACTGGTCCTCACCCTGGCACCCGCATTCAGTCTACAGGCCGGAGGCCAGAGGCCTTGCCTTGCCTTCTTTTGTCATCCCGTGTGGGCAATGTTGAGACCTTGCTCTAGTATCCGTTGGTGGAGTTAAAGCATTCTCCTCCCCTTGCTCTGCCTTCCCGGTCTCCTCCTGCAGCCCGACAGCAATCGTCACACTTCCGGGCTGGACTGCCAGGTCAGATCCCTCTCATTTCTGGGTTCACTACAGAGGATCTCTGCCGCAGCCCGCCTCAGTAATTCGCCGGTGACAGCCGCCCTCTGATGAGCCAGGACGGTTTCCCCGCAGGTGCATCCCAAGCAGGAGTTCCCAGCTCCTCGGGTTGGAGGCCACTCAGGCAAACGTTCGTTGGGTCAACAGCGGGACTCACCGGTAGCCCACTGTTATGACGGCCTCTAAGCAAACACTAGATTCTATGCCTCCTCCAAACATCCAGCGGTTCGAGAACTCCATTCAAAAGTTTCAGGCCTCCCTCCCCGTAGCTCTCAAAATGGCACTGCTACCTGACCAGGCCTCAGCCACTCCAGGGCTTGCTGCACTGTCTGGGCCACCATCCGCTGTTTTTTTAAAGCGTGGACAAGTCCCTGTCGGTTCCTGATTATTTCCTCTTCCTTCTGGTTGGTGCCACACGCTTAAACCTCAGGATAATGCTGGATGTAGCGTTTGTCGGCAGAAGGGCCGGCGGACGTGTCTACACAGCCATGATGCTAGGCCACGCCCTCAATGTGGAGATACTGTATAGTGATGTGTGTGGGGGGCTTGCTAGTCATGTCACCCCAACTGCTCCCGGGTGCACTTATCAAGGACGCGTGTAGGAGAAATTGTCCAGAGGGGAAAGTCCGTCCTCTTCCATCAGTGACTCATAAGGCATGAGCACACAGTCTCTATAGAGTTCTTCCACTGATTGAATTCCCTCGGCAGTCCAGGCTGCCAGTTCCGCCTAGGTGATAATGCATTGGCCATGCGGTGTTCCCAGCAGTGCTAGAGCTGTCACATATGGGACGAACAGCCTTGTGAGGTAAAGGTTGCCTGTAAAATAGCGATATGCAACCAGCAGAAACGTGAGTTTTGGCAGCAATGGATGGTCACAGGGGTAAAATAGTTGGCATACATCAGTTAGGCTATAAGCCGTTGTAGTGTGGCAGTGACAGTTAAACGTAAATTGGCAAGCCATTGTGCCCCCCACTGAGGCTGGAACCCCAAATGGTATCGCTCAAAGTCAGGCACTGCTAGACGCCCACAGTCCGTTTACTGATAAAGCTTAAATGAAATGAAATGAAATGAAAAAGAAATTTCTAAAGCGCACTGCGGCCAAGCGGCTTCCTGGCGCTGAGGAGCACAACAGTTTCTACAGAGGGTCCCATGAGAGGTTAGTCGGGAAAAGCCTGAAGAAAAAGAAAAGTTTTAAGGGCTTTGCGAAAGTGGGAAAAGATGGGAATAGAGCGAATGGAGAGAGGGAGATTGTTCCAAATCTGGGGGGCCAGGACAGAGAAGCGGGTGCCCCCGGTTCGGGTTTTACGGAAGCGGGGGACATGAAGAAGGGAAAGAGAAGAAGAGCGAAGAGAGCGACTGGGAGCATGAGAGGAGATAAGAGAGTTGATGAAAAGCGGGGCAGAACGAGCGTGCGCTCGGAAAGCCAGACATGCTAATTTGAACCGGGACCTGAAAAGAACCGGGAGCCAATGGAGGGATTTGAGGGCTGGGGTAATGTGGGAGGATTTGGGAAGACAAAGAATAAGACGGGCCGCCTGGTTTTGGATGGCCTGGAGACGGCGAGTTTCGTAGGCAGGGATGCCTACATACAGGCCGTTGCCATAATCCAGGCGGGATGTAATAAGGGCCGTGATGATGGTTTTGAGGGCATCAACAGAAAAAAAACGAGAGATCTTGCGAATGAGGCGGAGGGAGGAAAAACAAGAAGATACAACGGAGCTGATTTGGGCGTGGATGGATAGATCATTACTGATCTTGATACCCAAAGTCCGGACTGAGGGGACGGGAGAGGGGGGGGGACCAAAAGAAAGGGGCCAATGGGCAGAGGACCAGGGATTAGATGAGCCGCCGGTAAGGACAAGCTCGGTTTTATCGGGATTGAGCTTCAAATGATTGAAGCTCATCCACTGGGAGATAAAAAGAAGAGTAGAACAGAATTTAGGAAGAGAGTCAGCTGGGGAGGAAAGATCGAAGACGAGCTGGAGGTCGTCGGCGTAGTTATACACAGAGACCCCCAGCTCGAGAAGAGAAGAGATGAGGGGACGGATGTAAAGATTGAAGAGGAGAGGGGAAAGGGAAGAACCCTGAGGAACCCCACAGGTAACCGGGAGTGGGGGAGCAGAAAAATCAGAAAGATGGACTGCCTGTGACCTGCCTTGGAGGAAGGACGCGATCCAGGAGAAGGCAGTGCCTTGGATGCCCGCTGCGCTGACACGGTCGAGAAGGATGGCATGATCGACAGTATCAAACGCAGCGGACAAGTCCAAAAGGACCAAGGCCTGAGGGAGGTTGTTATCGGCCTTGCCCTTAAGTTCATCAAGGACCGCGAGGACTTAGCAAGTGCCATCAGACATTATTCGTTGTTGTTTAACAATAGGGACAAATGACCTGCCTGGGGTGCATAATAACCAGTTCTATTACTTGCTGCATAATTTCACTTTCCTTGCCATTACACGAAAGGTAGTGTGAGAACAATGGTGTGCTTTTGGTTTTATATTCTGTCTAGTGTGGTATGATCACACTTTTCTCTAATTCTCTATGTGTTTATAAGAGATTGTATGGACACCAGATGGAGTTAATTAAGTCTGCAGAATTGCAATTGGCGCAGTGCCTTAGTGTATACTACTCTCGAGACTGTGATGTCTGGGAAGATTTATTGATTGACATATGCCTAGAGTTAGGTTGAAATTAAAAGCTCTCAACACAATTGGGTGCTGAAAATAATCATGTACTTACTCCCCAGGCACAGCTATACTAGGTTCCTCAATGATTTTCCCAGAGCATGCTCAATATTCACATTAACTGATGGATCTCTGAGGAAACTCTTTCGACCCTTGCTTGGTCTCTCTTCTCTTCCCCACCAACCCATCACATAAAAAGCTTCTGCTGCTTCTCCTATCTTCAGACCATCATTACAATCTTGCTTATTAGACTCAATCTGTCCATCTGGTCTCGGCTGCTGTAGATGCTCTGCACTGTTTCATGTCACAGAACTCCATGTTTCTGTCCATGCCCTCAGAGTTACATGGACGGAGTTTTGGGGCAGAAGTAATACCCCCCACAACTAGTTCTCTGTGATGAGAGTTCAGACACCAATCTCCTGTGCAGCTTCCATCTTGCTTGCAAGTCCTTCAGTGGTTTCTTTCTTTTTTTTATAGTTTTGTCACAAGGTCCCCGTTACGATGCTGTTCATGAAAAGAAAAAGGACAGATATGACCGATTCTTGAATTCCTTTTTTCAGACAATAATACATTTTTATCACAGCCACATAATGATGTATGCCTTAACACATGGTTACCTTCTAGATTTGCTTTCTGGTCCACAGCAAGTTTAGGTTGCACACCCAGTCTTCTACTACCTCTACTTTTGTGCTTACCATTTTAAATTCTGAACAGATACGATGATGGTTTGATCCCTCTTTCTTCACAGTGTCCATCTTACCTGCATCTCAGAGACTTGTAGACATTAAAAAAGTAATAAGCTTGAGCACTTAAGGAATTAGGGGAGTAATGGCCAAATGTACAAAACCCTTCTATTATTGCAAAGCCTGCAAATTGCAAAAAACAAGCTTTACAACTGCAAAAGATGATTTTGTGATCTATAAAAATCCTCATATGAGTCGAAACAGTGTTTAACTTGTACAAGCGGTTTTACAAACCATCAAGAATCGCACATCAAATAGGAGGGGTGGAAATCGGTCCCCCTTCCTACTTGAGAGCCACAATGAAATGTATCAATGCTTTGTAAAAGTTACTGCAGTTGCAAAGCATTGATCAGATGCAGCCCCCTAAAGGGGGTGGTTTTTGAATCACAGAGGGGAAGCTGTCACCTTTGGGGGACAGCTTCCATTTGGGCCTCATGTCGGACCACCTCAGAGAAGAAGCAGTGGTTCAGGGACCACTGTCTGCTCCCCAGGTCGGTTACCAAGCAGGATTTTTTTATGCTGGATCTTTTTGCCTTAAAGGACACAGGCAACTTAAAAAAAAGTCTAAATGCAAGGATGGTGGTCTCTTATCCCTAGCAAGGCAGAGTCCCCGCAATAGCATACAATCACAGGGGGTCACACATTGCGCTGCCTACTTGATCTTCAGGGGTCAAGTCGTTTTGCAACCCCCTACCAATATACTCAGTATAAATGCAGTGCAAAATGTTCACCCATTAGAACCAGTCTGTGTGCAACTGCACATTCGGTACTGAGAATGAGTCTTTGTACACTAGGCTCTAATTTTCTTGTGGGCATTTGGATAAGCAGCTCTCATTTCTAGGAGTTTCAAGATAATACAACCATGTCTGATCGACCACACTGTCAAAGATCAAAAGAGATGATACCACCAGTGAGGAGGGAGGGTCTGCAATCAAATAGAGGGCACTTGAAGGACATTTACGGACATTTAAATTTGGGGCAAACAAACACTCTTGATGCCAGTGATTGTCCAGCGGGGTCTGCTTTTTTTAAATAAATTAATTTATTTTTTTTAAAATGTAGTGTCCTTCGTGTCCTCATTCCCCTCTCGCAACCTGTCCTACGGCATTTCGTCATCGCCAACTGCAGCTCTGTTTAGTTAGACACATGGTGATGGTAACCGCAGAAACTAAGCGCAAATAAGGAGCATCACCTAGTATTAACATTATTGCCCCTAAATACTTCCCAAGCACTGTTCAAGGTCGAATATTAAGGCTTACCTGCAAATCCCAACCATGCCTTAAAAGGCTCCAAGAAGGCAGAATGCAGTGCCCTGTTTAAATTAGCCCTAGGAACACATTTCTTCCTTTCTACCAACATTTTGACAGATGCCTACCACACAAAGTGCACTTTAAGACTCCAATATATGGTGAAACTGGATCTCTTGGTAAAAGAATTTTTCTGAGGTTCGTACCGCCTGCCATCTATATTCTTTAGTCTGAGTACCTAATCCCAAGACACAGGACAAAGGTTTTACATCCAAAACTCCTTGAGGTGTTAGTACAATAAAGACTGGAGCATTTCGCAAAGCCACAGTCAAATTACCCATAAGCCAAATTCGACACAGGAATAAAAACGTGACAATTCAGAGGTTTCCCTTGGAAATTTAGAAACATTTATTTTCGTTGTAGAGCAAAGAGAGCAAGGCCATTTCTCAAGCCACATAAGTTTTGTGCAGCAGCGGCCGGCACAGTAAGCACAGTAGGGTGGGCGGGGCCTATCAGTGGGGTGAAGCAGACAAACAACACAATAGGTGTTATTTATTTATTACCTATTCTGTCGTCTGTCAACTTCCCACCACTCCCACCCCGCCCACTGAGCTTACCTGTGATGGCCGCCGCTGGTTCTGTGTAAGATGCCACAGAATGTTCTGTTTAAAGACATGTTTGCAGACTCCCACCCAACACAAACCTGCTTCTGTAACAAAATGAAAGCGAAATACTTTTCACTTTTGAATTTACTTCTCCTCATACTTTAGATTACACTAATTCAATATACACCATGAATGCTGAAAAATATCAGTACTTCAAATATCAATACAAAAAGTAATGTTTCTTAGTTGTATCTTCATAGGTCAGTCGCAACATTAGGTGGCTTCCCTTTTTTTAATCCAACTATTTTTTTCACTGATACAGCACTTTCTTTGAATAACATGTTGTACCACCTTTTATGCTTGACACTTAGAAATCTGGGTACTGGGTCTTTATCAACTAGTTTTTAATGACTATTTATTTAAACCATTAACTGGTACAAGAATGTTCTCCCTGTCCTGCTAGCATTCTGTGGCCTAAAAATTGTATGGTTGTTTAAAAAAAAAACAAAAAAAACGTATATCAAACACAAATTATTCATCTCTTAGAAATACTACATTTGGCTGAGCACAGTGCAAGTCCTTTTTGGTTTGTAGACCATGAATGCAACTTTATCAACAGGATTTATGGTTAGTACCATCTCAGTTAACCACATAACAGAAGTGTGACACAAACAACGTTAAGCAACAGAGAGCTTTAGCAAAAACCTCGGTTGCCTAGCACACAAGATTAACAGTCTTGGTGGATAAATGTGCGTGTTACATCTGCCTGCAGACAACACCCAAATGACTAAATATTCTTCAGGATTAACATCAAGGGTGAAACTTGTCTACCCCAAAGTGAATGATCCCCCACCCCCTCGTTAAAGAAAATATACTTAATCACAAACCTTACCCATTCACCATTTAACTTTTGCATTCTGTTCGCTCTCTTGGTCGCCACCAGCAGGTCTGTTTATTCTGTAACATTGCGAACACAACCACATAGAGCTTGTGATTAATTATATTTTCTTTAACTCAGGGGAAAAGATTTGACTTTGATTTTGAAAAATTCTGTCCCCTTGGTTTCTGAGGGGTTACTCTTATTCACAACCTGTGAAACTAAAAAAGAAAAACTGGTATTCTTAAGGTCAAAGCAATTCTGCTCATTTGCCTGTAAACCACATCAATATTCAATAACCCCCAACATGCCCAGTTTTCAAGACTAAAGACGCTGGTCAAAAATTAATGGGGTTGACAGATGTGTGTCTGCAATGAAGGCCGCTGGGTCGGGCAAATGAAGATGAACGCCTTATTTTCACTTAAATTGAAGATACAGATTTTTTTTATTCTGGACTAAACTCGCATGGATGAGGAATATAAAAAAAATCTAATGTTGTTGCCAAGTAACTAAATTATTGGTAAGAGTCACGTAATAAAATACAAGAGCCATATGTTTGGTGATTGGTTTCCGTATGGTTCGTTTGGGGATGGGAATGCAGTGAGTAAAGGCAGGTCAAGTTTAGAGTTACACTCCTTGGTTAAAATCTGACAAATTACCAACAACAGTCTCCGAACGACTTCTCCCCACTTTCACAATGGAATTTATTATGGACTTTCTCAAAATTTGTGTTTATCATACAAATTTTCCCTCAAACACCTCCTCTCTTCAAACCACATATGAAATGACTCCACCATCCTCCATTTTGCATAGTGTTGCAATCTCCTAAGGGGTCTCGTTCGTTCCCTCTGTAGGGTGCCTGTCAGAGGAGGTAAAAGAGCCTGATGGACATCCAAGCATGCTGACAGTTTCTGTAGTGGAAGAAGTTGCACCCCGTTTAGCAGCAAGCTGTTCTAAAGGCCATGTTCTCTCAAGGTTTGAAGGCTCTTATTCAGCTTTGTGTGTGTGTTCAGGCTTTTCTTTCTGTATCATACAGCGTCGAACGATGCTGTCAAAACTTCCTAAATAAAACAAGGCTATGGTCCGAAAAAGACCCATGGTGACAACCTGAAAAAAAATTAAATATATTTAAATGAAACATTTGCACAATGAGCTGAAGGCAGGTTTTCAACTACACAAGCAGACTGGCAATGTCCCACATATAAATGCTCAGAGGTAAAAGACAAAGCATTTATTCTGTAATTAACACAATTATTGATTTTCTTGTTTCTTATTTGTCCCATATCTACAAAGCCAAATTCTGGCACTGGCAATCTATTTTACAAAGCTTTAAAAACATAACATTGGCATAGTATATTTCCAGAGGGACTGGCACCCAAACAATCCACTATTGATTAGTATCTGGTGTGCAGAATCTAAGCGTTCATTCCACCTAAAAAAGCTCCAAGTTAAACAAGCAGTGGCAAGGACAGTGCCTTTTGCAGATGCTGTGCAGTATTGACAAATGAAACGAAAACAAGAGAAAAGAAAGAAAGGTGATGATGATGCGACTGTCAAAGGAACATGCATGCGTCACCACACATGTGCACGTATAGAATGATAGAGAGCAATTATATTCCCTTTTTACTTTTAAGAACCATGATGGCAGATGCCACTTGGATCAGTAAATTTAAAAAGAAAAAGACTTGCAGAAAAGTACTTTTTGGAATTGGCAGCCTAGCAGAAAATGGAAGTGGAGAAGCAATGGAGGAGTAAGTGGGGAGGAAGGTATCAAAAGAAGCACACAAAAGTGCTTCATGTAATGTGGAGTTGTCCAGCATCAAAAGAAAACTGCCGAGCCCTCTAAAATAATTAAAAAACCTTTTTTAAATACTGTGAGGTTTAGGGGAGCAAGGGACCGTTGGTGAAAGGGAAGCAAGGGTAAGAGGAGGAAACCGTTTGAGAGGGTGGAAGCAGCACACGAGTGCAAACGAACACATTCTAATAGTGCTTAATTAACTAGCAAAAAATGAGTTGCCTATATATAAGCAGTGGAAGGATACATGTCAGCCACCCCAAAGGATGCTAATGAATCTCAACTCCAGCGGTGGAACAATTATAATAAGTGAAAGGCAAGCCATAAAATAAGCAAACAAATGAGTGACAATAGAATCGCAAATAGTCTTTGCAAAAAAGATGAGACCTAAAAGTACATGTAATCAAAGTGAAAATGAAGAAAAAAACGTAGACTGGGTATCATTTGTGGAGATGGAACAGAAGAGACATGCTATATTTCACATAAGATATCCATCTTTCATGCAATTCCTTCATAGTCAAATTAAGCTGGAAAGAGATTAAGATTACATTTAGTCCGTTTAGGTTTTAAATAATCAACTAATTTGTTGGACCGATAAAAGAGAATAACTTTACGTGCATACAAACTTAAGAGGCATAAGAGAGACCTTTCAGACACAGAGGGTGCAAGTTGATTACTTTTGGTAATGCCTTAAAAGTTAGAGACTATCTAGCTGAAATTCCCTTAGCTTAGAATATTGTCCAGGCATCAGACTGGATTTGGACATGTTCTAACAGTACCTCTGCAAGCAAGTAGGTGCGTAGTTCGGCTTCGCATCGGCAGCGCCGGAAATTATGTGCACAGTGCATATAGAGGCGCCACCCTGGCGTGCCGACGTCCGCTACTTTTGCAACTTTCCAGGATAGGAGCACACAGCCACGATGAACAGTGACACTGGTGCGAAATTCTAAAGCCCTTAGAAGGGTAACCCTTACAGTGCAATCAGGATGCAGAGTGGAAAGGATGGAAGGGTCGGAAAGGAATCTGCAGCTAGATAGAATCTCTACCAGATAAACAAGAACCAAAGATTAGTAACTTGTTCATCTGATACACTACTAGCTGCTTTACCTTAGAATTAATACCCAAGCAATGCCTCTCCCGAGGAGGGTCTGGAAAACTGATTTAATCCTTAAAGTCCTGCCGGACCAAAAAGGCAAAATGCCCGTCATGGCCGACCTGATTGTCCAGGCAGTAGTGCTTGGTAAACGTGTGCAGAAATGGCTACATTGCTGCCAGACATGTTCTAGATAAGGACTCTGTGGTCTAAGGCAGTGATCGCAGCCTTGGCTCTGGTGGAAAGCATGCAAGTCCTCAGGGCGTTGCTTCTTGGCCAATGCGTGGCAGATCTTTATGCAGGGTACTACCCCCATCTTGAAATGGTCCGTTTCTTCACCCTCTTCCTTTTCTTGGCCTCTACATACCCTACGAAGAGTTGATTGCTCAACCAGAACTCGTTTGTGCTATCGAAGTAGAACAACAATGCTCTTTTTGGGTCTAGACAGTGTATTCTTTTCCACTCTTATGAAAGGTGAGGCGGAGTAATGAAGGTAGGCAGGGTGATATTCTCGCCTACATGTAAAGGAGCAACAACCTTCAGAAGGAAGGAGGCCCATGCCCAGAGTATCAGCTTGTCCGGAGCGGATAGAAGGTGGTGTAGAGGGTGGCCTGAGAGTGCCTGCAATTCAATGACCCTCCTGGCGATGTAATGGGCACTAGAAAAGCAGTTGTGATGGACAATAACCCAAGAGGACAATTGTACAGTGGCTGAACGGCACGCACATTAGAAAAGTCAGGACATGGTTTAAGTACCACTGGGGCATGATAAATAGCCTGGGAGGAAACCTATGTTGCAAATGCTTGTTCATGTCTCCTGTTGTGGCTAGGCTCCTCAAAGGTTGGTCGGGCAATCGCATAAGTGCTGAAATGGCTGATTAGTAGCCTTTAAATGTGCCCAGAGCAGAGTCCTACTTGACCGAGAATAGACCAAACCGTAGAACCTGAGAAACAAGTGCAGAAAGAGGACTGATGAACATCATTCAACAAATGTATCCCAGCAGCAGGTGTTTACCTTCTTAGTGGAGGGGCGCCTGGCTGACAAAACAACATCATAGACTTTGGGAGGAAGGAGGAATGCTGTCAATAGTTGCAGCTCAATCTCCAGGCATGAAGGTGAAGGGTGCAGAGGTCCCTCCCATGTTGCTGCAACAGAAGAGCCTCTCAAAGAGGCAGCCTGATCAGGGCAATGATGCTCATGTTCAACAGATGGGGACACTAGAGTCTCCATGCCCAATCCAGAGCCACAAAATTGACTTCGGCCCGGTCGTTCCTGATCTTATTAAGAACTATGGGCAGGAGTGGTTTTGGCGAAAGGCGTACAAGGAAGCCATAGTTCCACTCGTGATGGAAAGCGTCCAAGCGCTAGCTGCCTTGGAACTTCCAGCACGCAAAATTGTGGACATTGTACGTTCTCAGTGATGGCGAACAGATCTAGTAGCTCTTTCCACTCTAGAAATAGACCTTGCTCAATTTTGGATAGAGCCTCCTTTCATGATCTGCTAGGCATCATCAGCGGAGTTTGTCCGCTCTGGCGTTCAGAGGTGTTAAACTACTAGCAAATTGCCCTGATGTACCCGCCATGTCAAGAGACTGACATCTTGACAAATGTCCCACAACTCTCCGCTGTTTGTTGCATATTATTCGTGACCACCAGCACCAGCCGTCCCTTGATCGAAGGCTTTCAATAGCAAGTGGATCGCCAGAAGCTCCAACACGCGGATGTGAAACCCACACTCTGCGGGAGACCATAGTCCTCTGATCTCCACCTCACCCAGAGCCAGCCCATCCCAGAAGTGCCACATCTGTCACTACAGTCGGCTCCGGTTGGGGAAGGGAGAGGGGTCTGCCACTGACCGAATCACAGTAGATCTTTTGCAGTTCCTTCCAAGACCTGGACCACGTTGGGGAGATTCCCCAGGCGCTGTGCCCACAGGAACTTCAGATCCCACTGCAGCGCCCACATATGCCAATGGGCATGTGCTACTAGGAGGATGAAGGAGGCCATGAGACTCCACAGTCTCAGTCATTCTCCTCGAAATATAGGATAGAGGCTGAAATATCGCTATCATAGCGGGAATATCCTGGACTCGCCATCGGGGAGGATAGGCCCGAAACTGCACTGTGTCCAAAACAGTACAGATGAAAGGGAGAATCTGAGAGGGAGTCAGGTGTGACTTCAGCACGTTGATAGTGAACCTCAGAAAGTGCAGGATGCTTGCTCTAGTCTAGAGGTGGGAGAGGACTGTCTGTGGAGAGCCAGCCTTCAACTGCCCATCGTCGAGGTAGGGGAAGACTGGAACCCCTGAGCTCCACAGATGAGCTGCAACCACAGCCATCACCTTGGTGAACACCTGAGGGGTGCTGGTAAGACTAACGTCTGGGCAGGCAGGATGGAGCTACGGAGAAATGAGTCCAGCAAGTCCAACGCTATCATCCAACCTCCCAGGGCAGACAGGACTTGAGAAAGCGTGAGCATTCTGAATGTCTCCTTTTTCAGTAAGAGATTGAGAAGGCGCAGGTCTAGGATAGGACAAAGGCTTCCATCCTTTTGGGCACTAGAAAGGAGCAGAAATAGCACACAACCTACTTCTGATGCCGGCACCCTCTTGATGGCTTTCTTGGCCAAGAGAGCCAGCACTTCTGATGGAGCAAGGAGAGGTGGTCCTCCATCAGCCGGTTGTAAGTGGGCGCCATGGGTTGCCGGTGGTCACAAAGGGGATGGAGTAGCCCCTTTGGGCAATCTATAAAATCCAATGGCCTGATGTTACTGACCTTCAGTGGTGCAGGTCGTGGCATAGCCTGCCCCTTACAGGATGCCTATGATGGCAAACTAAAGGGGTCTGGATGCTTCGGCTGTCAGGGGTTGGACTGGCCAAACCTCTGGCTACCTGTCCCTCATGGTTTATGGGACACACGGTCTTGGCCAAGAAAAGGCTGTGAAGTCTGTTGGCCATGGTGGCTGGGAAGGTATGGATGCAGTTGGAAGCCCCTAGACTTTAGTTGACAAGGGATCATGAAGAAGCCCAAGGACTAGCCCGCAACTTTGCTATCCTTAAAGTTCTCCAGCTCTTGGTACGCCTTATCTCCCAAAAAAAGAGCAGGTATATATGCGAGGCTTGGACATCCCCTGAAAAGTCAGTGTTTCTCAGCCAGGTGCTGCAATGAAAGGCAACAGAAGATGAAATCGCTCTACTCAGCGAGTCTGTCATGTCCACTCCACATTGTATGGTGAGCTTTGCGTGTCTCTCCTATCAGCAATAGTTTGAGAGAGTATGGTTCAAGCCTCCTCCTAGTCAACAGGCAGCACTTGAACAACAGATTCCCGGATCGTATGGGAATATCAACCCAAAAGGCATGCAGTGTTCACAGACTGGAGCGCAAGTCTGGAAGAAAAGAACATCCTCTTCTCAAAGTATCTAGCCCCTTGAATTCCCTATTGGGTGGAGTGGTAGGGAACGCACATGGGATAACCCTAGCCTATGAGGTGGAGGCTTGGACCACCAAGCTCTCTGGGGTAGGGTGCTGGGTAAGGAAGCACGGTGACGGCAGTGGACATTTTCTAATGCACAGGAGCCACTAAGCAGGGCTTGGACCAGTCCCAGAGTGGATAGCGGTAAGGGCTTCATTAAAGGGGAATAAGGGTTCAGATTGGGTGACTCCCGGCTGAAGCACCTCTGTCAAGAGGTTGGTCTCTACTGCTACAGAGGGCAACTGAAGGTCTAGGACCTAAGCAGCCCTACATGCACCACCATAGCAAATGAGGCACCCTCCTCTGTAGCCACGGAAGGGAGAAGAGACCAAGCCAGTATCCCAGGAGTTGTCTAACCCTCTGGTGCCTGCCTTTTCCTCATATCAGTTGCGCTCAGTATTATTTAGGGGATGCGGGCATCCGAAAGGGTACTACCATACATCTCCCTTTATAGGCCTGTCAAATAAAGGGTTTTGTACAGATTACAGGAGTAAACCCTTCAACCTTGTGGGATTGGGGTAAGAGTATGAGAATAACATATGATATCCCAACTGGTATAATTCAGAGACAATTAGGCAAGATATGAATACATCATTATAAAGAAAGGAGATAAGGAGACTCTCTTAGTTTACTATATGTGCTCATGGAATCATATTTAATGTAGACATCAATAAAAAGAAAGAGGGCAATACACAGTTATTACAGGACTGCGAGATTCAAATTAAAACAAATATTAACAACCCAAATTTTACATGGTGCTCATTGTAGGTGATTGAAAACAGACGGTAGCGACGCAAGTGACGATCAGCGAAGACTACGCGTAGTGACTGGTTGTAGATATATACAGTGAATAAAAGACTAAATGCGATTCCAAAATTTCTTTAAAGGTTCGGTTAGAAATGATTTGTTTGTGTAGTTCGTAAAACAGTTTCATTCGCCTATGCTCGCGCTGAACGGTCGACGGCGTTTCGATCCACTTTAAATCGGGATCATCTTAAGGACTGGGTTTGGTGCAGTGCCTCAATGTCGTGGGACTGGCAGCCGATGTGTGAGTAGCGACGGAGACGGGAATCGGATAACCAGGAATGGCGAAACTTCAAGGAATGAAGAGTGTCCAGAGTCGGTCTGGGCCGGTGCATAGATCCGGTCGGATGGACTCTGTGCCGATCAGATGGTGATCAGTGTCTCGGGAAATGAATCTAGAGGTTACAGGGCGCTTCAAGGGAATGAATCCGGACTAGCGTTGGACGCTCTTCATTCCTTGAAGTTTCACCATTCCTGGTTATCCGATTCCCGTCTCCGCCGCTTCTCACACATACTCTGCCAGTCCCACGACACCCAGGCACTGCACCAAACCCAGTCCTGAAGATGATCCCGATTTAAAGTGGATCGAAACGCCGTCGACCGTTCAGCAAGAACATAGGCGCTACAGACAAAGTGTTTCACGAACTACACAAACAAATCATTTCTAAACGAACCTTTAAAGCAATTTTGGAATCACATTTTGTCTTTTATTCACTGCATATATCTACCACCAGTCACTACGTGCCGTCTTCGCCGATTGTCACTTCCGTCGCTACCCTGTGTTTTCACTCGCCTACACTGAGCACCAAGTACAATTTGGGTTGTTATTATTTGTCTTAATTTGCATCTCGCAGTGCTGTAATAACTGTGTATTGCCCTCTCTTTTTATTTATGGCTACATTAAATATGATGCCATGAGCACATATAGTAAAGTAAGGGTCTCCTTATTACCTTTCTTGTTTTCTCCTTGATAACTGACGATGATCCGGATATCTTTTTCTTCACGGAAACTTGGCTGCATGATCAGTCTATGGCGGTCATGAATCTAGCCCTGCCCGTGGGATACACCATGCATTCCCTTCCCCGCAATGCTAGAGGTGGAGGTATAGCAGTTGCGGTAAAATCATGTTACCCCTGCATTTGGAAACCTATCACCCTAGCAGGATGTGAGAGTGCCCTTTTCAACATCTCAGTGAATCCCCACTTCACTTTTACGGGACTCCTAATTTACAGGCCCCCTGGTCCTGATGGCGCTTTTCGCCAAAGCCTCCCGGAGGTGATCTCCTCCCTAGTTTTAAAAACTGCTAATTTTACAATCTTAGGCGACCTTAACCTTCATATGGACGCTCCACTCTCCAACTCGGTCCATAGCTTGTTAGCTGATCTTGAAGCGCTTCAAATGACCCAAATGGTACAACTACCGACCCATACGGGTGGCCACATATTAGATCCCGTCTTGACGAATCTTGCGACTAATATTTCTGTGCTGCCTCCCAGACCTATGGCCTGGACTGATCACCATTTGATCGAGATCCGTATCGTCACTACCTTACCTCCCCCGAGAAACAACACCCCAGCCAGTTTCAGACGCCCCTGGAGAAATTTGAATTTAGAGCATTTCCACCAGCTATTGATGAAATACCATCCTTCACCTCCTACTGAAGTCTCCCGTGGCTATGAGGGTTTCTGCAAATGGCTCAATCAGTCATTAGATATGCTCGTTCCGGCCAAGTGGAGTAAGACTAGATCCAGTCCTTCTAGCCCTTGGTACGATGAATCCCTCAAAACACTTAAAGCCTCCTGTAAAAAAGCAGAACGCGCATGGCGTAAAACTTATGATACTGACCTCAAGGCGGCCTACAGGGCCTGCACTAGAGTGTATCATCGGGCCATATGTGCAGCTAGGGCTGCTTTTTACGCTCAGGAGATTAAGAATAGTACAAACCCCTCTACGGTCATCTTCAGGGTGTGTAAGGACCTTACAAGCAAGAGGACGGACATTGCTACTATTGAACCCTCCATGGCACACTGCGAGGATTTAGCCTCGTTTTTTGTTGAAAAGGTGGAGGCCATTTATAGATCATTCTCTCAGCTTCCCATCAGGGAGAAAATGTCTACATCTTTGGCTCTCAAACCACTGCTAACTATCCCTAGTCCGACCCGGGATGAGTTTTTAGCTTTGACAACAAAAGTCAAATCCGGCTCTCCGGACGATCCCATGCGACCCGCTCAATTCTGGGAATTTGCTGAATGCTGTTATCCTGCCCAACACGATCTTATCAATCTGTCCTTCAGTACGGGCAGTGTTCCCAAGGCCTGGAAACAGGCGATGGTCATTCCGATCCTTAAAAAACCTGCCCTCGAACCGACTAAGCCAGAACACTATCGGCCCATTTCCCTTCTTCCTTGGCCAGCCAAACTAGCGGAAGCACATGCTAACCGTATTCTATCTGCTCACCTGCAAGAAACGAATCTACTGGATAATTCCCAGAACGGATTCCGTGCAGGTCATAGCACCGAAACTGCTCTTTTGGCTGTGGTGGAACACATCAGGAAGATATTGGATCAGGGTCAGACGGCGGCACTGATCCTTTTGGATCTTAGTGCCGCCTTTGATACGGTGTCCCATCAGATTCTCTTACATCGTCTGATGGAGGCTGGAGTTGGAGAGATGGCACTTGAGTGGTTCCGCTCTTTTCTTGAGGATCGAGGTTTCAAAGTGTCTACACCTTCTTTTGTCTCTGCTTCACGCCCCATTCTTCAGGGCGTTCCCCAAGGTTCGGCTCTTAGCCCCACTTTATTTAATTTATATGTTCAGCCTTTGGCGGAGGTAGCCCATAGTTTTGGTCTTTCCTTAGTGTCGTACGCCGATGACACGCAGCTGGCGGTGGCACTTAATGGTGACTCCAACATGGACGCCCCCACCTTCCAGTCAGCGTTAAAAGCTGTTTCTGGCTGGATGGCGAACAACCGACTTCAACTTAATGCCTCTAAGACCGAGGTCATTATTTTTGGTAAGGAAAGTGGGCTATGGGGAGATCAATGGTGGCCTACTGATCTTGGCCCTGCTCCCACCCCCGTGAGTGAAGTCAGAAACCTCGGGGTGTGGTTTGATGATAAGCTTTCTTTTACCTCCCATACAAAACGCGTGGCTGGCGTATGTCTAGGTACTCTGCAATGTCTGAGACCAATTTTTAAGTTTTTTGATGCTGAGACAAGACAGATTATGGTCCAGGCTCTGGTTCTTACCAGATAGTTAAGTTCAAAGCCCTCTGCTTAACTTTTAAAATTCGTAAACTAGCTTCCCCTCCTATTCTTTCACAGACTATCCTGCACTATGTCCCTGCTAGAGCTCTTCGCTCTGCTGGATTGAACCTCGCCATGGTGCCGCGTTTTAAACGAGCTAGAATGGGTGGACGCTCGTTCTCAGTGCTGGCGGCTGCCCTCTGGAACTCTCTGCCAGCCCCACTCCGTTCAATCCCAGACTTGTTTCTTTTTAGGAAGGCTTTGAAGACCTTCCTCTTCTCCACAGTTTAGTCTGTCTTCTTGCCTTCGCCTTCTCATATGTGTTGTGTTATCCAGTTCTCCAAGCGCCGGGACGCCTCTTGGCTGCGGCATCCGTGCGCTATACAAAAAAATAAATAACATAACATAATGATGTATTCATATCTTGCCTAATTGTTTCTGAATTATACCAGTTGGGATATCACATGTTATTGTCAAATGAAGGGGGCGCTGGCTCCAAAAAGGAGGGCATTGGCCAAAAGCGGTGTCTGAACTTGCATCAAACTATGCCGGTCTGGCTCCATGGCAGAGTCGGGAATAACGATTTGGATCGGGCCGCTGTGGTGAGCCTGCACACGAGCGGTTGCTGAAGGGGACTCTTGTCTTGCAGGAGGTTCCACTCCGGATCCAACACAGGATCCATTGGGCTCGGCTGGAGCAGAGGGCGAACCTGTCGGTGAAGTTTCAGTGGCAGCCCTCCCGAGCCTTAAGGCATTCCCAGAGGGGCCGGCCTGTCCAAACATGAGGTGCATGGCCTGACAGAATTTGTTCAACTGGGTGGGCCCTTGCTGTTCGCTCTGCACTTACCTGACCTTCTCAGTAAGGAATCTTTGGCTAGAAGTCTCAATCAGATACTATTGTACAAAAAAAAGTAAAAATAAAAATTGGGGAATCAGCCTGAATAATCAAGTAAAACGAGCGCAAAGACCACAATGCATGTCACATTACACTTTAAGCCCAAAGCTTTAAATTGAGTGTAAAAATGTATGGAACATCTGACAAACTGCATTTACCCAATGGTATTTCAATACCATATTTACTGATGAAAGCTATATCATCCTGTGGCCTCGTGTGCCAACATGGCTCACGCATGTTAGCTGGGGTTCAGCCGTCAGTTTCAAAATCAGGCATCATCCTGCCGGCAACACAGTCATTTGAAGATACTGCTGTATCGAGTGCTGTGGAGATGGTTGCAGACCATTTGAAGCCCAGTTGTGGTGGTGGGAGACCCTTTGGAGGCGAGAAAGCCTGGTCACTATATGGGAGTTGGCCCAGTGGCCTAGAAGTGCGGTCCCTGACATCTGGCTTACATAGGGCCGAGGTCCATGACAAAGGCCTGGGGTTGTGGAGGCCACCCGAAGTGTCCCGTGCAATAGCGTTGTGCCACCCTGGTGCAGCGGAGGAGCAGATCGAGGTCCAACTGTGAGTCCGGGCTGGAGAGCAGCTGCGGCCGGACCAGAGGACCCATGAAGCAGAGGAGACTATCCTGTGGTAGCCATGCACCGTGTGTGCTGTGGTGGCAGAGTGAGTACCTGAGCCCCGTCTGCCCCGCCCAATTCCCTGGGGCATATTTGACTGTTGAAGGAGGTGGGGGCTGCCCGGCCCGCGTATAATCGTCCTGGGGGCCTGGTGGAACTATTGACCGCAAGGTGGCATCCCGAACTGGAGAGGAGGCCTGAAGAGTACGGGCTCTCTAGGTGCCAGCTGCAAGTTGTGGCCTCTCTTGGAGTGGCTGAGGAGCTGATCTATGTTGGACTGGCAGCCAGGGCCCGAAGTTTACGGCAGCCAGACCTGAGGGGGATCGCAGAGCAGAGGAGGTCAGATCTTGTGGCAGCTGCATACAGTGTTGGCGTCGTGGGCACAGTAAGTATCTGGACCAAGGCTGTCCTGCCCAAGGCCCTTGAGCATTATCAAACGAACAAATGATGTGGCGGCTGCCGAGCCAGCCTGTGGCCGTCCCAAGGGCTAGATGGGATTAGAGACAGTGAAGAGGCCTCCTGGGCCAGAAGGGAGGCCAGAAAAGTCCAGGGCCTCTGTCTCTGTCGTGATCTTCCCTACCTACCTACACTCTCCTTGGAGGTTGGTGCTTGGCTCTGGAGCTTGGTGCGTGGGACTCCGTTAGGGAGGCTCAAGTGGAGGTCGATCTGCAGGTCAGGGAGGGGGCCGGGATAGGTCTTGGTGCGGCTTGTGACCCTGGATCAGCCGAATCAACGGCCACCGCTCTCTGGGGTTGCACTCAAGCACAGCTATCCCTTCTGGGGAGCCACTGACTTGTGTGGAAAACTTAGAGGGCCAGCTGGATGGAAATCACCCACAACATGCTACAATGACAAAGGATAAGCTGTCCATCCCCATGACAAAGCAGGGCACCAAGGATCAGTACACTAATGCTGGGGCTGGGGATTGAGGGGTTACTATGGGTTCTAGTCCTGCGCCACATTAGTACCTGCCATTACACAATCTCGTGATATGCTGGATGCAAAGATTGGTGCGGTGGGTTCAGAGGTTACCCTGCTGCATCAGGATTTTAGGAAGGTTGTGGATCGCATTACTGAGGCAAAGACTAGGGCTTTGACGGTTGAGGATGCAGTGAGTTCCCTCCAACAGACAATTAACAACCTAGCTGGTGACCAAGGAGCTGGCGGCCCGATTGGAGGATGCCCACTGCAACAACCACCACCTGGTAGGATTCCCAGCGGCATGTGACAGCTCCTCAATGGTAGCATTTCTGGAGCAATGACTAAGGTCCTTTATGCCCGACGGATCCCTCTTGACGGGTTTTGTTGTAGAGAGGGCACATAGAGTGCTCATCAGAAAACTTCCCCCAGATGCGCGACTGAGGCCTATCATTACCAAGCGCCTTGATTATTTAGACCGCGACACCACTCTAGTGATGGACAATGTTGGTTAGTTGTTATGTAGGCCATGCAAATAATTGACTGCCCCTTGGAAGGTCTTTACCTGGGGGTTCTGTGAGCAATGTTATTGGGAGTTAAGTATATAGGGATCCAGTGGCGAGACCTAACCCGGGGCCTCTGATGGCGTATCTCCTGCAACTGATACTTCTAGGTTTCTTAAGGTATTCCGGTGGGGGAAGAGAGGGGGTTGGTGGCCTAGTGTTTTAGAGAGTTCTTTGTTGTGGGATAGTTTGGCACAGGCGCATACACACTCCAGGTCCAAGGGTTCAGATCACACACATCTGCCTTTTTCATTGTAGATGGCCAGTGAGTTATTAGATAGGCAAGTGGGTTCTTGTTACAGGAGACTCATTTGCTAGGCAAAAAAAAAGTTCTGTGCTTGGAGCACCTTGGATATACTCAGGTGTTCCACTCAGGGTTCGCCGGAGGTTCCAGGGGCATGGGCGTTTTGGTCCACCAAATAATTACCTTTAGGCCCACCAAAGTCTGGACGGATACGGGTAGATAAAATACTCTTGCTTCATGGGGACACAATCACCCTGGGCAGTATTTAAGCTCCCCCCACTAGGGCAGACTTTTATAGACAGTTTTCATGGTCTCTGGGGCAAGTTTCCTAGGGATCTGTTCAAGGTGGGAGGGGATTGAAACAATGTTATGACTCCAGAGGTTGATCGCTGGCATGCCACTGGCGGATTGGTGGGAATCGGAGAGTCCAAATTGAAAGTACTGATTGGCTACACTTTATTTTAACAGTGTAAGGGTCCTCTTCCATATTGGGTTATTTTCATGTCTACAGTCATTACCTACACGAAGTTTCAGCAGTAAAGATCTTGCCAAGGGGATTGTCAGATCATTCACCTGTGACACTATCACTACTTATTGGCACACAGTGAACCCTGCTCTGTTGGAGGATGCAACCATGGCACCTACAAAACCAGTCGCATTGGTTTACTATTATATCGCTCGTTAACTGAATGTATGTCCCTTAATGCGCCCTCGGCCCCCTCTGGAAATGTCCTCCCAGGAGGCCCTTAAGCCCACCTTACGCGGGGTGAACATTAGTTTTAGTGCGGGCAAGCATTGTCGCAAGATTCACTAGTCAGTAGAGCTTGAGTCCCAGATACAGGCATTGGATGAGAGGGCTCGTGGCGAGCATGGGGCGTCAGCTGCTCCTGGCCCAGTAGCAACTCCTTCTGGATGAGGCAAGACTGGAATGGTAGGTGGAACTGATTCCAGAATGCTAGTTTCCAGTCCAGGGAGGACCTGGCCTGGCAGTTCAGGCTGGACTGTTCCCATGCGAACAACGTAAAGACTGATTTTCATATGGCTGGATCTTAACTGGAAAGGCATGGGGAGCAAACAAACGGTGGATTAGGACCAAATATCTGTACTGGGGTGAATGTTTGACATTGTCCAGCATTCTGGCCATCAACTGTTCTTTTTGCATTTATCTCTAACAAAAGAGAGAGGGACCCTGAAACCAAAGGGATAGGGTTCCACGAATGACGCAAGTCAAAAAGAGATTCCCTTTGGGCGAATTTGCAAAAGTACATAAATACTCACAAAACATACATTAAACTGCTGACATCTCACATATCACATGGAAGCAATGTAGACACGTGAAAATTACAATGTATGTGAAAACACTCTGGCAAAGAAATAAAGTATAAAACAATTTATTAAGCAAACATTACATCAATTAAAAACTAAAAATTGGGAAACATATATAGGACGGTACAATAAACAATAAAAACAACATTCCAATTAAAAAGGAGTTCACAGGGAAAAGGATTAAACCCAAACACAAGCATAAATTTTGAATTTCTCCTCGATTTATAATCCCTGATTAGCTCCTAGGGCGTCGACGCGTTTCGGCGGTGCAATCAATCAAATCCGCCTTCATCAGGACAGTGTATAAATAATGTTTCCCAAACAAATTCTCAAACAGACGATGGATATAACAGTGTATCAAAAAAGGGGTATTCCGCCTCCTTATCTATACGTTGAGGTTTTTCGTCCAGCGAATAGTCCTTTGTTTATGTTCAGAATACTTTAAAGTTTCAAAGAAACCGCTTATATAGTTTACATGAAGTATCGAAAACACATCCAGCTAGATATCTGGAAGAAATAGATAGCACAGCTGCCTCATAAACACGCGGTAGTCATATATACGGTTCCAATTTCCGCTTCGTATAACAACGTTTTCAAGAATTAGTCGCCATGCACAGAGGGGTTAAAAATTTCAATCCCAGGTTACTTGTTTGGTATGCGTTTACCGAGGAAATTCCCTCTCTGGAGGCCCTTCTGTGTCTTGTTTCTGTATGTCCCGCGTGTGGGTCCGCTTGTAGTCCCGGCTAACAATTTATCACCATGTGTCGGACGGGTATGTTCAGACGTGGGTGCCGTTCTTTCCATGACACTGGAGTCAAGCTAGCCTGGCTGATGAGGGGTGATGCGCCAAAACTGGTCCCATGATGCCTGTTTCCATCTGTGGATCCAAGGGGCCTGAATGGTGCCGGGGGCGGATTCGCCGATGTGAAACCAGTAGGCCCCCTCCGAAACCTGCTGTGCCCCAAGGCGTCACAGCGGGAATGGGCCGCTCAAATGTGAGGCTCATGGCCTCATAAAACTTCTGAAGTTGAATGGGGCTCGCTCCGTCTCCCAGAAACTTAGAGAGACGCAGAGTAGGTGTAGCCCCAACCGCAGAGCTTGGCCTTGAATGGTGACGCACTCTCGTATCCTCTTTAGATTGCGAAATGGGGCAATTTTGAAGACAACCCCATGATCAAGACCATGGCACGCCGGGCAGCAAGGAGGACCGCTCCCACAGGCCTTGAGGGTGCATGAAGTGGCAATCAGAGCAGGTCTTCAAGTCGTGACCATGCTTCAGACACCAGAGGCAAACAAGATGCGGGTCAGTCACAGACATCTGTCAATGACAGGTGCCACAGGGCTTGAAGCTTGCCGTCCTTGTGGACAGCCTTGCCACATCAGGAGAAGCTTCAACACTTTGAAAAAGCACAGTCAAAAGTGACTGATGGGGCTGCTCTCTCTGGATCTGCGCTAACTGGCGTGGAAAGAAAAGAACTGACGTCAGCGCGCTAATGTGGCGCCTATAAAATCAGAGCTGATTGACGGCACCTACCGTCGTGCAGGCGTCTGGCTGCCTGGGAATAATTCTAAGGTACGGAATTTGAGGCTAGAAGTTGCCATCACATTCTTTTGATTAGGCACTGGCATTTCAAGTGCAGTTTTGAAATTATGCCGGTTGTTAGGAAAAGAAAGGGTCCAAGCAGAACGAGGTCAATCTTTACATACAAGATGTACTGTGTTTGAAACTCAGTGGTATACAGCAGTCACAAATAGATGTCATTATGACAGCCATTGCATAGCAATTGGGCATGTATTCACTTTAGGTCATAATAACGAATCTACAAACATTGGCATGTACTGAGAGTTACTATAAAACGTTTATTCTTCAAATCTTTCAGAACGGCCTTGAGAAAGTGCAAAGTAAGGACCTCTCTCTCATTCTGAGACAGTAACTCTGACATTAGTCTTTAGACAGGATATAACAAATGGATACCACAAATGGCAGGCAAAGAAATGTATTGTAGAAAGCTGGCTCAGTATATGGTGTACACCCATTAGAGATACACCCTGTACTACAGGCTAGGCAACCCTTAGTGATAGTGTAAGAAGTCCCTGATAACCAAAGCTCTCGAGGGGCAGCTGTAGAGAACAGCAAAGATATTTCCAGGCAAGTGTAAAGCAGGTGCATTTACCACACAAGTCAGTCAGTGAAGATTACACAAGAATGAACAACACTAGTGTTAAAAAATACATTTGTATTTATTACAGAAACATTAATACCACTTTGGTATATCTCAACTCCAGAGACACGCATACACAATAAAAATATCAGTAAAACAAGTAAACACATAAAAGCACATGGGCCCCTATTTGGGGGGGCGGCGGCAGACAAACCATATACTAAGTATGTGAAATGCGAAAGGGGTACCTATCCAAGACTACCATCCAAGGATCTTTAGGCCAGGTGAAGAATAGAACCATCAAGGGTAAGAAACTAGGGGTCCTCAGGTGTCCGGGTGCAGAGGTGTCCAGAGAAAAGCATTGGAAAGTCAGAATTAGGATTTTCAGGATTCAGGATCCTTCCCAGTGAATTCCTGAGAAAACCGATTAGATCCAGGGAGGATGGAGAGCACCCCCATCTGTGGATACCCAAAAAAGCAAAAAACCCACACCAGGGAGACCGGATGCATACGTGTGAAGTGATGTCGGAACCGCCCGTTGCAATCAATGGGGGATCTTCGGAAGTCCAGCTGCAACTGTGACCCGTGGAACATTCCAGTTGAACCCAGGTGTGGATTCCGGATGAGAAGCACCTGAGAAGAGAGGAGACCGAGTCAAACCACCTGGAGTTGTCCAGGAGCACAATGCCTAACCTTCGAGGGTTCTTTACGGTACAATGGAAATTTGGATATGCTGCTGTGGAGACCAGGTGACTATGCAGGAACACAGGAGCCATCCAACGAGCTGCCCCACGATGGTTGACGAATTGCAAGAGTTAGTGGCCAGCAGGACCACCAACAATCCTTGGCAACTGCAGAAAACATGTGGTAGGAAGAAATGCTTAGTTGTAGACCAGCAAGGTCTGAGAGACTCACCCTCCACTGTTAAGTCAGGGCCAACTGTCAGCAAGTAGGTAAGGTTACCCAGGAGGGACCCTCTGGCGGCAGGCACAGGGAGTATGAGGGAGGCCTCAGCAACACAGTGAAGATGGAGGCCCACGTCGGACAAGATTCAAGGAGGATATCACTTTGCAGCAGGGTTATGCTTGAGGCCGGGGCTTCTTGCAGTTCTAAGATCATTGGACTGGAGAGTCAACAAGCCTTGGCAATGGCAGATAAACGCGCATCACAGGGGTTTGGTTCAAGTAGCTCAACAAGGGATTGCAGCCTTCCAAATTGTACATAAGACAGGCCTGGCCTCGGGAGAACTAACAAACCACCACTTGTGTTGTCAAGCCTTGAAGAGTCTGTAGGACAGCAGGATCCACAGACCGGTCGTTGATGTTGAGGTTCCTGCGGCTACAGGGAAGTGACTCCTTCACTCCAAGGGAGATTCTTTCCAGCTGTCCTTGATGCCCCATGCGTCCTTGTGATTCTGGGGGATGCACAGCCACAGATGTTGCAGGGTGGTTGCAGAGCACAGAGACTAAGTTGCAGTAGGAGCCTTTTGTACCAGGAGCAGTCTTGTCTTTAGTTCAACACAGCCAACAGCAGAGTCTAGTATCCAGGAGCAGAAAAGTCTTTTGGGAGGCTACTGAAGACAAGTCTTGCAGCAGAATCCTTCTTCAGACGAACATAGGGTCCTAGATTCAAGTATATGATATCATGCAAATAACACTGATATCGTTGTAGTTGCATGATTCAAATTTATTTTATACCAAGCACGACCAGGTTCGGTGAAACCATTATGTAGCTGGACAGAGTTTGCCAGAGTCCACTACATACCTTAAAATGGCTTACCCGCACTTACAAATCCCAGAGAATGGTTTTGTAGGGGAGTCTCTGCTCATGTAGGGACACCCTCACACTTTGAACAATGCACCTTGCTCGTGGGCGGATGGGCCTACCTTAGTAGTGACCTACAGGTTATAAGCGCAGTGATCAGGATATAAGTAAACCTTGTATCTGAAGTGAAAGGTGCATGTACCCTTTTATGCAGGCTGCAATGGAAGACCTGCAGACACAGTTTGTATGGGCTTCCATGGGTGGATTAATACATGCTGCAGCCCATGGGAGACCCCTGGTGTACCAATGCCACTGGTACCTTAGTACCATATACTGGGCACTTACACGGTTACACCAGTATGCCAATTGCAGGGTGTAGCACCACTTACCAGTCAATTTAGGGGAGAGAGCACAGACAATGGGGTCCTGGATTGCAGGATCAGAGTGCACTAAAGTAAAAACACACCGACACCAGGCAAAAAGTGGGGGCAACCATGTAAGAAAGATCGACTTTTCTACATGTATTGCAAGTATACTAATCTGTTGCAAATTACATTATTCATACTTTTTTGTACTAAAATCTGTAAGCATCAAAACACTGTATATGGACAAAGCTAGACTACTAGAATAGGACTGAGCATCTGCATCACTCTGATGCTTTACTTTCCCTCCATCATTTACTCACTATCAGCTGTTGACCAGGGAGTCAGCTTAGTGATTCTTGACCCCCACCCACAATACATCGTGCTAATTTTGTACAGGGAAGATCCACAAGCACTTTGGGTCCTCGGAAGGTTTTGTGTTCGGCTCCCACTTGGATGTAGCAAGATAAAATAAGCAGTCTATTCCCAAATTCCTCAATCCTGCACATATGGATAATCAAGATGTGGTTCAAGGGCAGGATCATGAGCTGTTGTCCGCTAATAATCGATACAACAGTTTATGTTTTAGCATAAAATAGTGTCAGCATTCCCACCCAAAGTATAACCTTCTTTGCCCAAATAAATCAGTGGGAAAAAATTTCAGGACCAGGCAGAAAACAGCGATAAAAATAAATAATACTGCAGAATATTTAACATATCAACCAATGGCTCTAAACTCCAATGAGCTAATTAAAATGGAAATTTCAAACTTGAAAAGGTTAGAGAGAATTGATTTTGCATGAGGGCCCTTTAAAATGAAAGAAGAGCATTTAATGATTACATTGGTTGGAGAGTTGCAACTGCATGAGCCCAAGTGCTCTCTAGAATGTGCAGACAAATGTTTTACTGGATAAGGAGGAGGAAGAGATCATCTCCATGAGGACCTACTCTCCCCAAAGTATAAAACCTGTCCAAACAGATGCCTATAAAACCTGCACTAAACGGACGTTTGTGTAAGCCAAAGTGATTCAGATCATGAATAATGGTCTTCAATGCCTCTTCAATCAGTAACTCAGTCGGGAATTTTTTTTTCTAGATGCATAGATAGGCTGGCACAAACTGATGAAAAACCACCGTAAGACAGAAAACTTCTAATGTAGTGGCAACTTGCAATAGAAACAAGTTACTTACCTTATGAAATTCTCCTTCCGGGCTGCAGACTAATCCGGAAGAGCTTTTCCAAGCAATGTTTCTCCAGCTCCAAGTGGCGCCATGCAGTCCCAGCTGCAATTCTACCTCCACACATGCGAACCCCGGAGTACATCAGGTGAAAAAGTGTGCTGATATCAGTACTAGATACATTTTCCGTGACCCACAAAGGGCGCAGCAAGAAATACAGAGCAACAACACCTACAAAGCACACATAGGGGCCTATTCACAAAGGTAAACTTTCACGGGTAAAACACATGCAAATTTACTCCTATACTTTTCAGTACATTTTTGCTATCAAGTACATTTTTTTTATTAAATATTTAATTTATATATATTTAATGTAAATTATTTTTTCTTATAAAAAAAACACATCTGACAGACTGGAGATGGAGTAGGACGCCATTCGTCAGATTTCAGTGGGCCCTACAGCACTTTAAAGCGAGACACAGCGGCCCCATCTGTGTGGAAATGAGTGGCTCCAACAAGGGAGGAGGTTGGCTTTGGTGATCGAGGTGCTCCAGGCTAAAAGAGCTGCCTGGGAGAGACTTGGCAGGAATTTCGCCCCAGGCCCGCAAGCCAGAGACCAGCCGTCATCTTGCGAAGATGGACCGTGATACACTGCTTGCAGCACCGGTGGCACTGTGTGGGGGCCACAGTGGCCAATAACAATCACCCCTCCTCCCCAGTTGGAGGTGAGCATGGTGGGGGCTCCAATCTGCGAGGTGACCCCCCCGCCACCACAGGAGAGATAGAGAGCTTCTGGCCCCCCCAAGTCCGGGCCCGATGGACTGTGGCTGCAAGAAACGTGTTGCAGCTGTTGCTCAGGCACGGCCCTTGCGGTGCAGCTGGCTGCACTTTGGGTGGCACTGACCTCTGCCTAGACAGTGGAAACCCCACCCCAGCAAGGCAGGCACCCCTCTTTAAAAAACGGACATCTCCATAAGGCTGGGAGGCCTGCGCAGCACTCTGGAGGTCTTAGCCACCCTTTTGAGCCTCAAGCACTCTCCTGAGAAGTGCCTACAAGAGGGGTGACGCGGGCCCTGCTGGGACACTGATTCACCTGGGATCTGTGGGCCACCACACTCTGCACTAAAAGCACCTGACTGCAGCCGAAGAGCACAGGGGTCCTGTCCTGCCTTGCCCTGGGTGGGCTGCCATGTGCAAGAATTCCAGCCTAGCCCTCCGCTCCAGAAAGGGATGCTGGGAGGCCAGAGAGTGAAACATTATAGCTCTGTCACAAGGGCGACAGATATCCCATTGGCAGAAATATAAATCCCATTATAACCTATAGGATTTATATTTAGGCAGAGGGGATATTTATCACTGCTGTGACAGAGTAACCCATCCGCCAAGATTTAAATGAGGCCCCAAGACTGTCCAGCAAGCGGATAGCCCCCCTTCCTACTGCAGCAGCAAGCACCCCTGCCCTCAGCGGAGTGCTGAAGGGGCTGTCCACTATCTTGAATGTGCCAGGAGCCACTGGCGATGACAGGGTAGCAACTCCCATAGAGTAAGCTGTGATCATGGACCTGTAGGGGCCCTGCTCTGCGCCCGGGCAGGGCACCTGGGGGTAGTTGCGTGCAACTGTTGCTAGACTCTGCCAGAAGGCATCCATTTTGATAGCGATTCACTCGCATTCATGCGGCTGAAGCCTCTTGATCACGGACTACCATTCCTCTACGCACTCTGTGGCTTGGGTACTCCTCGCCCCTCGCTGGTGCATCCGGCCGTTTGAAAACTTCGCACTGACACCACTTCAATATGTGTGAGTGGACATTCCGGAACACACAATGAAATCTCGTGCGGATCAGGAATTGCTCTGGCGATAGAGTCATGCCAGAAGAGCAACAAATCTAATTCCGGTCAAGGAGGACTTCGAGAACTGCAGTCGCTGTAACATTCACATTCGAAGGGTCCCTGAGGTGTTCAGGGGGAGGCCATCCAGACCTTTACCAGAGACCTGCTGCAAGCCATTAAAGGGGGCCGGAGAACCCGCTACTCATCCTGGACAGGGGGAGACGTGTTGCAGCCCCGGATGTTCAGATGGAGCCCCTGACATTCTCACTAGGGTCCATTTATTCCAGGACAAGGATGCCATCCTGAAGGCTGTGAGAGGAGAGTCTGACAGTCTTCGACAGCCACACTGTACAGATCTTCAAGACATCTAACAGATGATGCTCAAAAGGAGAAGGGATTTCAAGCCCGAGAAACTGTGTGACCTGGGGATTTAAATATCCATGAGCCAACCCATTCGGACTCCACTTTCAATGGTGAGCAGGCAATGGATTGTAGAATCGCTGACTGTAGCTAAACGCTTGCTGGCCTCTGCTTATTGAATCCCCAAGTTGGGAACCTAGCACCCACCGCCCTGACCCCCCACTCCGACTCCCACCACATATCACCCATCCCCCACCTGAAAGGCCAGACGGGTGGCACCTTGCCTGGCAGACGGTCCAGGGCCGCAGACCGGATCACATTTCAAAAGCAAAAGCCATTCATGCGGCCAAAGATATTAATTTGCATCTGCAAAATATGAAGCAAGAGTGCTCACAGGTCTCCACTGATGCTCCTTGCCGAACTCCTCCTAGTCAAATTATCACTGCACACACGGGTTATATCCGGTTAACCTGATGCCGTTTATTTTTTCAGGGTCCACAGACATGAAGTTGGACACTCCTGAACATTTGCTGCGGTCTCAGAAATATTGCCCCTACTAGCCTCAGTCATATTTTCGCACATGGTTTGGTTGTTGCATTGTTATCCAGTCACCACTTCCCCCACGTTTACTGGGCCTTGCTCCAATGAGGGGGACTACTCTATAGGAAAGGACGAGTCTTCTTACCAGTATTGTGTTTGAGAAGTCCACTGTGTTTGTCCCTGTTGGCCTGCTCGTTTCACCCAAGTTTAGTCCCCTTTTTCTCCACCTTGCTACTAGATGCAAGTCGTGTGGGATTTGGGGAAGGGGGGCAGATTCCCAGTCTTATATTAGAACGGGCATATAGGGCCCTGCCCAGTCTTCTAGTGACACCACCCACACCAAATAGATCATGGGGTCCTTGAACAACAAACTTCTATCCCGAAATGCCAAAGAGCTTTATTCCCCCAGTAAGAGGAGGAAAGTCTGGAGCTATATTCTTCAGCAGGATCCTGATATTTTCTTGCAAGAAATCTACCGGCTTAGGGAAGACAGACACTGCATGGCCTACCCTCGCTATCCCTGCCAACACTGAGCAAACACTGATTCCAGACCTGCAGAGTCGCCATTTTAAAAAAGGTTTCTATTCCAAGCCACTGAAAACGTCTCAGGACTCAAGCAGGCGGTTCCTAACCCAAACGATTAAAAGGGAAGATCAACTGTGACTCTACTCAACTTCTATGCCACGAATCAAGGACAAGATCAGTTTCTACGTGGGATACTTAACAGCCAGCTGGGATCTACTGGAATAGTGGGTGGGGACTTTAATTTAGTTTGGGATCCTGTCTTAGACAGAACTACCGCACACTTTCAGGTCACTGGGGCCATGTCTGGACAGCTTCGAGAGGAGTTCAGGGACACTGGCTTGGTTGATGCATGGCACTATCTACATCCGGATACATGGGATTATTCTTTTTATTCACAAGCACATCAGTCTTACTCACACATGGACTATATATTCCGCACACACTCCCGCTTAAGGGACCTTTCCATCAGCACAGATCTCCAACATCTTGGTATCCGACCAGGCCTGTATCGAACATGTATTTGTCCCCTAACTTAAGTAGTACATGGTTAACTCTTTAAATATTTTATGCGTACTACAGGCGTCACACTGACAATATCAGCCCGCGAGAAAACGCTCATCCCTAAGCCAACTATTTGCGCCTTAATCGGCCAATCGCTTGACTTAATACAGATTCCAAAATCTATATCAAATTGTTGGCTGATTGCCTGGAGACACTCCTGCCAGGGATGATTGACCCTGCCAAGGTCCGTTTTATTAAACAACCACAGGGCTCTGATAACATCAGGCATCTCACCCACCTGGTGGAGAAGGTTCGGGCTCATAACATCCCAACCTGACTTTTCTCACTTGATGCGAAGAAAGCATTTGACAGAGCCAGTTGTGCCTTCTTGCGAATCATTTTTCATAAGATTGGTCTGGGCCCCAAAATAAGCAAAATCATGACCCCATATGTCGCACCCACAACTGCTATCAGAGTGAATAGACAGATCACCCGCTCCTTCGCCCTTCCTCCGCTCATATCTGGCAACCCGGACCTGCAAAGTCGTTGAGATGGGGATAGACTGGCAATCGAGGGAAGCCTCATCCCTTCCCTTCCGAAACACCCTAATCGCCCGTAATCTGGACTTTACACCAGCCCTTCCTCCTGGGTATTTCCTAGACTGGAAAAAGGGTAAATATAGTACCCTATATGACCTATTCCAAGGGTCGATTATCAAGCCCTTTGAGAAATGTAAACTTGATTTTGTTGTTTGTCACTATCAATACTTCTAGTTTGCCAATAGGCCTTATTATCTTTCCCCTCCCCCCAATGTAGCAGGTGCCATCCGCTCTCTTACCCGGTTTGAAACCCTAGTGCGCGTGTTCTAGGGATTCAAGGGACTTATTTCCAAGACTTATAGCGTACTACAAAACTCCTGCCTACTCCCACAACACCCATACCAAACTAAATGGGAGCTAGATAATACCTTGGGCATATTCCCATAAACAATGGGAGATACTTTGGTGCAAAACTCCGAAGACCCACAAGAGCATCTCTCAACAAGATTCGGCATATAAATTAATGGAACTATACTCCTGAATGCTTAAACACCATGTTCCCTGCCACTTGTTGGAGGTGTGACATGCAGGTTGGGGACTTCCAGAACATCTGGTGGTCGTGTCCATTTCGCACTCTATTCTGGAAAGAAATCCTGGGACATATCAAGAATACACAGGAGTTGCGCATACCAGCAGATTACTGCATAATTATCCTGCGGTTCCAACCGGTCACATCAGAGGCAGCGACATACGCGGACTGGTATCTTATCCACCACATGACTGGGGCAGCGAAGCAACTCATAGCCCTGGCCTGGAAAATCACATCTGCCCCCTCAGCAGAGACCTGGTTTACTCTGCTATGGCACAAAATGGCTATGAAACAGTTGTTGCACAAGTTGGCATTTACTGAATGCGAATTCACTCGCCTCTGGCTATATGTCACACACGGAACAGCTATGCTTTTAGCCTCCTAGGTCCCAGGCCCTCCACCTGTTTGACTAAAGGTTCCCTATGCTAACAATGTGAAACAATAGCCATTGCTGGACAGTTACACGGACTGGAAACTCCACTCACCCCACTTTACTGGCTCCCACTCCCAGCCGGCCCCCTGCAGATTTTTCCTTGAGTGCTTACAGACATCGCATAGCTGGAGAACTCTCCCCCCACCCACATCTAGTTCTTTGTTTCCCTCTTTTTTTTGCGTGTCCCCGTTGGCCCTTTGACCCCTTGTGTGAGCACTGTTTGGCAGTGCCCGCTTGACCTTTTGGTGGAGCTCCCTCGCAGGTGCTGAGCACAGACTCTACAGGGGGAATTAGCATATTCTAGCAGACCAACCCACATACCTAAAGCCTGATTAAAGTGGACACGGGGTCACCCTATGGTTCCTGAACTGCCTACTGCCTGGTGTGCAATGGCCCTTTCCCAGGTTAAATCACAATGCGCATAGCCTCCGTAGCTGCTCATTGCTTGATTTTCTGCATTCACGCCCTGGGCGGATACTGATGCCATTATACTGCACATATATATCTTAAGCTGGTTTATGAACGGACACAAAGATCAAACCTTTCCTGCTTTGTTTTGTATTGTACTGTTTGTTGAAGACCTAATAAACCGATTCTGGACAATGAAAAAAAATCCCACCTATGTTAAATATTCTATGTATTATGTATTATAATTACAAAATTATGTATAGAATTATTAATATTTATTAATACAAATTTAAGTTACATTTATTTTTAAATTACATTTTTTTATTAAAAGTTCCCAAAAATATTTTCTATTGTACATCAGTTATCATTTTTGTAACATTAGATTACATTTTTTTTTTAAGAAGTACAAATAAAATAATGTATTTTAACTTTATTCCTTTAGGGTTCTATTTTAAGTCCCAGCCTTTTCTTTGGAACAGTGCTGCAGTACTAGTGGTTGGCATGCATGATCCTGGACTAGTTCCAGGTATGAGCTAGAGTAAATTTACTACTGGTTTCGGTACATTTTGGATGTAATAAATTTTGAAGTGCAGTACTCATTTTTTGTCTGTCCTTCCATAGCCCCCGTAGCATCACTAAACCCCTCCTTACTACACCCAACCCCCTACCATTTAGTGGTAACTAACACATTTCAGGTAATCACCCTGGTCCCTCCCACATTTACTACCAAGGAGTAAGTTTACATGTATGAGGATCTATCTCAGGATGCTTGTATCCAGTTCAGGGAAGACCAGGCATGGTTGGCAGTTTGGGCTGGACTGTTCCCATGAGGCACAGGGTCAAGATTGATTTGCATATAGCTGGGTCTGAACTGGGGTGGCGAAGTGAGCTAAAGAACGATGATGGCTTCAACCCAGATCTGTGACTGGGGGTGAGTGTCTGAAAAGTTTCAGCACTCTGTCCTTCATCTCCTTGTGTTTGCCTTGAAGATCTATCTCCCCATGGTAAAGATAGGAAAGGTGGAGATTTACACTTGCAGGTCTGTAAAGTGGATGCTATAGTAAATAGTACTACTTTAGTACCAATTTCCAAACTACAAAATACAGTTTGTGAATCAGTACCACTGTGTATGCATACCTTGGAATCTGATTAAACACAACACTAACTAGCTGATAGCCCCTGAAATTCCAGTCTCACCTTTTTTAACTCCAGAGTGCTGTCTGATTGCAAGGAAGACACTGATGCTGAGCGCACACGGTCTAGATATCCAATGCTCCTGAGAGCAGGACAGTTTCCTCGAAGAAGAGGACTTCTCCTTCCGATAGAATTTATGTTATTTATGGGAAGATCTGATGGGTTACTCACCTCTAAGAAGAGAAAAACAATGTCACCTCCACACTGACCTTAGCCAATAATCACTTTTCCTCCTGGTAACTGATGGCTTTTGGGTGCACAGATAAACAAGAGTATTAGGCTGCGCCATCATGCTTCAGTCCCC
The DNA here is from genome assembly GCF_964263255.1 of Lissotriton vulgaris. Classification (NCBI taxonomy): domain Eukaryota; kingdom Metazoa; phylum Chordata; class Amphibia; order Caudata; family Salamandridae; genus Lissotriton; species Lissotriton vulgaris. Next base: position 958,534,674 of record NC_141691.1, read on the forward strand.
AAGCAGCACAAGCAGATTTTATGGGGATTCGAAGGAGATATCTTCTTGCAGCACCAACGACAAGGTTTATAGCCTGAAGCTTTTGCTAATTTTTTTTTAAATACTTATGAATTTCAGGGAAATAACAATATCGCTCAAGACCTGCGTTGATGAGATGCAGGAAAACAGGAACTGACATCAGAGAACTGGTTGGTACATAATTTACTCATGTAACGAAGAGGACTTGCATGTAGGGCCACACAGCACCACCTGGCAGTGATAGAGCAACCTTGCTTAGGAAAAACTTTTCATGACTAGTCTGAAGCCTGTAATGAGAATTCATAAGGTGAGCATTCCACTGGAAGTCCTATCCAATAGAAACATTTATACTGATACTGTTGGGGGAAAAATAATTGATTAGACCATAAACGGTCTAAATTGGCACTACTTTTCCTTATCCACTTTTTATAAAGCGCACGGCGACTCCATAGGGGTTTCCCGGTGCTAGCGTCAGAGAGGGTACGCCAGAGGAAGTAGCTCAGAACAGCCAGATTTTCAGCTCTTTGAAAAATCGAGAGTAAGAGACATTGTCTGAACTGTTCTAGGAGTGAGTTCCACAACTTGGGACCCGGCGATGCAAAAGAGCGGCCTTCCATCTTTGACCGTTTAATTGTTGGGCTCACATAAGGAACAAAGAGAGCAAGCTGGCTGATACACTTTCACAAAGCCATGTGTAGGTATTGTAGGCTCACCCCTGTTCTTGCTCAGTGCACTATAGCACAAGTTATTGAACCTAATTGACTTCTCTATTGAGAGTCAGTGCAACTACCTCAGCAGACCCACCACTTAGGTCCGCTTCGGAAGCCTGTAAAGCATCCTTGCCGTGGAGTTTTGCACAACCAGCAACAGTCCAATGGAGGCTTTACCTGCCCCCATATAGTGTGTTGCCATCATCCAATTTCACCCTGATAAGTGCCTATACAACAGTCTATTGTGCCGAAAATGGGAGAAAACTAATGATCTTTCTTAACCATTTCAAAAAGGAAAAACATCTTTGAGAGAAGCCCAAACCAATGATGGACTTTTACTGAAAGAGGACTGAAAAGAGAGCGGATAATTTTTCATATTTTGAGAGCTCAATTTAATAAATGACTGCTCATCTAAGACGAGCTCTTCCAGTTTCCATACTTCGTAGTACACCGGTACATTCCCAGATACGAGGTCGTTCTTACTTAAAGGACATTTCTGGCACCTTAAATTAATGTATACTGTCACCTATGGTGCTGGAGGCATTTAATATGAACATTCACTAGCAGAATAAATGTTTTAGTAATTCTTTCTGTGCAAAGCAGACAAGATGGATGATACAGGCCTTGTAAGGTTCAGCAATGGAGAGCCTCTACTAACAGTCGATGTACACTTTGACATGAAATACTTGCAGAGGATGCTGAAACAAATGAGATTCGAAATTAAATTGACCCATCTCTTGAAAGTTATGTGGGAACACACATCAAGAAAAGACAAGTAAGAGAACGATAGCATCAGCTCATCAGAGAGTACAGGTGCAAATGAAGTTAAACGAAGGGGGCTCAAACCTGCTGGAGCCCCTCTGTGATGGAGGTGACTGGTGACATCCCACATGTCAGCGACGACAGCATGTATCCATCTGGACCAACAGAACTATTAAAGTTTCCTTGCTGTTGAAAAAGTAACCATAGCGTTACAGGATGCTGCGAAAATTATGCCGAAACAAATGGTTCAAGCATTCTTAACTCCACAACCTTAGTAGGTAGGAGCAAAAATGAAATGTTCTAAAAGCATTAAAATGTGGATGTTTATTAGCAGAAATATTCAAATGAGCTCCGGGAGCAATAATAAGCTACAGTGCAACAAACAAATACAATTTTAATGGCAAAAGTGCATTCTGATGTCACCAAACTTCTTTTTATAAATGCAAAAATAGTTCTAATGAACCAAGCAGAGTATTAGCATTACAAAACCAATACAATGCTAAACATTGTGCATACACGTCCAGAAGATGGAAGGTGCTTTCCAAAGAGCATCCACAAGCCCCCAGGGTACTGAACACTTCAATTAGATCATCAAACATTACTACATAGAAAAAACACGAATCCAAGACTAAGCAGAAGAAGTGGCTAGCAGATAACATTGTAACCCACAGGCATACGCATATATTGCCCTTGTTCAAACCCAGGTTGTTCTTTCAATGTACAGTGAGAAAGCGGACAGGTTACTAGGATTATAGGTTTACTTTCTAATTTGGCCACATTCAGCTATATGAAGCACTCTCGTATGAAGTGTTATGCTCGGTTGGCATCACAAGGCTTGATGCCAATGATTTTCACTAACATCTTCTATGAGATTCAAACATCTGCACTTGGTATTTACAAGGGAGGGCTTGGGGAAAAGACATTCTTCCTAGACATAAGGGCTTGGAAAACAAAGGCTTCCTTTCAAATTGTTAAAACAAATGAGGGTAACTTGATGCTGCTACCTTAAAATAGTACATTTCAATGAACAATGTTTTGGAGGATACCCAAGCTGTAGAGCTCGGAGCAGTAATTGAGAGTTATTTCAGGATCTGCAACTGTTTTGAGTTTGTCAGTTTCCATTCCGGGGTGTATTTTTGTTCTGAACCACAGCCAAAGATGACTTTTAAATAGTTTTCTGTTTTTCAGCACTGTCTCACCTGTATATGGCTTCTTCCTCCCAAATTGTAATGATTTTGCAACAGTTTACAAGTTATAACTTCGGCTCACGTCCACTATTTACGTAGTTATTTTAGAAACAGCTGTAGAGTCCCAATGAAATAAGTGTCAGAAGGAATAGGTTACTTACCCTGAAAGCATCTGTTCGTGGCATGCAGTGTTGTAGATTCACATGTTTTGCATACTCCTGCCATCTAATATTGTGTCCAGATGTGTGCAAGTTGTTTTTCTTCGAAGAAGTCTTTCAAGTCATTAGGTAGATTGAATCCTACTCTTCGTGATAATATGCCTGGGCATCAACTTCATTGTTAGATTGTTCTTCCACTGGCAGGTGAGAATGGAGTGTAAAATAAGTTTAAGTAAAGAGATGTCCATGTGCATAAGAAGTAGACTGAATTGGTCAAAAGTGTCCGGGGAGGGGGTGGGTGCCTGTAAATCTACAGCACTACATGCCACAAACAGATGCTTATAGGTTGAGTAACCTACTCCGTTCAAGGCATGTGTGGCTGTAGATACACATCCTCTGCATAGACTATAAAGCAGTCCTCATCAGAAGCGGTGGCTAACTTGTGGGTGTTGAAGTTTGAAAAAGTGTACACAGCACTGCGGTTACATTCGCTTGTTGGCGTGGTAAAACATCCACACAATGTTTTCATGAAAGTGTGTGGTGTAGACCATGTATGTGATTTGCATGCGTAACCCACAAGAATGTTTCCCAGGAAGGCCATGGATGCTCCTTTTTTTATGAATGCACTTAACTATCCTTTCGGTAATACCCGATTCAGATATAGGGTTTCCTTTATAAGGTGCTGAAAAAGCAATACATTGTTGTTTAGTTTTCCAAAAAGTTTTAGTTCTATCAACAACATTAGTGCTATTTTGACATTTACTGCACGTAGAGCTCTTTCTGCAACCAAGTCTGGTTGAGGGAAGAAAACCTATAGCTCAATCAATTGATTAAGATGAAAGTGAGACAACTTTCGGGAGAAAGTTTGGGTTGGTATGAAGGTCTCTGTGGAGCTGGAAGAAATGCTGTGGAGCATTAAGGTAAATGCTCAAAGCTCACTACTGTGTCTACATGAGATAATAAAGCAAAACAACAAGGGGAATTGCCAATACTGATATGTTCTTATAGAAAAAATACTTTCTCCAAGATACAGTCGACAGTTCAATACCTGGAGTGGCTATTGAATAGCTGTTTATTCAAAATGTATTAAAAAATGAACACAATTTATACTTTAGTGCGCCATTTCAGGTTATATTCTTATCCAGCAACGAAAGTTAGGACACAAAAACAGTAAAACACTTCAACCATATCATCACTCTTCAAACATATCACATTCAAACCACTTTCATTCAAACATCCATAAAATACACACAAACTGGAAATGAGTAAACCAGTTGAAAAAATTTCGGGTCAACTATAAGGTTATAAGGCGATTCTTGGAAGTTGCAAAAAAATACACCGCTAACCTTTCGCTTTTTGTTAATTTAGTTGTCAAACAATTATAACATTAAATGGGTGTATAAGAACGAAACCAAGTGCCAAATGACTGGGCACCAGGATATCAAAAGTTGACCCTGCACGGTCTACGCGTTTCGAATCCTTATTAATGGCAGGATTCTCTTCAGGACCATAGAACGCTCTGCAGAGGAGACAAAAAAGAAAGGGGAACAAAGACCAAATCTCAGCTTGTAATTCAGTTTTTAGAAGAACCAATAAAACCTCAAACGCACTACTACACAAAAACCACAACTCCAGCTTACCCGTCAAAAGGACAATGGAGAGTTATTTAAGGAAGTGTGATGGCTCCTACATGAAAAGGGAAAGAGGGATTAGCGTAGAAAGGAAGAACAAATCAAAAGAAAGGGGGTATTAGTAACACTTCTAAATGGCAAGTACATGATGCACGTCCTTAGCGTCGTATAGCCAAATGGATTACCTCAAAGGGAGTGGCAAGTGTCCCTGAGTAGCAGTGGTCAAATCTTCAATACAGGCGCAGCAAGCAGCGGTGACCTTAATAAACCATATGCACAAGATTTAGAACATGTACACTTCGAGAACTCGCAAACCGCCTGATCGCGCAATGGCCAGGGCCGTCATGGAGTGCTTACCGGTCGGAGTTCCTAATTTGAGTCCGGGGGCGGTTCCAGCAAGCTCGACTTGTAATCGCGGCGTCAAGGATAGTCTCAACACGCCGTCCTTCTGTAAAAACACCAAAGGCGGTCGCCCAATTTAGAACCGAATGGGCCGTGGTCGAAAGTCACAGGTAAGTTAAACTGGTGGAAGGAACAAAGTTCTTACCGTCAGAAAGCAGAGTCTGACGCCATGGGCGAACGAATCGTCAATGACAGCACACAACGAGTTGCGCATGTGCGACCAGCGGGAAGCTGGGTAATGTAGTCTCAGTGGCGCGAGGGCTGCAATCAGTGTATTAGACGGGCAATTGGAAGCCTAATCTAGCTGAAAGTGCAATCAGGGAGGACAAATCCAATTCCGGGGGTAAAAACGGGGATAATGATAATAAATAAACTGAGTCAATGCACAAATCGGTGATATCCCAGACCATAATAGAAATACATTATAGAGCATGGGATGTCACAGCAAATGTAAACATGGGGAGCCAGGGCCATGGCAAAGGCCGACAACTAATGAAATTGAAAGAGGGGGGCTACCAGGTACACGCAGATTTAAAGCTTATAGATTTCGGACAGCTCATTTAAACCAGACACAGCCATGTCGAATTTGACAATAAGTTGGTCTTCCCTCCTGGATAGTTTCAAGTCCCAGTCACCTCCACGGGGATCTTTTTCTACTTTGGAGATGACTGTCCATCTCAGATCGTTAATGTGGTGTTGGGATCTGTTCCAATGATTGACCAGCGGCGCAGTTTCCACTTTCTGTTTTATTCTGGACTTACGTTGTGAAATCCTTTGACTGATTTCCTGATTGGTTTTACCAATATACAAGAGTCCACATGGGCATTTTATTCCATAAACCACGTATTTGGATTTACAATTGCTGAATGTTTAGTGTTTCCACGAAATTCCATTATGTTGGAAAAGTGCACCTTCCACAGTAAGGTCACAACAGAGGCATGTCCCACATTTATGGTGGCCTGTAATTGGGGTCAAACCCATAAGTTGTCTTAAAGTGGGTTGTGATTCTTTCGGGGGGGGGGGGGGCTGCTCTTATTACATAATTGGCAATACAATTTTCTTTTTTGAATGCAAACAGGGGAGACTCGTGCAGACTCTCATGCAAATTTCTCACTAGATGCCAATTCTGTCCAATGATTTTTTTTAAGTCTGTTGGCATTGGGGCAAAAAGTAGTGACACAAACTTGACGTTTCAGTTGGAGTTTCTGTTTACGTTCAAGAAGGCTTTCCCTAGGGGTCCATCTGGCACGTTTCATTGAATTTCGGACTCGTTTGTTCAGGTAACCTCGTTCATACAACTTTTAAACTAGATTGCCAGCATGCAAGTTGTAATCATCATTGAAAGAGCAATTCCTTCGCACGCGTAAAAATTGGCCATAAGGCAGATTTTCCTTGAGGCTCCTGGGATGATTGCTGGAGAACAGTAAGGCCTTGTTTCGATCGGTTGGATTAGTGAAGAGTACATGAGATAATGTCAATTAAAAAATACCACCTTCCAGGATAGAAATTGAAGGGGGCAGTTATGCATGGGCTCAAATGGAGGTCTCATGAGGCGTGTAAGACAAAGCTAAGGTTCCATGTAGAAGTAGGTGGAACCCTTGCTGGAATTTCTTTTTTAAGCCCTTCCTTGAAGGCTTTTTTGCCAAGTATTTTTTAATAAAGATATGTGTTGCCTATTAAGTTGATAGGCAGTGATTTAACCGAGATGTAACCTTATGGAGGTGAATGCTAGAACAGAGACTTGTAGATTAAGCAGGTAACATACGAATTTTAGAGTTGAGGCATCGACCGAATCAATTTGTTTTAAATGACAATAGTAAAAAAAAAAAAACTTTTTCCATTGAGACATGCAACATGCTGGATTGGTAGGCTTAAGGGCTTCCTTAAGAATGGTCATACATTCAGGTGGTAGCTATAAGTAACCAAGGGCTAGATGTAGGTGGCTAAATACCGGTCAGTAAAGCCGAAAGTCAGTAAATTTCAGCGTTACCGACCGGTATTTAGCCATGAGCGATATAGGTATTACCGAATGCCATCGGTAATAACGATTCAGTAAATTTAAGTTTCCGATTCCTTATTTACCGATCGGCCGACACCGAAACACCAAATACTAAATCGGTAAATAAGAAATCGGTAAATAAGAAATCAGTAACAAATCGCTAATGCGATGTACCTAAAATCGGTAATACTGAATTTGTCCAAAATCGGTATTTAAGAATCGGTACTTACCACTGACCCAGAGCAGGTGGGAATCAGGTGCAGTGCATAAAAACAGCCCCAAAATGCAACAGTGTGAACACAATAGTGGCCCTCTACGTCACAGCAAGGCGGCTACGTTTGCGAGCAGGAGAACTGAGGCTTTGGGCTGAAATACATGACCGGTACAGGCTACACCCACAAACCAGCCTAGATCGGATACGGGACCTGCACCCATACCTGGAGCATCAGACACCAAGGGCTCATGCCATACCAACACATGTGCAGGTGCTCTGTAGCCTTCACCTACTCGCATCAGGAAGTTACCAGGGTGGAATAGCTGCGGCAGGTGGTGTGTCACAGAGTTGCCTGTCCCATTTCTTCAACTCCTTTTTGGATGCCATGATGCAGAGAATGCATCACTACATACGCTTCCCCAGCACACAGGCGGAACTGCAGAAGACTAAGCTGGACTTCTACCAAAAGGCAAAGTTCCCACATGTAATAGGGTGCATTGATGGAACCCACATACCAATCTGCCCACCTGCAGCTACAGAATACATATACCGCAACCGCAAATCCATTCATTCCATCAACGTGCAGGTGATATGTGATGCAGACTACATCATTACTGACATTGTGGCCAAATTTCCAGGGAGTACCCATGACTCATACATATTCAGGAACAGTGGGAACTATACACGTCTGGCTGCTGGTGAATTTGGAGAAGGATACCTGCTAGGTAAATCAATGTGACACACCCTAATGTATACCTTAGATGAATGTATTGGTGACTCAAATTAATGGCACTTTCTTTCCCATTTAGGTGACAGCGCATATGCCGTGCGGTCATTTATCCTAACACCATACCTCAACCCATCCACCCCAAGTGAGAGGAGATACAATGCGGCACATAAAAGCACGTGCAACGTTGTGGAGCGCACCTTTGGACTACTAAAAAGCAGGTTCCGTTGCCTCCACAAAAGTGGAGGTGCACGTCAGTACCCCCCAACATCTGCTGCAAAATTATAGCAACATGTGCAATGCCGCATAACCTTGCCACAAAGAAAGGAACAGCAGTGGAACTAACTGACTGAGGACGAGGGTGAGAACTGTCAGCGAGAGCACAGCGCAGCAGGTCTGGCAGCAGCACCGGATGGGGGAGACGGATGGGCTGAGATAACGCGCAACTATTTCTGAGTGAGTAAGGATACCTAGCCAGTTACTGTATTTGAGTGATGTTGTTTAATGATCAGAGCACACCACCAAGATCAATAGCAGTGACCATACAAACATGGGTTACATCACCCATTTCAGTACAACCATATCATGGCTGGCTCTATGTCGTGCGTCCATGCGCTGAACTGTCACGTTCCTTTGCCCCACTGTCCACACTGCCTGTCTGTCCAGGGCCAGCGCTTTGGCGTTCGCTGCGCCTTCTGGTCTCTGTGGGAGGAGGCGTGATGCTACTACGGCTAATAGCCTCCTCAATTTCCCCCCCATCAGCTGTAGTGGCCACCTTGTCTGCTTGGAGCACTTCAAGTGCAGTGGTCACTGTGACAAACCCACTAGCCACATCCAGACTGCAGTGTGCCATCTCCTCCTGCATGGCTATTGAGCATCTGCACATGAGAGGTTGCAGTGGTTAGGCTGTTCACTGCCTTGGTGTAATTATCCAGTTTCTGCCTCTCCCTGCGCCTAGACAGACGGTCCTCCTCCAACTTGCTGCAGAGCTGCCTCACAGCCTCCGCCACGTCACTCATGCCCTCAGACTTGGTGGTGTTCATGGCACTGATGCCCTTCTCAATGCGATGCATGTGAGCATTTATGTGTGCCATCTCCCGCTGCACTGACCTGATTGCTCTCCCTTTGCGGCACTGGACCTTCAGGATGTTGCCTTCAAGCCAAGCAAACACACTGTCATCTTTGCCCTGGAAGTGAAAACTGGCTGCCCTTGCCCTGCGGTGTCTGGAAGATGTGTGGGCGCGCTCTGTTGGGGACAGTGATCCTGCCCTGTTGCCGTCCTCAGGCACTGTAGACTGTTGGCCCCCTGTGCTGTCCTCCTCGGACACCTCCAACTGCTGAAGGGTGGCCACTGCATGCCTCCTGCCTGACGGTGGTGGTGGTGTTGATTGTGGCGGTGGTGATGGTGGCGTTGATGGTAGCTGTGGTGATGGTGGCGTTGATGGTGGTGGGGTGGTGTGCCCTGCAGGTGACTTGTCCTACTCCCCTTGTCTCCTCTCTGGCTTGGATGCCTTTCCTATGCTCCCCTCTGCTGCACTGCGAGAGGTCTCGCCTCTGAAGACAGAATGTAGAAATGCTCACTTATCTGGCAGCATTTGCATTGTAATAAACTTAATGCCGGCCAATCACATTGACTGTCCTCTGCTTGCTAATTGCTGTCACATGCCTTTGGGTTTGCTGGACTGACTGTTCTGACATGTGTTACTTCTAACTACACCTCCCATAATGCATTGCAGGTTATGAGTAAAACATATACTGGAGTGGGAGTCCCTATGCCTCTCTGGGGATTGGGGGAGGGAGGGGGTGCACAGCATGCTGTGCATGCAGTCTTACCTTGTTTGTTGGCAGCTCTGGCTGAGCTGTCTGCGTCGCCAACCCCACTCACACTCTCCGGCTGGAGGGTGGATCCAACCAGGAGCTCCAGGGCAGTTGGTGCAGGTGCTGTGCTCCTCCCTCCACTAGTTTTGCTGGCCTGCTTCTGCCTCTCTGCCACCCTTGCCTTCGCGGTCTTCCTCAGTTCGTACCATCTTTTTTTAAGGTCCTCAATGGAGCGCTGGGTGACTCCGATGGCATTGATCTTGTTCTGAATTGCAAGCCAGATCTGCCTTTTTTGTGATTCTAGCACATGAAGGGACTGCTTGCCAAACGACTTGTCATGGTCCTTGGTGACATCTTCGATGAGGACCTCCAGCTCCCGCTAGCGAAATTTTTGTTTTCTTTTCCTTTCAGCTCCATCATTCTCTCTCTCCTGGTTTGCCATTTTGCTTGGTTTTGGTCGCAAAATAAAGCGGTGTTGCTCCTGGCTTCTCTGCTCTGCTCCCTGCCTCACAGTCAGCTCCAGGTTCAGTACAGCTGCTTGAGTGTGGCAACTTCCTGTTTGGGAGGTAATGGGGATGCACAGGATTGGCTGATTCCACAATTACCGAATTTTTAAATTACCGAATCGGTATTTACTGATTCGGTATTTGCAATTCAGTATTTACGATTCGGTATTGGGGTTTCGTTGCATTTTTTTTACCGATCCATTCAGATTCGATATTTTTTTGCGTTTTTTTACCGATTTGGTCATTTTTACAGAATGTTTACGTACATTCGAAATACAGAGTCCTTAATACAGAATCGGTAAAATTCGGTATTAAGGAATCGGTATTTCACAATTACCTACAACTGGCCCCAAATTCTATAAGCTCAAGAGCCAGATTGCAAAGTTCAGAGTTTTGGGATCTGGGTGCCTGATTTATCCATGGTTCTGAGGGAGAAGGTGCGGCCTCTTTGAGGTCCAGTAATGTTGTGAACAGTAATGAGGAAAAGCCTAGGCAAATATCCCTGACCAATTCATCCACAGTGCATTTTCCCTTTTGGGTGTGGGAACCTGGATGCAAAGTTTATGCATTTGGAGTTTTATTGCAGGTGCAAACAAATTTTTTTTCAATTTTACTGCAAAATCGCAAGTGGATCCGCAAATTCAAAGCAAAATTGAATAAGTTTTTAATTAAGCCCCCGGGTGGGCCTAGTCCTGGAGGCCTGCCAGCTTTATTAAAATAAAAGAGGAGGGGAGGGGGCACATGGCTCAACTCTCCATGGGCATTTTTATGTCCGTGGACCACCACCTCCCTGGGGTTTATGTTTCTATTACAAAGGGGTGGGAGGGGGGGTTGCACACCCCCATATCCCCACTGCCTAGGGGCTAATAGAAAGAAATCAAGAGCCTTGCGGCCCCCTCTCCCATTGAATTACGACTGGGTATGAGGTTACCGAGGACAAAATCTGCCCAGGAAAAGGAGCTGTGCGGCCCCTCTCGCCCATTCAGATGCAGCCAGGACCTGGGAGATGGGGTCGCCGGAGTCGAACTTTCTGATGTCACTGACCAGGTCATGAGTGATGGAATAGGTGAGGTCCTAAGAAATGCATTGCGGGGGAGTAAGTTATAGTTAGCTTACGTAACACTTGAATTTCTATTTTTTATATAGAACTGATTATGCTGCCCCTCAAGCAGATTTTCTACTTGTGCGGCAGCCTTCTGTGCACGACCATCTGCATTAGAAATATCTTGCTGGATGTCCTCCTTAGCAATGGCAAAGCGCGCTAGGGGACGCTAAACCTCGCTCACCAACTTACCTTTCTGGAGCTGCTTGCGATAAAAACGTCGCCATGCGGCACTTGCTTCAATTTGGCTGGAGCTCCACGTTAACGTAACGCGGAGTTGCCAAAATTCCACCAATTCTGCAGGTGGCACATTTCACCTACCCCTACTATTGAGTACTATGGCAGGGTGCTGTATATTAAAATGTAGGTCTTCTCTCCCAATTGGCGTATATACTACCGGGGGTCCCAGACCCGCCACAATGGGTGCACATCAAACGGCATCTACTATCTACAGACATAGGGCTCTATACGGGAAGGGGACATGACAGGAGCTCAACCGACCCGGTAATATCCGCTATGCACAATGGTTGGCAGCACATACATCGATTACTAGGGTCGAATCTACAGCTCCACGAGAAAGCCCCCTTATGGGGGAATGCAGGCATGCGCATCAATGGGCAGAGTCTATCCTGGCCCCTATGGAAGGCAGTGGGTATATACACTATTGATAAGCTCCTCCATTATGGAGACCTCAAATTGTTTACACATCTAAGGGAGGAGTTTGGCTTCCCTGTACCACAATACTGGCGATTCATCCAACTGCAACAGTGTTTGAGGAAATGCCGAGGCCCACGCCTGTGGTCCCTGCTGGCCTCACCAGTGGTGCCATATCTCCATGTGCGGAGGGAAACACAAGGTGTGATGTCAGGACTATATGGTGAACTCTCCTCCTACCTTTTAAAAATAAAACACTCTTAAGCTCTCTGTACCAGATGGAAAGCCTGATTATCAGTTTCGTATGAGGAGGATGAGTGGGCGGACATGCTCGTGGCCCTGGACGGAGGCACCAGGGAGGCACGACTGAAGTTTTGCCTTTTTAAGACCCTGCAAGACTGGCACTGCATTATTATTATTATTATTATTACTGCATTTATTGAGCGCACAGCTACCCGGAGGTTTCCCAGCGCTTGCCTTGGGAACCCGTCCTGGCTTTTCCCTGTGAGATAGCCCCTACAGGGCATCCCCAAGGTGAAAGCCAGGCATCCCGCCGCAGGGGGCCGTTGTGGAGATTAAGCAAGCTTAATGCCCAGAGTTGCAGAGTGAGAACCCATGATTAGAGCAGGCACCGAAGCGAGAATTATCGAGTCCGTGGACATTTGAGCTCAAGACCCTGCCGCGTCGGGAATTGAACCCTGGTCCCGGGTCTGACCTCAGCTTTCGGGTCTGCCTGCTCTACACCGTGAGCCACACTTCTCCACCAATGAAACTAAATAGAGCAGGCCTACTACCACATGCAAATTGCTGGAGATGCACGAATACCTGCTGCAACACAACATTATGTGAATGCCAATCGATACAGCCCTTCTGGTCCTATGTAGGCCAAGTCCTGGGCGCCTCTATTCCCCTCCACCTACCGCTCACCCCCTCAGCTATTCTTCTCCATGACCGGAACTCGCCAGAGCTATTGAAGACGAAACACAGTCTCTTCAATGTGGCAGTGGCAACAGCTAAAGTATGTATCCTCCGACAATGAAGGTCACCGACACCACCATCACAGGAGACCTGGCTAGTGGCCATGATCCACACCGCCTGACATACAAGTCATTTACAACCTACAAGACCAGTCCGATCTGTTCCTACAGACATGAGCAACCGTCCTGCGTGCAGAGGATGACGGCGGAGGAAGACACACACCAGGGGTTTGGGCCTCCCCTCTCCCATTTGCCCCACATCCCCACCTCCATCCCCTCCACTGTAACAACAGTAACAGCCACAGCCAAAAGACGCGTTGACCGTACTGAGTAACGCCACTATAAACACCAGTCCACCCCCTCCTGCCTACATCAATGGTGGTGGACATAGCAGTGGTGGCTGCTCTCCATCAGCAACCACACCTCCACGTTCTACCACACACCCCACAATTACATGGAAGTACTCCACTCCACATATACCGCCACTACCCCAGTACTCTCACCACATCATACACAAGTTTGTCTTCCCAGAAATACACGTCCCCTAGACAGTGACCGGGTGCTGCCTAGGACGTCCCCAATGGTGACATGGGAGAGCGGATCCATTATCAGAAGCATGGACACTGGATACCTGGTAACCCATCACCTATGGATGGATGGACCCAGACCATACACTCTCCTCAGTAGTCATTAATGCCGCCCGGGATTGTACATAGGTGAGCACCACCCAGGGAGCACCCAGCTCACTCCCCACATATTCGCTCCTTTCTCTAATTTAGCCTGGTACCTCTTCCCCAGTCACCCACCCAACCCCACCACCCCCCATCTTCTATTGTTAAATATAATGTACTTACCATCCATGTTATTATCGTATATGGTTACTGTATCTGCTCAATAAAGAATTGCAACACAAAAAATGTAGGTCTTGTGCTTTTATATGTCTTTACAATGAAAACCCCAAATTGACTTTTTCACTGTGGAAAGGCTAATAGCCTCATTGACGAGTACAGGGTTACTTGCACACTGACAACTCAGCTGTGCTAACTTCTGAAAGGGACAACCAAAATTGGTACTTCAAAGTATCGAAATAATTGTTACATTAAAACAACATGATCAAGTTAAAGTTAATGTAACTTAAGAATAAGGCAACGTTAGAAAGTTGACACACTGTTGCCCTAGTTTTCCAGTAGCCATTCGCAGCACTTCAAATGGGTAGCAGCCTTTGAAGGGCAAATGGTGGACACACATGAGACTGGCTTTGCTCAGCTAGACAGATAGGCATCCGGGACAGGGAGGGGAGACCAGTTGACAAACCAGTTTTTCAATGGGTGTGTAGCAGCCAGGTAGTCACACCTCTAGGGTTAGCTGTCAAGCTTCACAAACAGAGAGGGGTTCTGCTATCTTGGCAGTGGGCAGAATAGTGCATTCTGGGATAGCTGACGACACACACTGCAGAAAACGTTATTGGGCGGGGAAGCACCTGACAGCCCATTGGCTAGTGACCTCTGCATCCTGCCTAGCACCCCCCCCCCCACTCCACCCAGAGGACACTTTCTGGCATAAATATGCCCCCCAGACTTCAGATCACATCTGGATCGGAGAGGACCGAAGGACTGCCTTGCTGTTCCCTGGCCCTAGCAAGAGAGGCTGCACCAACCACTGAACTGAAGCTGATCTTTGGGTTAGCAAGCAGGCATGTGCTTGTGGTGCCTGGCTCGTGGAAAAGTCTCCACCAAACAGAAGCTAACCACAAGACTGAGTTGCCAGACTTCCTGTTACAGCACCAGGGCCACAAAAGCTGACTAAGCTCGTTCTGGCCAGTCAGTAGCCACAATCACTTGATTGTCTCTATCCGCCGATGTGCAGCCTGAACGAAAGTCCCCAACGCTCAAAAGTTGTACAAGAGTGCGCTGGACCTGAGAGAGTCACTGGAGTGCAGTTTGGTCACCCAAGAATGTCACAAGCGTTCGTAAAAGGGATCTTCTGGATTAGCTGAGAACAGCAGTCCAGTGGCAACTGGACTTTGCTGGACCGAAGAAGACTTAGAAGGACATTAACCCCTGTTGCCAAAGTTGCCCCACCTAGACCATGGCCCGAAGATAGCCCCAGGAAGACCACATTTGACCTGCAAATCATCCTAGGCATCTTTAGCGTTCTGTATCACTTGCTTGAGGACCATTCCGCTGAAGTCTATGGCAGTTCACCCATAGAACCTGGAACTGGATTTGACACTGCTTTGGTGAGAAGGTAATTGTCCTACAACTGCTTACTGGCCCCTTGACATCCATGCTGGGGTTGGTCACCCAAAGTGGCCCTGAATAACAAAGTTTAGCCAGGAGCATCTTCACTTTATAAAAACTGCCCTCACCCACAACAAAGTTGTGGCATGCTTCATCAGGATGATGCGTTCTATGTGGGTAGAGGCTGTGTTGCATGTAGTGACACAGACAGTGGTGTTGATATCCGGTCTCTCTACCTTCTCCAATGGGGCTTCCCTAAGGCAATTCCATGCTCCTTTCTGTGCTTGCCGCACTACTTGCGTTGGGTATCCCCGGTTACCAGTTTTTCTGATAGAAGGGCAGTCTCTTCTCTGAATCGGTCAGGTTCTGAGCAATTCCTGCCCAAGTGCAGAAACGGCCCCACCTGGAGATTCTCCTTGAGAGATTTAGGGTGAAAGCTCCCAAACAGTAACATCTCATCTGTGGGTTTATGATAGACCTTAGTGGATAACTTCCCTTCCCATGGAAAAATTACCAGGTCCAGAAACGGGAGACCCTCCTTCATGATGGTGGTGGTAAAGTAGAGGAAGGCGTTACGTGTATTCAACCATTGCATGAAATCTGTCATAGATTGCTCCTCTCTTTTGCAAATGAGGATGACGTCATCTATGAAGCGTTTCCAGATCCGGATGTTCCATGCCCATGGATTACCAGCATCAAAGATGTGCTCAAAAGCCAATACATACAACCCCGCTAACCTAGGTGCAAAGGCACTCACCATTGATGTACTTTGGGTTTATAAGCGTGCGCCTTGTGCTTTTACCATTATTGACATTACAAGTATCTCTCCTCACAGAGTGTAACGACAGGGGGTCGCTCTCTACTGCAGTGCCATTTCTAGCGCTCATCTCAGTAAACTCGGTAAGGTGTGCCGAGTTGTGGAAGATGTATGATCCTAAGCACATTTAAGGATACGCCTAAGATTATGTGTACGGTTGGGGCAAGTTTTGCCACCGCAAATATTTCTATACAGATGTGTTCACTACAGAACTTAGACATAGGCACATTATATTTGTACATTTGACATTCCCAATGAGTGTTCAGAATTAATGGAATAGGGCAATTGGCTGCCCAAGAAAGAGGGTGTATAATTTATATTTTACAGAATGCCAGTGTCGCACCAAAATGGTTTTTATAAGGTTATCACTGAGAGAACAATTTCTTCACTTGTATTATTTATGTTGTTTGTCTGCTTACAACTATTCAGACTGTTTTCACTGTTTTTATTCTCTCCACTTATAGATGCCATAGATGATAAGTATTCAGTACTGCACCATACTAACCGGTGGAGTAACACTTAGTACAGTGGTAACACCAGGGGAAATTAGGTATAGGAATCCCTTGTGTCCTGATGAATGCTGGTAGACGAAATCTGAAAGAAACATGTTGAACTCTATGCAGAACACAGGGGTGGAGCGTGCATAACTCACTCACGCCACCACCATCCGGGGGTGTTTTGTTTACCCTTTTTTTAATCCTGACAAGGGAATCCAGGAATAAAATTGTTAGAACGATATCCCTTAGTCAGTTTTAACACTCATCTGCACCCATTATAGGATCCTTTTCTTTTCCTTTCTTATTTGTGACTATTGTCTACCCCTCTCTATTGATCTACCTCGACCGTTGGTCTGTGCTGAGGCATTTTGCAGCAGCCCTATGATGAAGCATGCCACTACTTATTGTGGGTGAGGGCAGTTATTACAAAGTGAAGGTGCTCCTGGCTAAACTTTATATAACCCGTTAAGCGCGTCGCAAATTCCGCTGCAGTGCGGACGTTCCATTGCGCGGGCGGGATCGGAACGTTCAGCGGACGTGCGCAGCACTAGCGAGGTAGTGCGCGCGTCGTCCGCAGCACTTAAAGGGTTAACAATTGGGACTTGCATTCACATTACTTTCTTTTGTGCCTTTATAATGTCTTGGAGGCGGGCAAAGTAAGGTGCTTTTCCTCCTCTCCCTTATCGTGTGTACAGTACCCGAAAAGCCAAGCACAACTTCCTAAAAGTTTTACAAATGCAGGTTGGAATTTTGCATACAAAGCAGTCATTTACAAAGTACCTTTTATTTTACTTTTATTTTGATTTTCAAACAGTAAACAATCAAAACATTACAACAGAGATTTCGTTACACTCACGGATTCGCTGGAAAATACACTGCAAGGTAGCTGTGTCCCACGCACTCGCCCAAACGCATCAATGTCAAAAACAATACCCAAGCCAGATCATTTGAAGTTATTAGCAAATAAGACATGTGAGGGCCCCAAAAGTCTTTGGGTCTTGAGGCCCATGGGAGCTTCTCTTCATAAGTACCTAGTTGGACTTAACAATATGACATATCTTTAAGCCACTTCGGAGACTGAGGATCCCATCTCCCCCACCCCTGTGAATAGAAAATTGAAGTTTGGCAAGTAACAGTGCCACTGAAGCAAGTTTCTATTGGCAGGCCGGAGAGACTTAAGGCTCATTAGACACACCTGAGGGGCGCAATCAACACGCTCCATCACCATGTCAGAACAGGTTTGTGTGACCTGCGTCCAATAATGGGATATAGGGCCGCAGAACAAGACCAACAAATCTGCAGCGGGGTCACCGCAGCGGCTGCATGTTGCATCCTCCTGCAACCAATATCTTTTTAATTGAGGGGGGTAATATACCTGCTGTAGGTATTTGAAGTGGATAATCCTCAAATTACAATTTAAGGGTAATTTACTCATCCGGGCACCGCAGAATTCCCAATCAGCAGTGTCAACTGATTTTCTAAAATAGAATTCCATTTATGTAATGCAATGTTCGTCGTCTTGACCTACTCATGCTTCAAGGCATTGGAGAACTTCTTGATGAGTTGCTTGCTGTCAGCACAGCTGAGGAGGAGGAGGAGGATTTGCAAGGACCACAGAGCTGCCGGTTCTTGTAGAAAGAAGGGTTAAAGAGCCCTCATAGCCATCCGTAGCTGGTTATATTTGAACCTATGAAGGCAGGAGTGGGTGTGAGTGGCCAGAAAGTCACTAAGTGCAATAAATGTGCCCTCTGGGAATGCATCATCCATAGTCTTTAGACCTGCCTGAAAGCGCTCTTCGCTCTTGAGTGATCGACAAAGCCAGATGGTGCAATAGCAGCATCCCTGGGGTGTATAGTGGGGTCTTACACGCTCGTGTAGTAAGTGTCAGCAAGACTCTTGTTGTGCTATGGATTGTATTCATCTCTGTGGATGCGGTAGCAGTTCAGGTATGGGGTAAGGGGATAGGTTGGGTGGCATCACTTTCGATCGCTGTATGTTGTATCGTTGGGGTTGATACCAGTAACGCGCAAAGTGCACTTGTGCACACAGATAATATAGATAAAGGTCAGGTGCACCAAAACCCCTGTGTGTATGGGCGCGCAAGCGTTTGACAACGAATCCTAGGTTGCTTCTCAGCCAAGCGTTACTATACAAGATTTAAGACCTTTGAAGAATGCCCGAGTCTGATGGATTACGATATTGCTGAATAAATATAAGAACCTGGGAAATACAACCATCTTCACAATGGTCAATCTGCCATCCAGGGACAGAGGAAGACATGTCTACCAAGTCACCTGGTCCTCTAGTTTCAAGATGGCAGAGCCATAGTTTTGTTGGATAACTAGCTCAGGGTACCTGTGCACTAACACCCCCAGGTATTTCATAAAATCTGTACACCGTTCTAGTCGGTACTCCATAACATTGGGGTTCATGGTTTGGGTTAAGGGAAAGATGATCAATTTAGACCAATTTATACTCAGTCGGCAGTACCATTCGTATTTTATGTACTCCTGGATCGTTGGGCCAAAATAGTATCTGGGTATCTATATCACCATATCGTCAGCATATAAAGGTAGGACTAAAGGGCATTGGCGGAAGCGCAAGGCGGCAACAGGTGTTGGTCTGATTACACTGGCCAACGGCTCCAGTGCCAGAGCAAATGAAATTGGTGATAATGGACAGACCTGCTGTGTCCCTTCTGACGTAAAGCCATTAACGCGGACGCAGGCCACTGGATCCGTATATAATCATAAGGATCCATCACAAAAAAGCCTGCGGCATACCCATCCTGGACAGAACCGTGAATATGTAAGGCCATTCTATAGAATCAAACACCTTAGTGGCGTCAAGAATATCGAACTCGCCCAAACTGAGGGGTCCAATTGATGAAGACTGCGAAAAGTGTACGCAGGATGTAGATTAGGAAGGGATAATGCCAGACTGATCTGGTAGTACTAGCAAGGGCAGTAGAGGTTGTAGTTGGGCAGCAAGGATTTTCACAAGAATTATGACGTAGTTAATAAGGACAATGAGCGATAATGAGTCACATCTCTCAGGCGCCTTGTCAGGCTTCAAAAGTGTTATAAGTAGAGCTTCCCCATATGTGGGTGGCAGCATGTGTTTGTCATAGGCTTCCTGATACAGGTCTCTAAAGATAGGGCACTAGAAGATTGGAGTAAGTTTTGTAAAATTCACTAGGTAGCCCATCGCTCATAGAGGCTTTTTTATTCGGGAGCGTGCGTATTGAATGTTTTATCTCCTCTTCAGATATTGCTAGGACAATGAATTCTCTCTGCCCAGGTGAGATCCAAGATTGCACAACATTGTTTAGATACACTGACATCGTTTCAACACATTGCTGTTTCTTGCTCTGTTGCCGACGAGTGTGCACTGTACAGTTTAGCGCAGAACTCCACAAAGTTGGTTGCAGTAGACTGGGTATCATGATACATATTATCATCAGGCGCAGTACTGGTCACAACGTGAGTGCAGGCCCAGGGCTCCTGGATCTTAGCTGCTAGGCTACGTCCAGTGTGATCTCCCTCCCCCTATTTTCTTGCCACACAACATCTGGAGATATGCCAAACCACCTCTTGGTCTGCCTGGGAATCTTTCTCCACTCCAATTCACCTGGTGAGGGAACCTACTTGGCTATTACATTCACCTTCGTCAGCGACCCATATTAATGGTTAAGTTAGAATACCAATTTGAGCAGAACCAAGACTTTCCACCAAAAACAGAATTACCAGTTTTGCATCAACAGTTCATGCAATGTTATCTTGGATGACTTCTGAGATACTTCTACTAAGTTTAACTTGGTGGAATTCGCCCCAGCAAAAACGTTGACTTATATTTAAAAAATATTAAAAATAAATAAATAAAAAAGAAGAGGCAATTCATATAATCTTTATGCTATTTCAGGGTGCTTACAAGGCACTACCGGACATTCCCCCTGAAATACCACAACCTGGAATTATGGATACCCATGCTATCAAATATAGAGAGTGCAATATCACTGCAACCGTAATGTCATCCCACTTGTAATGTGGGGTTGAGAAGCGTTCACTGCTCACATATTAATTATTTGAAAATGTGAGTCCTATCTGTTTAAGCACCTATTAGGTACTCTAGCTATCTGCCATTTTGCTGAGTGGGGCTCACACAACGTAGGAAGCTGATACAACTGGACCGCAATTTGCTGGTCACGTCCCGCTACATATAAAGTGCATTTGCAGACTGTCTCCTGTCACAAAACTGCCTTCTGCCCTGTAAAGAACACTACAATTTTAATCCTCTGTGATGGAAGTCATCTATTCTTAGTGCTTTCCCGATCTTCCAGACAGGTTCTTGAGAACCTGGCTGTACTCCCACAGAAACAACTTTATTTTCTGAGCATTATCAAAAATCAATTTATGGAGTGCTGATAACACCAGACCAATAATGTTCATATGTTGGATAAGGCCGTTATTTATGCTCCTTAGTCTCATTGTCGGATGGCAGTTCTTCACGCCGTCTCACTGTAACTTAGGTCATTGGTCCAGTTTGAATTGTGAACGCTGAATGGTATATGAAAGGGTATAGAAGCCTGGGTATCAGGCTATATACCTTTACTTCACGGTCTGCCTCTCATCCATATCAAAGTTCAGTGAACTTTGGCTCCACCTCATTTTAAGGCGTAGCAGATATCACAGAGTAACTTCAAAGCCCCCCTGCTTTAAAGAGTTTAAAACTGGAGACTTCTGCAGACCATTTTGGAACCTGGTCTTGTCAGCAGCTTATTTTCAACCACTTCCTCTCTCTCGCTCAATCACGTTTACCACAACGTAATTAACTGCCTCAAATAGCACTCTCAACATTGCCAATATAAGTCCAGGGAGCACCTTGATGTCGTGGAAAAGTTCCTGAATCTTTAATTATTGGTAAATATGTGGTAGCTAGACACTGCCCACTGTACCTGGCCTTTATAGACCTGCCTAGTGCTTTTGACCGTGTTAACAACTCTAAGCTATGACCCATTTTAATTTGCAACGGTAAGGATCCCGTCCTGGTGAATTTTCATCTGAGTCCAACTGCCAGAGTGGGACTTGGCCTGAACAGTGAATTAACAAAGCCTGTCGGTTTAGACAGGGGAGTCCGACTAGGATGCATTCAGGTCCCTATATTATTCAAACAATATATTAATGTTTTGATTGGCATCTGCCTGTAGATAGGATGCACTGCTGATAATCTGCAAGTACCAACATTACGCCGATACCACGGTACTGTTGCCTCGCACGCCAAAGAACCTATTGCATCTACATCATTGTTTCCCGAATTTTAAGAGGGAGTTTGATATTGATATCAATTATTCTAAATCTCACATCATGGCTTGTGGATTAAGATGGCAAAGATTGAGCCCAGTCCATATTAACCCTAAAAAGGGTATCTTTGATTCCAGTTTTCCATACTTGGGGGTTGGTTTTAATTCTTCAAGCCGCTGGCACTCCAATCTGAACCCAGATATAGGACATTGCCGTAGTCCAGTCTAGATGTAACAAGGGCCTGGACTACTGTTCTCTGAGTAGAGAGGGGCAGCATCCAAATAATTTTCTTTAACCATTTGAGAATGGTGAAACAAATTGAAGCCACCTTCATGACTTGTTGTTTCATCGATAACTGGCCGTCTATGATGAAGCCTAGGTTATGCCCCTGATTAGCAGGCTGGGGTAAGGCACCCATTTCCGAGGGCCAGTGTTGGGTACCCCAGAGATCTTGCTGCTTCCCTAAGATCAGAAGTTTTTTCTCCATTGAGTTTGAGTAGATTATTTTGCATCTAAGACGCAATTTTGCTTAAATCAGACTGGAGACTCGATGATTCAAATACCTTCGCTGAAAAGAGGGAGAAGATTATCTGTGTATTATCGGCATAGGAAAATAGGGAGAGCCCCGCCTCTTTGGCAACATCTGCCAGTGGGCGAATGTAAACATTAAACAACGGAGGGCTCGATACAGACTTTGTACACATATACATTTAATGCCTTCATCTGGACCCAATGAAAGAGTTTGTAGTCAAAATAAACACCCAGATTTCAATCCAATGTTCAATAATAAGATTAAAGTAGATTGGTATAGTGAAAAGATTTTTCTGGATTAGAAATAGGATCACAGCCGAGATACAAGACGTAGTTCAGTTGCAATTTTAACTTATGTTGTTAGAGAAAAATATCTTCAGGGACACCACCACTCCAATTTAAACAATTTAACGTATTGTAAAGTACTTACTATGGCATCTTTAACTATAACTCTGGCAACTTGTTCTGCTTGGCAAAGACTTGATGTTTCTGAGATGAGCCTGGTCTCCAAAGGCTTTTTCACAAATAAAAACAAATATGAATATATTACATTACAAATGCAATTGCCGAGCATTTAAAATAAAAGACACACAAACATCAAAGGAAATGGCAAGTAGGAAAATACTGTAGACTGTAACAGTGGGCTATCTTTTAAAAAGGTGAGTGGGGATAGAGACGTTACAAAACAATTACAACAGTTACGTCAAACGTAGGCACGATTTAAAGAGCCCTCATGATGAACTCTGGCCAGTTCTGCCAAACTTTGGGGTCAGTGGGGTAGGAGAACCACTGAAGTTTATGGAGTGCTTTCTGATGATGACGTAAATGGTGCTATGCTTTCAAATATACAAGACAATGAACTTAGAAGAAAAATGATTTCTATGTCAGAAAATCAAAATAGAAAAACACACCGAGAAATAATAAAAGTGGGAAGCAACAAGGAAAGGAACATTTTTCAAAGCTCAGACATTTTCCTAGTGACTGTAAAAATAACGAACACATTATGTCACATTATTTTGAGAAATGTATACTGTACTAAATAGGAAGACACTATCTAAAAAACACAGCCTTTAATTCGATACCTTTCGCATCTAATTGACAATTTATCTATAAATGAAAATCAAATTTCTTTTTACAGAATACATATGTATTTAGCAAACACTGCCTTATTTCATTCAGTGTACATTTAACTGACCATGCCAGATTTAAAATACCTTAAAATAAATCATTCCTGACTGCTAGAAAATTAATTTTTTCACAGTTTTTCCTTCTGATTTTATGAAGTTCTGCATCCTCAATTCAGTTGGTATTTTGGACATCTGGGAAGTGAGGAGCTGCTAATCAGTTACTAGCCACCTGCGCCATCTTCTTAAGGTGGTGAACATTTAGGCCCTGCATTAGGCCTTTTAGCACTTGCAAAACGACAGAAAGGATCTCCGTCACATTTTCAACTTAGTATCCCATTTAGCCAACTCTAAATAAGGCATCTGGACTTTTAAATTATCACATTTGACAATTTGAAAGCATATTCTGTCCATAAATTGTGAAAAGGTAGTTAAATGTCAAATTAAAAATATGAACTTGCAGTCACTCAGAGAGCATGGGAAGCAAAAAAAGCTGAACCCATTTTGACTTTTAAAATGGGGATACATATGTGTTTGTCTTTACGTATCCGAGTATTATATATGTTTTGGTGTGTGGTGTGTCTGTGCTTTTATTACCATCCTATGGATCATATCTTGGTGTGTGTCACAAAAGTGTGCTCTGTTATTTATCACAGCTAGGACCATATGATATTGTGTTAAACATCTGGCCTTTTCTCCTATCATAATAATCACCTCACCACTAGGCCTGACGTAAAATTGTGCTATTTTCAATGCTACTGTAATCGAGCATCACGTTTTTTTCTATTCAATAAGAACTATATCGCATAATGTATTACAATTGCATGTGTTTTTACCATTTGCATTGAGGAACAGATTATATGGCGTGTTATGGGATTGTGTACTTTGATACAGTACTTTGAGGGCCACATCGTGGTGATTGTCAGTAATATGAACTAGTTCCTATTAATCACTGAGAATAATTTCATACTGTGTGTTACAGGTATGTGCATACTTTAATCACTACCACTAGAACAATATCACAGTGTGTTACAGGTGCATGCTTGTTATACCAGTATGCCTAGGTGTAGTCTTCCCCCAAGCCTTTGCCTTCACCCGTGCTATTTTTCTGAATTCGTTTCTGTTGGCCTTAGGACCGGTAACAAGTGCTAAAGTGCTTGTTCTCATTCCCTAAATTATGGTAAAATTGGCTTACGTGGGGGCGGAGCTAGCTTGCAACCAAGATGGCTGCTTGAGCCGAGAGCTCCCCCGTCTCGAAAACTATCCTAAATCCATCCTGAGTGTAATCCGGCTTCCAGCGATCTGTCTCTGCGGGCCCGCACCACTGAACAGCTGTGGTCCTTGGACGACGCGAGTCAAGAGCTTAGTACCCCCCGACCACCGTCGCAACGCTCTGGGCGGCCTGTTCGCACGGTCCGCGACGGAGGCCTGCCGTTTTCATCGAGGGGCGGGACCGCTGTCTACCCACTGCCTCGGCGGCTGGGCCCAGCTGGAGGGCGCCCTGTGCGCGGAAGGACACAGGAGAGCTGCTTTCCCCCCTGCTGCTAGACGCGTCGCTCCCGCCCGGACGATGAGAGCCCTGTGGCGTTAAGTGAGGACCCGGTGCTCCGGGCAGGCTGTTGCGTCTGCACTGCGGAGATGGAGAAATTTCTCTCAAGAAACTTTTAATAAAAGACTTGAACTTGGAGGACTGCCAGGAGGCACAGATTGCGAAACCGCATATAGTAGGCTACAGGATCGTATTTTAACTGCCTTAGAAAGCACTGCCCCTATTCGCACCATGAAAAAATCTAATAATAGGAAGAAGACCTCCCCATGGTTCACTCCTGAACTACAGGCTGTTAAATCCGCCTGTAAAAAATTAGAACGGGAATGGCACCTAAACTTCTGCTCGACAATCAAAACACAATATAAAAAAGCTCAAAAGGAATACAACATTAAAATACGCACCACTAAAGCCTTGCATTATAAAACTCGCATTGGGGAAGCAGAGAACTCCTCTAAGGAGCTATTTAAAACTTTCAAGGAAATCTCTGTGTTAACCAATGATAATACGTCCCATACGGACTCTGTGGAAACACGTAATAAAATCGCCAAATATTTTTCTGGAAAGATAAAAGACATTTATGCCACCTTCTCTGGTAACTTGACATCTGGTCATGATTTTATAGAAAGTGAAGGAGTTAGTTCCACAGAATTATGCTTACACTGTTTTTCGGTCCCCTCTCCAGAAACACTTATTAGCATATGTAAAAGCATCAAGTCGGGTTCCCCCCGTGACCCGGCTCCTCCTAAGGTACTAGGAGCGAGCTTAACAGTACTGGAACCATTCTTTAGACATGTGCTCCAAGTCTCCTTTGCCTCGGCCAGTCTTCCTGAAGTATGGAAGAAAGCTATCGTTCTCCCAATTAAAAAGAAACCTAATGTGAGCCAAGACACCCTTGAAAATCTACGCCCCATTTCTCTGCTACCTTATCTAGCAAAGGTGGCGGAGAAAATAGCCAATAATCAGCTCATGGCCCATCTGGAAACCAACAATCTCCTTCACAGCTCTCAGTCTGGCTTTCGGTCTGGTTACTCCACGGAGACAGCCCTTCTGAGAGCGACTGAAACCCTACGGTCAGGAGCAGATGCGGGTCATACTATGGCACTTATTATGCTGGACCTCAGTTCCCCATTTGACACTGTGGCACACTCCATCTTGCTACAGTGTCTAAACAAAGCAGGGGTCACCAAGACGGCACTGGGATGGCTGAAAGCGTTCCTTATTGACCGCAGCTTTCAGGTACAGAGGGGAACCTTCCTCTCAGACAGCATAGCCTTAGAACAGGGGGTGCCTCAGGGCTCTGCCCTGAGCCCCACCCTGTTCAACTTATACATGGCTCCTTTGGCAGATGTGGTTCAATCGTACGGTGTTGAACTAGTATCCTACGTCGACGATACCCAACTGCTTATCTCCCTATCCCAAGCTCCCACCATGGTAGCTGTCAACTTTAAAGCCTGTATGCAGGATCTTGCAGGCTGGATGAACCAACACTGTTTGAAGCTAAATGGCTCTAAAACTGAGGTATTAGTGATAGGAGGAAATGATGCAAGCTGGACAAGAGAATGGTGGCCAGCATTTCTTGGTCCTCTGCCTACGCCCTGTAAGGAAGCGAAGAATTTTGGCATCTGGGTTGATCCCAAACTCTCTTTTGATGGCCACATTCATAGAGTAGTAGGGAAAGGCTTCGGGGTCCTGAAGACCCTTAACCGCACCCTGGACCTTCTACCCTTGGAGGCCAGACGAACCATGACCCAAGCCTTAGTGACTTCCCGTATAGACTACGGCAATGTGCTACTCCTAGGAACCACCGAAAAAAACATCAGGAGACTGTAGGTTCTCCAAAATACGGCAGCACGACTGGTCCTTAGACTACCCAAAAGAGCAGCCTCCAAACCAACTCTGGCTGCTCTACACTGGCTACCAATAAAAAAAGATCTTATTCAAAGCACTCTTAATGTGCTATAGGATCACCTCGCACAAAGCCCCTCCTTATCTGGCGGACCTAGCCCTCACCTACGAGCCTAACAGAACACTCCGCTCTAGGGGAACCGGACTACTCAAAGTCCCTCGTGTCAAAAAAGCCAGAATGGGAGGCCGCTCCTTTAGAGTGTTAGCGGCCAACAAATTGAACTCTCTTCCTATAAACATCAGGCTGGCGGACACTGAAACTAAGTTTAGAAAACTATTAAAGACTTACCTATACATCCTCTAGTTCAGGTCCACGATCACGGCTTTCCTCTTTCTCCACAGCGCGGGGACACGCCGGGATGGCGTCGCCATACGCTCTACAAACCCCTTTATTATTATTTATTATGCGGCGTCACCCGCGGCTGAGTGCCGAAGTCGGCCCCCACAACCGGGAAGAGGCGATCTGAGTCGCAGCGGGAGGCGCATCTGTAACCGGCAAGATAGCTGAACTGGTACACCCACTGCCCAGCAGCCGAGGCAGTGTAATTTATCGTGAAGGAGCGGCCCGGAAGCGGCCACCCAAGATCGGCTGCGACTCAGGAAATACCTCTCCAGGGGTGGACGGAGGACTATCACAGTGAGTATGCACTGAGGTGGCAGGGGGCTGAACAAGGAGCGGTAAGTTCCCCTGGGGGTGAGAAGCCCTGCAGAGGCTGCCATAGACTACGACCTCCTGGGGGTCTATCCTCTGGCGGTGGCGCCAAGGTGCGGTGGAGGACACTGGCGGAGAGGTGGGGAGTTGATGGTATCCTCTAAGAACCTAAGAAAGACGACAGCTGGCTTACCCCCTGGACAGATCTGGCAGTGGTAGAAAGGGGATGCCCCCATGAGTCTTGGCGGACTGCCCATGCGCCTCGGGTGACTCGGAGGTCCAGCAGAGGGTGCCCCCTTGGGCTGAGAGACTGACCGATTAGACCTGCGAGTGCGGAGTTGCCTGCGAGACAGGCATTGACACCACTGTAGGCCCGCTAACCGACACAAGGGTGGAGCTGAAGGGTAACGCTTGACTGAGGGCCCACGAGGTGGTCCTGTGGGTTTGGATCCACGTCTGGGAGCATAACCGGCCGGAGGCCCACGGAAAAGACGCGCACGAAGGGGCTGCGCCGAAACCAACAGGACATTTTTGAGACGGTGCTTTTGCGGTGGGAGTAGAGACATAGCTACACGGGCGGCTACCCAACAAGGGCTTACATTCGCCCCAAGTGTTAGTAGGTCATCTAGAGCCGTCAAGATGGGGCGCACGGACAAGACTCAACCGAAGCTATCGTTTGACCCTAAGAGAAACAAAGCTGGCGAATCTGCATCAGAAGGAGGTCCTGGGGAATGGGAGTCTATGGAGGAGCCACCTCAACAGGATATCCGTAGCCTATTATTGGCCCGGAGAAGAGTCTACAGGGGGGGGGTTGCCTCATTGGGAACCAAGATGGATGTACTCACCTATCGGATGGATCGCATGGCGGAGAGACTTGATAAAAGGCAGAGCGGATAGACATGTCAGAGCGCTGCCTCACCGAGGTGGAAGAGGCACAAACCTCCCTGGACTCAGAACATAAGCAGTTGGGCAGAGCGATGCGGATATTACAGGACAAGACGGAGGACTTAGAAGCACGCTCTCGGAGATGCAATCTTCGTATTACAGGCCTGCCAGAAACTACACAGACCGGGAATATGGAGGTGTTCATTGAAAATCTTTTAAAGAAACTCCTTGGTGAGACGGCCTTCTCTGGAAGGTTTGTGGTTGAGAGAGCACACCGCTCCCTAGGCCTGAGACCAAAGCCCGGGGCACCACCGAGGCCTATAATTGCTAAGTTGCTTAATTACAGGGACCGAGATGTGGCACTAAAACTCGCAAGAGAGAAGCAACCGTTACAATATGAGTGTTCGGACCTTTCATTGTTCCCAGACTTCACTGCTAAAGTACAAGACACTCGGAGGCAGTTTGTGCAGATGAAACGCCAACTACGAGAGATGGGCACAGACTACGCGATGCTGTAACCCCACGAAGCTGCGGGTAAACAGGCAGGGGAAGTCCATGATTTTCACGGATCCTAAGGCCCTGCAGAAAGTCCTCCGAGACTGGCATAGAGAGGAGCGACCCTCCCCGAACAGAGAGGCAGAGGAGATGGGGGTCCCCTGGACGAACAAGACTAGATGTGATAATTGATGTGGGGATGCTCAGTTTGAACCACTACGCGCCGGGAGGCTCAAGCACAGGATACTCAGAAATGTGTGGAGTGATAGTCACTGTTAGCCTCATTTTATTTTGAAGAGTTGTATTGTAGGGGCTGCGGGGGAGGGCACGGTTTGCAGAGACGGAAATGACATGATATAAAGTATTGATAACAGTTGCGCCATAGTGCAAAAGGTCATACTGTTATAATAAGGATGAGTGGTTAGCCAATGTATTGAAATTCAGCAAAGTGCAGTCCTTGTGGGCCCTCATGAGCGGTGGGACCCGGAAGTCACTGAGGCTGAAACCACTGTTGATTAAGAGATCATCCGAGCATATGCCCGACTATACCATGACTTGCAGAATCCTGGGTATGGAAATGTGATTACATGCATGATATCTTTGCTCCAAGACAGGGGAGGGGCAGGCGGCTACACGACTTGGTTCTGTAAAGAATTTGTTTTTTTTGCTGGTTACCTACGCCCCAGCGAGAATCACACTATGCTCGGAAAGAAAAGTTTTGTTTTTGCTTTTTGGTTCCAGGGTTTAGGGGATGGGAAGGGAAGAGGGGGAGGTTCTGCTGGGGTGGGGGGGGATGATCGCGGCCTAGTTGGGGATGGGCAGGCGTGGGAGGGAGTAGGGAGGAAGGATGGGCGACACAGCGCAGTGTCGCCAGGATTAGGGGGGGGCTGTTTGCTGTTTGAGGTTTTTTTAATGGATTGTTAGGCACAGAAGGGGCAAGACATGGCGCGAGGTTACATGTTCGGAACACACCATGGAGACACATACACCGACTGTTACGGACAAGACAACTCCACCTGGGGACTTGTCGGATACACGGACGCTGATAACATGGAATGTACGGGGTCTTAATGACCATAGGAAGGTTAGGAAGGTCCTACAATATCTTTCGAGACATGGGGTGGATATTGCACTCTTACAGGAGACACACCTACACCCAGATAGCCACATCCTGCGATATAGGGGCTTCATGGGCAATATACATGCAGGGGTATTTACATCGCACGCCAGGGGGGGTTCTCACGTGGGTCAATCTGAAGACGATGTTAGAGATGACCCCACTGGAGACGGACAGAGATGGACGGTACACGATCACGAAATGCTGCGGGAGGGGTATGGAGATGTGCATAGTGAACACCTACTGTCCTAACTACGATCACCCTGCCTTCTATTCACACTTAGTGGTCAAGATACTAGAGCACTCTGGAGGAGGCGTTCTCACTTGCGGGATTTTAATATGACGAGACAACCCAACATAGACAGATCAGACGTCCCTGAACGTCGTCCCTCGGCTTTCGCTAGGGCGCTGGAGGCGGCAATTACCCGACTAGACTTGCGGGACGCGTGGAGACACAGACACCCCACTTTGGGGGGATATACGCTCTATTCAGCTCCACATAACATACATACTAGGATAGACTACTGGTTGACCACAACTCATTTAACTCAAAAGTTCAGGCTTCCGCTATACTATCATGTACATACTCGGATCACTCACCCCGGTTGTTGACAGTTTCCGCACCGGCGAAACACATTCAGCCATTTGCTTGGGGTTTCCCCCCTTACGCTCTGCTAGTCGGCGATTTTAAGGAAGAATTATCTACAGCCATTGAGATTTTTTTTATTTTGGATTCGTTCTAGACTGTCTGGGAAGCCTTTAAGGCGTACATCAGGGGGGGGTCACTATTTCTAAACATTTGGGGATCCTTAAACCGATTCGAGGTCGGTTACAGACTTTAGAGAAAAAACTTAAGGAGCTGGAGATCAGACGCCTGCGAGATTGTAGCGAGGCCCTCACCCTGGAACTCGCCCAAACACTGGGCGAATACCACGAGGTGGCCGACTCTGAAGTAAAACACCTAGGAAAGTACGCTACTGCTAGATCCTACGTGGAAGGGGAGCGCTCTGGAACGGTGCTTGCGCAACTGGCCAAGCAGCGCAGAGGCAGGGTGTCGATACCGGATACGAGGTCCTCACCAACGGACGAGCCGCTCTCAGATGGACGATTCCGCGAGTACTATGCGACCCTATATGCCTCCCGAGGCCTGGCCCCGGAGGAACGCATACTTGACTATCTCTCCCACATCGAGTTGCCCTGGCTTTCTAACTTGCATCGCAAATTCCTAGTCCGCCCGATTGAGCGAAAAGAAATCGTATGGGCTTTATCAGCTATGAGGGCCGGAGGTGCGCCAGGACGCAATGGCCTCATTGATCCCTTGGTTACTCACCCTATTTGAGGACATGGCAGACACGGGCACTATGGCACCCACTATGCGGGAGGCGATCTTGGTGGCTATCATTAAACCAGGAAAGACCCCGGGGCACTGCGCCTCGTACCACCCCTTGTCGTTATTAAACCTAGATGCAAAGATATTCGCCAAATTGATTGCGAACCGCCTCAGCCCCATGGTGATCTCGATGGTCGCCACAGAACAGACGGGATTTGTTCCCACCCGCAACCTCACGTATAATCGCAGAACGTGTTTGCTGCGTTTCAGCATACACGACCAGAGGTCTCAGCTGTTGCGGTCTTCCTAGACATGGAAAAGGCCTTCGACTCTGTCGAATGGCTTTTCCTGAGGCATGTCCTGAGCAGGATGGGAGTGGGTGCGCTGTTTCTTCAGCTTTTAGCCACGCTGTATACATCCCCCATGGCTCGTATACGAATTGGATCGCTGACCACAGGACCCATACAGATTGACAGGGGCACGAGGCAGGGATGCCCCTTTTCCCCTATTCTATATTCACTTGTGGCTGAGCCTCTTGCTTGCGCCCTACGTGAATACCAAGGGCACAGGGGTATACGTTTTCCCACATATAATTTAATTGTATCCACATACACGGACGATACCCTTTTATATGTCCGAGACCTGGAGGTGAACTTACCGGCGGTGCTGAGCAAAGTGGTAATATTTAGAGAGCGGTGTGGCGCCACGGCCAGGGTGACTGAGGCTGGAATCTGGGGATCACGGTTCGATCCCCAGGCTCAGGCGGCAGTTTAGCCCAGCACCATGCGACTCTGGGCAATAGCTTGCTTAATCTTCCAGATGGCCCCCAGCGCCTAAAGACCCTTACGGGTGATTGTTCACGCTTTACAAATGTGGATTATTATTATTTAGCTCTCTCTCGGGAATACATATCAATTGGAGCAAATACCTCATGTTCCCACTCACACCGGCTACGAAGCGGTTCGACCTGGAATACCCTATTCAGTGGACTACTGATGCGGTACGATATTTAGGGATTCGATTGCACACGGACTTTGAGATAGTTCTACGTGAGAACTATGGGGTGGCCGTCTCAAAACTGGAGGACGACATTGAAAAGTGGATCACGTTGCCACTGTCGTTGTTGGGACGCATCTCACAAATGAAAATGATTGTGTAGCCGCGATTTTTATTCTTGTTTAGTAATATCCCCATGGTATTATTGAACCTATTCTTGCAACAACTACACTCGTTAATGATCGGATTGGCTTGGGCTGGAAAACAGCCAAGAGTGGCGTGGAAAATCCTTATACGCCCGTACGCGGCGGACGGACTGAACGCCCCAGACCTAGTACTTTATTACCGAGCTGCACAAAGCGCACATGCTTACCACTGGATACATGGTCCAGTTGACATCCCACATATAAGCATTGAGTCCATAGTTGCAGATCGGGTACCTTTAACGCGTTGCTCGCACGACCTCGGGACTGAAGAACGGGTATTCTGGACTAACTGATTGCAGTAACCCATGCATGGCATTATATGATGGATGTACAAGCGTGCCGCCTACTGTAAGCCCCGAAAGCCCGTATTGCTTGGTGTTCATGGTTTACCCCTTGCAAGGACAAGGGGGTATTAGCGGCGATGAGCTCACTGAACATACACACCGTGGGTGACCAATTTTCAGATGGCACCGCACGCACGTGGAGAGAGATTGAGACAGAGAATGTCTCTCATCCGCTATTGCCGCGCTTTCAATTCCATAGGGTAAAGCTCGCGCTTAGGGACCTTCTAGGGAAGATATGGAGGAACCCCCGGTGGTTACGGCTTTTGATTACGTCAAACGCTAAGACCCCTGCTAAATTGATAACCAATTTGTACCACATAGCTCTCTCAGAGAGGACGGCAAACTATGCTAAGCCGCGACTGGCATGGCAAAGCGATTTGAAAACTGATCTGCCAGAAGAGAAATGGTAATATTGCTGCTCAAGTACGAGGAGAATTTCTCTTAACGGCCGTCATAGGCAAATACATTTTAAATACCTAAACAGGGTTTACTAAAGGCTCCATAGATATGGACTACGTGCAAGCCCTGATTGTGAGAGATGCGGGGAGCAGGTAGCGGACTTTTTACATGTGGCGTGGACCTGTCCAGGTGTTTTTGCATTGTGGTACAAAGTATACGAAGAGGTGAATGGGATCACGCAATTCATGCTGATTCCAGATCAGTTATTAGCCATACTGGGTTATTCCAAGCCTTTGCGACAGGAACACAGAAGATTGGTTGACATGGCCTTTCTTCTGGCTAAGAGGTGTGTAGTGCTCTCATGGATGCGTGGTCCGGTCCCTACTCTATCCCAATGTAACAAAAAGATGATTTACTGCAGTACACAAACTGAACTATATAGTGATTTATTGCCCCCTCATAATAGACCAAAGAACTTTTGGTCCATGTTCATAAACAATAGGTACTCACGGGATACTGCGGAAGTAGAGGATGCGGATACACATACACGGGGGGATCTGGCCGGGGACACTTGCGCCATTTCGCAGAATAGAGACTCATAGTGCTTCGCGACATAGATGGATAGATTGCTCATAGAGGGACGGACTGTAATAATCCCGGACAGGGACGAATAAGTACGACAGTCTGAAATGAGTGGCTCTCCAAATCTCCAGCAATCTGGACCTGAACTATTACTGAGTGCAAGTAATGCTTTTTGTCATCAGCCTCCTTACATTGAGTTTTGAATGATGTCTGTATTTACAATGTCGCCAATTACTGCCAATATCTTTTGTGCTGGTTTCTTTCTGAAATACCAATACAAATAATTAAAAATTGGCTTACACACCCACTTAGCACATTTAAGTTACTTGTAAATCCCTATTAAAGTGATACTGCATGTACCCAGGGCCAGTAAATAAAATACTACTAGAGGGGTTGCAGCACTTATTGTGACATACACTTAAAAAACCTTTTTGAGGGGGCGTGGCTAGCAGCCGAGCATGGCAGCAGCCTAAAAGAAGACCTCCGTAGATCGGACGGCCTCTCCTAATATCCAACCACTTATCCGTGCAGGAAAGATGCTCTAACGGAGGGTCCCAAAGCCTAGGACCGGGCGGAACCGAGGGCAGCAACTTTGACAACTGTCCGACACCGGAGACGAAACTTATGTCGTGGCGACCCTGAGGCCTGTAAAACCACAACAAGCCGGGACATCTCCTGAATGATCGACCGAGAAGGAGCGAGGGCAACTCGGTTCGGGCACACGGGAAACGCGCGACCACGGTCCAAAAAGTTGGTCAAGGGCTCGATAACAGCGAGGATTGCTCGAGCAGTTATGATTAGACTCTGCCACATCTAAAAGGACAAAACAAATACGGTCAGAAAAGAATTCTTTCAGACGACGGACAGGTGAAACCGAAACCAAAGAAGAACAAAGGGTCGGTCCGCCATCTTAACACATAGTGTTCAGTGCATCAGCCGCCTTTGAACATCGTCGCCACAGTACCGAGATCGACCTTTTGAAAGTGGGACCTCTGGCCTTATAGTACTTGCTCCCAACTAACTCGGGAACTTGTAAAACTACACCCTGCGAGAACCTGAGCGTAACGGGTGGTATGGGCCTACTGTCCATGCGAAGAGAGAGGTGAAGACCAGTGGCACGCCAGAATCCACTGAACCCCGGAAGACTGGGAGACATAACTTGCAAGACTCTTGGGGCACGAAGGGGCAAGGATGGCTGGAAAAAACGCAAGGGGAGGCACAACGCAGACCCGTATTGATAGATTTGCCAGTGGTGGAGCGTAATCCCCCCGTCGGCCCCATCAGGCAAGATGGCGGAAGGGACGAACACACAGAAGACAACTCTGGAAGATATCATGAGAGCGCTAACTCAAGTACAGGCCACGGTGGGCTCAATATCCACTGAAATCACATTGATCCGTGCCGACTTTCAAAAAATGTCCGAAAAAGTGAAATCGATGGAGGTGGTCACGAAGTCCCTAGTGGAAGACTTATCCGAGCTTCAAACGGCAATGCAACAAATGGCGGTGGAAAACAAATCACTGCGTGAGAAACTGGACGATCAGGAAGGACGCTCGAGAAGGAATAACATAAGAATTCTTGGTGTACCGGAATCTGAAGGCAATAGAGCAACAGACCTGTATGTGGAGGACCTGATTAAAAAAGAGCTCCAACCAAAGGGACTATCTGCTTTCTTCTCCGTGGAAAGAGCGCATCGAGTACCGGGGGGTAAACCTAAGCAGGGCGCGAATCCAAGACCTATCTTGGCCAGTCTCTTCAACTTCTGTGACGGAGACGCCAGGCAGCTAGAGTGTCCCCTCCGATTAAGATCCTTAACTCCACACTGGCCTTTTTTCCAGACTATACGGCAGAAGTTGCGCGCCGCAGGAGGACGTTTTTGGAGGTCAAGAAGGAACTAAGGGCGAGAGAGATCCCATACTTCATTATCTTCCCGGCTAAACTGAGAGTGGTATCAGACAACAAGACTTGGTTTTTATGACACTCCTGAACTAGCGAGAGACTGGCTCGATGGATGGAGACCGGCAACACAGCCCCGCAGATCGAACAGATCGAAAAAGGACAAAAGCGCTGGACTTCCGGAGGGCTCACAAATGTCTCACAGAACGGAGGAAGAACTCTCACAAGACGGGGATATAATGGACGATGGCGCCAGCAAAGAACACTAATCTCCTGGAGGACAATCAAAAACTTGACCTGATACTTTGCGATCTGTCTGAAGGTTGGCTACAGGATACTGGGCTGAGGGCTTCCGAGGAGTGTATGAGGGGCCGCCGGCTCCGGAGAATCTTCACCCCCGCGAGCAAGTATTTGGTGTGGGGGATGGGACAGGCACTCTGCTAAGTTGGGGGCGGGGGCGGGCGGTTTTATGTCCGTATAGCAGGGGGGCAGGGAGGGGGGTTGTTTGGGGTATAGGGTTTTGTTTTTGTTATTTGTTCTGTTTGACTCAAGGAACTGATGTGCAGCACGACGAATTGAACACTCAGATGGGTATATACCGAACACTATGGCAAATAGATACTGAAGTAAACAAGTTAGACCTAGTGGATATGCAATGGCACACAACACACAATCAGCTACTATAAATGGGAACACGAGCACAGGTCCGGTTACTCCATTACAATTGATGTCCTGGAATGTGAGGGTCCTAGGAGACAAGATAAAGAGGGGGTTGGTCCTACAGGGTATTAAAAGACTGAATCCGGATCTAATCCTTCTTCAGGAGACACACTTGGTGGGGACGGCGAGCAAAGCACTGGACAGACGTGGATATAGTATGGTGGTGCACTCTGACTTTACCTCCGGGTCTCGTGGAATGGGCATTCTAATGAAAAAGGCGTCTCGCTTTATACTACATTCCACGAGAGCCGATGAGTATGGCCGTTTTGCAGTGGCAATTGGGCAATGGGAAGGCAAACCACTCAACATTGTTTCTGTGCATATTCCTCCAGCATTGCATGCGACTACTCTACCCGAGTTAGGGAAATTACTGTTAGATCTTCCGGAAGGTGAGCTAGTAGTAGGAGGGGTTTTCAATGCAGTGGCGCACAACACACAAGATAGGTACCCGACCCGAGCACACACGCTTGGCCCGTCCCGTTTTCACGACTTCGAGGCGCAAGGGCTGTTGGATGTTTGGCGGCAACTCAACCCTGAGGGCCGCCAGTACACTTACTACTCTGCAACTCATAATAGTCTGTCCTGCATAGATTACTTTCTCACACTAGGGGACGGCCACCTTACAATTAGTGACGTACAGATTAGGCCCAGGGGTATCTCAGACCACTCCCCCCTCACACTAACCCTCTCGAGTTCAGGAAGGGTTCGCAAAAGGCTGTACTCAATCTATCCGGGTTATATTAAGATACCACATGTCCGGAAAGAGTTGAAAAAAGCGACCCAGAATTACTTAGTAGAGAACACTGGCTCTGTATCATCCCCCACTACCCTATGGGAAGCGTACAAAACGGTTCTGAGAGGTCATGCCATTACAACGATAACAGGACATAAGCACACGCGGCAAAGGGAATTGCGGGAGCTGGAACTGGACCTTGAAGCAGCAAACGCGGCACACATGGAACACCCAACAGAGGACGCACTACACACACTTAATCTATGCCAACAAGCGCATAATGATCATGTGCGGCAGCAAACGATTGAGAATATAACAGCGACGGCAACTAGAGTATACGACATAGGTGATAAGGCCAGTAAATTACTGGCGTGGCTGGATAAGAAAAAAGGAGGGTAGCAGGACCATACTACAATTGGCAGACCCGAGTGGGCAGCTGCATTCGCACCCATCAGAAATAATTGATATCCTCGCGGACCACTTTCAAGGAGTATATACTCCGGAAAGGGAAGACACGACGAGTGATGAGACACTGGCCCTCCAAACGGTGCACACCCCGACTTTACCCCAAGATGCAGTAGATGAACTGGAGGCGGACCTGACGATACAAGAGATACAGGCAGCAATCAATACACTACACACAGGGAAAGCGGTAGGCCCCAATGGTATCCCGGTTGTATGGTACCAAACGATGGTGGACACATTAAGTGGGCCGTTATTGGCTATGTATAAGAATAGCTTGGAGCAAGGGATATTGCCTCTGGATAAACGGATGGCAACTATAGTTGCCATCCCGAAACCTGGAAAGCCTCCCGCTGAGTGTACATTGTACCGCCCAATCTCGTTGCTCAATGCGGAAGCCAAGATATTGGCGAAAACATTGGCAACCAGATTGATGCCTCACCTAACCCGACTGATTCACCCAGATCAATCCAGTTTTATGCCCCATAAGAGCACGGCACTGAACCTCCGACGAGTCCATGGCGCACTGGCGCGGGCCCCCCTATTGACGGAACCAGCAGTCATTCTATCACTAGACGCCAGGATGGCGTTCGACTTAGTGGAGTGGCCGTACCTCTTCGCAGTCTTGGCACACATGGGCTTCGGCCCTAGATTTATCGCTTGGATAAAACTCCTATACACAGAACCTGTTGCTCATGTGGCGGCCAATGGACACATTTCACGAGAAATACCATTGGCCAGAGGAACGAGGCAGGGCTGCCCACTCTCCCCCTTGCTGTTTGCGTTAGTCATAGAGCCACTGGCAATGGTCATTAGAGACACTCCATTGCTGAAAGGGGTGAGTTGGGGGGAGCACTGGGAAGACAGAGTTTCCCTCTACGCTGATGACATGTTAATATACCTGTCCGACCCAACCACTGACATCCCTATATTACTAGATTTATGCAATACACATGGTATCCACTCTGGCTACACCATAAATTGGTCGAAATCTGTCATTTATGAACTAATAGGTCCTCTGCCACATCTACCCAACGAATGCCCGTTGACAATTGCAGACTCCTCGTTTAAATACTTAGGAATCTACGTCGCCCGAGATGCCTCGATCCATTTTACTCAAAACCTGTTACCTCCACTCACTCGCTTAAAGGCAGATGCAAGATACTGGACAAATTTACCATTGACACTTTTAGGTAGAGCGGCCCTGTTTAAAATGAAGGCGCTTCCACGTTTTTTGTATGTACTGGAAAATACGCCAACCCTAGTTCCACCCTCATATTTTAAAAAGGTGACAGCAGTACTTTCAGGTTTGGTATGGGGAGAACGCCCGGCTCGGGTGGCACATATAAAACTCAACCATGGGTGGTATGACGGTGGGATAGCATTGCCGAATGTACAGTTGTACTACTGGGCATCCCAACTCAAGGTGATAAACCAATGGATCCACGCATCGCAAGAAGACCCAGCTTATTTGGCGGACAGAACACAGCTAGGCACGCACAGTTTACTGGCACCATTATATAATAAAAGTCTAATGGCAAAATTGATAGGCCCGACGAAACATACGGTAGTACTTTGGCACAAGGCACAGACTAGACTGAAGTGGGGGGGGGTGTAATAACTAAACTTACACCTTTGTGGGACACTAAATCACTGGGGTGTCTGAGATACAGCAAGGGATTCACCCAATGGGACAATATAGGAATTTCCACAGTGGGAGACTTATGGACTAGTACCGGCATGATCCCATTCTCACTCTTACAACAACAATATGACCTAAGACCTACTGAGACCTATAGGTATATACAGATAAGACATGCATTAATGGCAGCCATCGAGCCGGGGACAAAGGTCCCCGAATCGTCACCGTTGGAAGACCGCCTACTCACTGATTTTATGCAAACGGGGGCTACATCACTCACTTATCGAAAGCTGCTAAACAACCTACCTGATCCATTAACTAAACTACAAAATAAATGGGAGGAGGAATTAGGGGAAATGGATGAAACAGACTGGAATGCCGCACTGGCATCCCCGCGGGAGGCAGGAGCGTCGGCCCGCTTTCGATTGATACAATTTAAAATACTACACAGAGTGTATTACACTAGAACTACCTTATACAGAATACATAGGACTGATCAGGCTGCGGAGAGGAAGGGACACTACTACACACACTTTGGGGATGCCCGATCATTAGTGAATACTGGAAACGTATCATGAGGACCATTTCTCAAACACTAGAAGTGTCGCTCACACCGGACCGGAGAGTCTGTTTGCTGAATGTATGGGGGAAGACTGATCTAACACGTCAGGGACAGCTGTGGGTGACAATAGGAACGATGGCGGCCGAGCGTGATATAGCGCAGAAATGGGGGGCAGCGGACGCACCGACGTCGATACAATAATTCCTCTACTTCGCAGGTGGCTATAGGTATACAAATGGGCCCCTCAGACCCACTTTTCAGTACTCTCCTGGACCTGTAGATACTGCAGAATAAGGACACCCTGCTGCTGGAGGCCTGTTCCACTTGTTGAGAAGGAAGATCGGACTTGAACCCTTCATCTCACGCAGAAGAGACTCCAAGGGTCAGATGACTGACCTGCTATTCTGAGCTACAGTGAGACAACACACTCCAGAGGCCTCTCTGCAACTGCCCAGCTAATGTGCTTCACTGGACCTGCCCGAGTCCTGTTTGCCTGAGTTCCTGATCCCCAGGAGGTGCCTCCCAGGTCTTGGACTCTCGTGTGGCATCAGCTGAGCTCCTCAGTGAACGGACCCATTTTTGCCAACATCATGTTAACAGTGACGTCCACCAACTTTTCGCAATACAATCAACAGCTAGTAACGACCAGTAAAGTGAGATCTGCACTTAGCTCTACAGCATCAGCAGCCTGCGGGGACTGTCAATGCGAATTTTCAACAACCAACGTACATGACACCCAACATGATGCTACGCTACATCAACTACTGTCCACGATACAGGGCCTGCCATTTATGCTACAACAACAACCATCCGCAACAGTCTCCCAGTGCATATGAGCTGCCTCTAGGTGGAATGGAACTCTTTGTGCTAGACTTTAAAAAGGGAACTTTTTAACGAGACTAAACTGGTCCCTGTTTTTGTCCTGCACCAAATTGCGGTAGGCCGGAACTTCTGACTTCCACCAGTTCTCCCAAAACCGCTGTTCTTTTAGGCACCATGATTACCGTAAATCTTCAAAGCTGCACATCTCAGGCTCTCTACACAATGGATTTTGTCATTTTGGTGTCAATTATTTACAAAATTTTACTCGGTGCAGCATACATATTTGACACAATTCCTCTAAGCCTAATAGCTGTTAGGCAAGCTCCCATAACCAGAGGGTGAACCGCAGGTTAATTTAGTGACTTTTGTGGTTCACTCTTACAGGCTGCTTCAGAATTGATCACATTCCCCTCAACCAGCAACACAATTTCTCACACTGCTTCTTTATCTTTTTATTTGTTCACTACAAAAACTTTGTGATGAGTTGCCATACCATCATAAGGCTGCCTTAAATTACTTGATAGCGGCAGAACTGTTTCCCGTTCTGAGCACACTCCTGCGAAGGATTGTTCTCCTTAGGTGCCGACAAGTAGGAATTGTTTGCGTTAGTTTAGTCCTTCAAATTGATTTGATCACATTTCATATCACACCATGTATTGAAAAAAGCATCATGCTGTGTGCTACTGTCTTGTGCTTGATAAAAAGACACATCATGGCATTTACTTTATGCATGTGGCCTTCATTCATCACATTAACGACCACCTCATGGTTCATGTTACCTATTTGTGTTGTGGTGTTTAACCTGTAATAGCTTTTAACACAACTTATTAGATGTAACAAGTACATGAACATTTATCCTGGACAATGATACCTACTTCATATTGTACGTCTGAAATGTGCCTTTATGAGAATGTGGATTCAATAGATCACACTGAGGACCATATTACATTGTGTGTGACGGCTCTGTGTTCCTTTATCTGTCACAAGAAGGAAAAGCTTGTGGTGTCCGATACAGAGGTTGGTGTTTTTATCCATCCCAATGAGGACTGCATCAAGGTGTGTATTAAAATGGAGTGTTTTATCCTACACAATGAAGGCCACATTTTTGTGCATATTAGAGGGGTATGCTTTTCTACTACAGAGTGAGATCATGTGTTAAACAATGCTCATGATAATTTTGGCATCATTAGCATTTTGTAGTGGTGATTCCACGTATTAATTTAAGGGTAAGTAACTACAGGTCATGCTTTGTTTTACAAATGTTTATGCTCTTATGTAACAGAAAGAGTACTGCATCGTAATGTATCTTGAAAATGTCTGCACTTATCCATCACAATCGGATCTCAATAAAGTCTTGTTGACAAGGCAAGCACTTTTTTCCATCACAAGAACACCCAAGTGCTAATACGCTCAAAGTGCATTTGTACAATTGAAAAAAGGTTTACGGACATGTAGAGTTTTGAGTAAATCTTTTTGTATGGGTGGATAGTGAGCCTTGCAAGGCTTGGTTGCCCAGCAAAGTATAAGTGTACCTACAAATGTGTGAGTTTGTAAGAATTCACAAACACTTTCTAGGCTCATTTCCACCCAGAGAACAATGCGATATGCATTACTGTCAAGAGCAGGAGTACATTAGTTTCCAGGTTCGGAATAGGGAGGAATCAGTTCATATTGTAGATGGCATAGAAGAAGGGATTACTCCACAAGCAAAACACATTTTTGGCAAGCAGAACGGAAAAACTTGACTCTTTTTACTGGCTTCTGAATGTTTCCAAATAATGTAAACATCCATACTTGTTAAAGGAAAGATGAGATTGTTCAATAGAAATTAGGTGCATCGCTTGCAATACTGCTACTGCATCAGCACACCAGGAGTCCTATAGGGAACTCTGAATTAAAAAACAAGCATCCTCATGTAGTTCAAACACACCTATAGGAATAAATTTAGCGTTTAGTGCTGTGAATCGTGTTCAAAATGTGGGCGTCTAAAGGTGCTCGTATTGCTGATGGGTTTCCTAATACCCACAACAATTACCATACTTCTGAGAGTTAAAGGTGTTTTGGTATGTTATATATGTGTGCTTTTATTGTACTTTGAACCATGTCATGGTGTGCGTAACTAAAGAGTGCTTTTATCCATCACAAGGACTGTGTCATGTTGCACACACCAGGTTTTTCCCATCACAGCAACTACCACACCACTGGGTCTGTTGGAAAGTTGTACTACTGTTAATATTTTAACTTCTTTCAATCAAAATACAGATTTAACAATGTATTTTACAATTGCATTAGGGTTTGCAATTGTAACGAGGCCCAGATGATACGGCAGTTACAAGATTCAATGCTTTGAAAAATTACATTGCGGACCACATTGGCGGGTTGTCTGCGGTTTGTTAGTAATATGATCGAGTGAGGAAAGTTTTCCTAATGTGTATTACAAGAATGTGCATGCTTTAAACATCACCAGGAGGAAAACATTATGGATTTCATTGCAAGTGCACACATGTTTATGTTGTCAATTGCAGAAACTACGTGATGTGCTGGCATAGCATCATGAGGTTGCCTTAAGTTGCTTAATAGAGACAGAACTGCCCCCCATTGTGAGTGCACTCCTGTGAGAGATTGTTCAGCTTTTGTACCAAAAGATATATCAACTGTTTGTCAATTTGATCTTGTCAAAATGATGATAAAATCATGGTGCATGCTGTAAATTTGTATGCTAATACACCTCGCTCCTGAAAAAAACTAACATGTGTACTACCGCCTTGCGTGTTCTTATCCATCAAAATGAGGACCATATCACGGCATGTAACTGAGCTTTTATCCATTGTGATAAGGACCACCTCATGGTCTAGGTTACAGTTTTTCGTTTTGCTTCTTTAATACACAACAGATACTACCACAATATTTTAAGTGTTTCATGTATATGAACATATATTCTGAACACCGAAAGGGACTTCCTATTGTTTTTCACAAGTTTGTGCTCTCTTATGCTTTACAAAGTCCACTATAGAGATGTGGCATTTCTGGGTATGTGCCCTTCATAGTGAGGAACACATTACATTGTGTGAGAAAGGTTTATATGCCTTTTTCCATCACAGAAAGGAAAAGATTATGCTGTATATTACAGCGGTAGGCATTTTATTGATCACAATGAAAGATGTTCAAGATGTGTGTAACATTTGTGTGTTTATATCCAACACAATGAGGACCCCATTTTGGTCCATGTTAGACATGTGTTCTTCTCCCATCTCAGTCACATCATGTATTGAACAAGTTAATGTTAATTTAGCCATTATTAAGAGTACCCTATTAATGTGATTTAGTGGCGTTATAATAGTAAGCACCTCCCAGAATATGCTGTGTATTTCAAATGTGTATGCTCTTATGTAACTCCAAGAGAACATTGTATTTTATCTTGGAAATGTTGTGTACCTATTAAATCACAATGATGGCTCTATAATGGACTGGTCCCTAGGGCAAGCATTTATCTCCATGACAAGAAAGCCCAAGTGCTTATGTGCACAAAGTACATGTGCACACCTGGAAAAAGACTAACATACAGATATC
The DNA here is from genome assembly GCF_964263255.1 of Lissotriton vulgaris. NCBI lineage: Eukaryota > Metazoa > Chordata > Amphibia > Caudata > Salamandridae > Lissotriton > Lissotriton vulgaris. Next base: position 958,578,915 of record NC_141691.1, read on the forward strand.
TATGTGAATAAATATTTGTGTGGGTAGATAGAGAAATCTCAAGGGCTTGGTTGCCTTGCAAAGTATATGTGTGCCTGAAATCTTGTGAGCTTGTAACTGTCCACAAACACTTTCTCGGACCATTCCCACCAGGGGAACAATCTGAGATTCACTTCTAACAAGAGCTGGAGTAATTTTTTACCTGAGTGGGAATAGGAAGAAATCAGCCTAAGTATCTGAGATGACATAGATCAAGGCATTACTCAACGGGGAAAAATGTTTTTCAAATGTTACTACTTCTATTTTCTTCAGAATATTTCCAGAAATTTAAGCATGTAGACTTGCTAAGGAAAAATGGGATGCTCAAAAGAAAATTAAGAAATACAGCTACTGTACTGTATGCTAACAGCCCCCAAGACAACCTTTGTGAATTAAAAATCAGCTTACCCATGTATTCGAAACACATGATAATGTAACACTTGGTATTGTGAATTAAGCCAATAACGCTGAGGTTTAAAGGTGTTTGTCTATATGCATCACAGCAAGGTCATAATCTTGCCAGTGGTTTGTTCATATCCTGCACATTGACCAATCAATCAATCAAGACATTTGTAAAGCGTGCTAGTCGCCCGTGAGGGTCCCAAGGCGCTGGGCGGGGAGGAGAGGGGGGGGGGGGGAATGCGGGGACTGCTGCTACTGCTCGAACAGCCAGATCTTCAGTAGCCTCCTGAAGGTAAGTAGGTCTTCGGTCTGCCGTAGGAGGATGGGGAGGGTGTTCCAGGACTTGGCGGCGAGGTAGAAGAATGATCTGCAGCCTGTGGTCACTCTCCGGATGCGGGGGAAGGTGGCGAGGGCGGCGGAGCGGAGCTGGCGGTTCGGGGTGTAGAAGGTGAGTCTTTTGTTGAGGTATGCTGGTCCGGTGTTGTGGAGTGCTTTGTGTGTGTGGGTGAGGAGCTTGAAGGTGATTCTCTTGTTGACGGGAAGCCAGTGCAGGTCTCTCAGGTGCGGTGTGCTGTGGCCAGGGATGTCGAGGATCAGGCGTGCAGAGGCGTTCTGTATGCGTTGCAGTCGTTTCAGCAGTTTGGGCGGGGCTCCCGCATAGAGGAAGTTTCCGTAGTCCAGTCTGCTGCTGACGAGGGTCTGAGTGACTGTTCGTCTAGTGTCGGTGGGGAGCCACCTGTACAACTTTCGGAGCATGCTGAAAGTGTTGAAACCGGAGGATGAGATGGCGTTGACTTTCTTGGTGATGGAGAGTGTTGAATCGAGGATGAATTCCAGGTTGCGTGCGTGGTCGGTGAATGTTGGTGCTGATCCCAGGGCGGTCGGCCACCAGGAGTTGTCCCAGGCAAAGGGGGTGGAGACGAGGATGAGGATCTCTGTCTCGTACGAGTTCCGCTTTAGGCGGCTGTTCTTCATCCACTCAGGGAGGGCTTTCATTCCTTCGTGGAGATTGGTTTTGGCGGTGAGAGGGTCCTTGGTGAGCGAGAGGATCAGTTGTGCGTCGTCGGCGTAGAAGATGATGTTGAGGTTGTGCAGTCTGGCGACGTGGGGGAGTGGGGTCATGTAGATGTTGAACAACGTCGGGCTGAGGGAGGATCCTTGGGGTACGCCACAGATGATCTTGGTGGCTTCGGATCGGAAGGGGGGGTGGGGGGGGTCAGGGAGGCGGACGCATTGCGTTCTGCCGGAGAGGAAGGTGGTGGTCCAATCCAGTGCTTTGCCTCGGATCCCTGCGTCGTGGAGGCAAGTGCGTAGGGTGCAGTGGCAGCCTGTGTTGAAAGGTGCTGATAGGTCCAGGAGGATGAGGGCCGCGGTCTCGCCGTTGTCCAGCAGGGCCCTGATGTCATCGGTGGCAACTATAACGACCAAAGCTTTGAGTGTTACATGCGTTTTGGTATGCTAAATATGTGAGCTGCTACTATTGTACTCTGGATAAAGTCATGGTGTACATCACAATTGTTGGGTTTTATTCTTCACAACAATGACCATATGATGTTGCGTGCTACACATCTGAGCTTTTTCGGATCACTGTGATGACCACAACTCTAGGTTTGTTGCAAAGTTGTGCCATTATCTAAACTACTGTTACCAAGTATGAACTTCTGATGGAACTTCTTTCCATCACAAATAGGATTAAATCACATTGTATGTTACAATGAATTTGGGTTTTTCAAGTGCATTTGGGTTTTTCAAGTGCAATGAGCACTAGTTACTATGATGTGTTTTAAGATTGTTTGCTTTCATACATCACATTAAGGAGCACATCATGCTGTCTTTTAGTGATATGAGAGAGTGTCTATTTGTCAAAGAGGATAATTTCATACATTATTTTACAAGGATGTGCATTCTTTAACCATCACAAGGAGGGCAATATCATGGAGTGCACTAAAACTGCATTTTGGTTTATCTCTTCAGGTTTAATTCATTGCAGAGATGTTGTGATGTGCTGGCATACCACCATAATCCTGCCTTAAAATACTTAATAGTAACAGACCTGTTCCTCAATACATGTGCATTCCTGTTAAAGATTGGTCCCCTCTGGAGTCAATAAACATGAATTGTTTATGAATTTTAGTCCATCAAACTCATCACGACATCACAGTTCATGTTTAACTCTGTGTGCGAGAACACCGCAATCTGAAAAAACATCACATGCATGTTTTAATACATCACAATGAGGACTGCATAGTGGTATGCAATTCATGTGAATATGTGTATAGCATGTGAGCTTTTATCCATTGCAAAAAGTAGCACATCATACCACGTTACAGTTTTGTGTTGTCTTTTTTAACATGTAATAGACACTGCCACAACATTATATGTGTATCAAACATACGAATGTTCGTTCTGGTCACTGCTCTCTGTTGCTCATGTGCATGGTTATGTCCCCTACCTATTGCTTTCCATGTTCCATTGTGCTGCACTGCCGTCCCACTTGCCCGGTATGGTGTATTGTGCTGCTGCAACCCCTTATGACTGCCCTGTAAGGTCAGTTTGGTGACCCTGCCAGGCTCCCTCATGCAATCTGTTATCAGAGTGCATTTGTCTACTCCATTCCTCTTGCCTTCTGTGATCCAATATACCTTCCTTGCCAGCATTTTTAACTTGGTAAGAGGGGGATTTTTAAAGAGAAAAAAAGCTGGGGAATTGATTTGCCACAATGACTTCTATTGAAAAAGAGGAGATTCTAGGCAGGAGTGCGAGCACGGCACGCAGGTTCCCCGCAGGTCCTGACTGAAAGTCTTAGTCATACGCCCTGCCGCTACACTCCAGGAAGCATCGTGGGCCAATTGCTAGCGTATGCTTGAGGAGGGAATCCCCTCCTTTAACATATAGAGCACCTTAGTGAGTGAAACACTTAGTCAATTAACACTCACTGCTATAAAATAAGTTTTTAATATGCACCCGCACTTATAAAACGGTCCTGAGGAAAGCCTGCATAGAAAAGGCACTGGCTGAAACATGTCGACCCACACAGGATGCTGGAGGTGGTAATCCGCCACCAACGCATCCACACTGCCTTGTTTTTTAACCGCTGACAGGGGCCCATTTATTAAAGTCTAATTTAACCCTCGGGTATTGGGACTCCTACCAAGTCGTTTTAATCTCACTCCACATTTTCACAACACTGCACTCTCAGCGATATACCTGCTCCGCTGTAATCAGGCGTCGAAGCACACCCGGGACATACTAGGTGTCACTGTGGTGGGCCAGATGATGAAGCATGCCACCAACTAGGTCGGTGGGTGAGGGCTTTATAAAGACACCCAACAGGTGCCAACTGACAAGACATATCAGAGAATAAAGCTACAAGTCACTTTTAGTTAGTCCTTTTTGATACATATAAACTTATCCCTGGGGATACGGACTGGCTATCCAGTCCTCCCTCTCCCTCTTGATACACCAAGATGAAAATAAAGCCCTTTTGGGCTTAAAAGCATCAGGAGTTTTCTGCTTGAAACGGGTCTGTTGGCATGTATGGTTGTACTGCCACCGTCTCTCCCTTTTGCCCTCAATGGTCTGTTGTATTGCCACAGGCTCTCTTGCCTGTCCTGAGCGAGTGTTAGTGGCTGTGTGAGGGAATGTGCGTCTCCATGGGCAAGTGGGTGTGAAAGTGTCTCTATGGGTCTGGATGTGGCTGCATAAGTGTCTCACTGGGTGTGTGAGTACGTGCACAAGTGTCTGAATGGGTCTGTGAGTGTCTGAGTGCATTCATTAGTGGGTGTTTGAATGTCTGAGTGGGTCTGTCAGTGAGTGTGTGAGTGCCTGAGTGTGATTGGGTGTGTGAGTGAGTCAGCCACAATGGAACCGCACCTGCCCTTTTATCCAAAAAGCGTCCAGTTTTGCACAAAATGTCTACCAAAGTGGAGTTCTTTCTACTGGTAAATTACTAAGTGCTACCTCCTTGGGTAAATGTCCAGTACATAGTCTACACTACAGCTGTGTAAAGGAGCAAGAGGAAATGCCTGGTGGCACTGTGTGTGCATCTTGGCAATGTGATTGTCCCTGGTGAATCTTTATCCTGAAATATGTGATAACATGAATCATCATCATAAAGAAAAGACTGAGAGACTGCAAAGAGGTAAATCTCCACCAAACACGGGCCCTTCCCCTTAACTATATGAAGTGCTTGTTTGGTGGAGATATCCTCATTACTCAGCATCTAGAACTCCTCATCAAAATAGGCAGGTAATGCGCGGGGTGGTGGGGATTAGAGGCATAGGCAGGGGGGCTTCTTAAGCTGCGCATCATCCTGGCAAAAAAGCAGTAAGACCTTTGGATACTACTAAGGTGGGCAGGGACAAACAGGAAAGCACCCAAGTGATTTCCACATTTGCATACACCTAGCAATTTAAAGGGAGAACCACAGACTGCTCTCACCAGGACAGTTCAACAAAGAACCCACTTGTCACAGTCACATACAGATTGCACTTCAATAGATTATCTAGATCCATTAGTTGCTATGGTGCCGAATTGCTCACATTCACACATTCACATTCTGTAATCACTGGCTAAGGGCTATCAGACCGAGGACGCGCACTAAAGGCAAACCAGTCTATAACCAATCTGCATCCAGAATGTGCCCAGCGCCCAGACCCCTGGTCCAGCCAATTTAGGTAATCCTCCTCCTATGGTGTACTCCAGAGAACAGCTCCAGAATCTACATTGAGAGGGTGAGCCTAATCATTATAGAGTATTATGCTTCGACGAAATGTATTACCAAAGGCACAGCTTGTGTATTACCTGTGGTTTTAAGACATCCATTCCGCCCACAGCTTCACTGGAAAACTTTCATAGGCTATAAACCCTGCCTAATTGCCTGAAGATACAGGGACGTTGGAACCTACCCATAAAGGACTCCTAACTAATGTGAGGTCCATGATAAAACAAAGTAGAACGAGGGGACTTTGTTCGCACACAACCCTAACTGTTTCATCACAAATTCCTGGGCCAACAAAGCTTCTAGCCCTGACATAGTGGATGCGCCCCCCCCCCGCCCCCCCCCCACCACCCACTTCCCCAATCAACTTCATAATCTTCAGACTGGATAGAGTAGGCAGGCCAAGAAGAGCCTTGGCAGTGATTTAAAAAGTACAATACAAATGCCACCTTGAGACAAGCAACATTAGCAGCTCTTGTGAATCGCTTTATTAAGATCAAAACATCTCTCTAGCTCCTTCTCTGCTATGTTAATTTATAGATCTCCTTGTGCAAGGACTTCTATCCTGTCTGAAATAGCAAATCTCAGAGCCCCACTTGGGAAATCGAAACTCGTTTTTTCTGGGAGACTTTAATTACTATCTTGAGGATAGTACGAATTGAGATACCATAGCTCTCAAAAAACCCTGGCCTGTCTGAAGCTGCTACAGCTGGTTTCTGACCCCATTCACATAGCTGGACACACCATTGATGGTATCTTCTGATCCCAGGCTGGCTTTTACAGTCAGACCTCCCCTCGGCTGTTCTGACCATTCAGCAGTCTCCTTTTCATTTGAACTGCCCTCCCCCATATGAGGGACACTCCGGTCTACACCAAGATTCAGAAAAGGGACTGAAACGGGGTGCCAGCTTAATTTGGGTAGCATGTCCTTGACTGTTCAGAAGGATGTGGACAGAGGGGCAGAGGATCTCTACGCCTGGCTAGGTGATGCAGTGATAAGGGCCCTCACAGGAAAGTTCCCTCGGCTCCCTGGTTCTCTGGTACTGAGGTGTTTGAGGCAAGTCTGCAGTCGGCAGGAACGTGTCTAGAGAAGGAATTATGAGGAGCATGAAAAGACGGATTATAAGTCTAGGATTAGAGATATGAGGGCTCTTACAGAGGATTAAGCTAAATACTATACTAAAGTAATTGAGGCAAATTCTTCTAAAGATCTTTAATAAATTGTCATGCCATTATCTACACCTTTTATCCCTGCTGTAACTACAGGCTGAACATTAGCTATGCAGTCAGCTCACGGATTTCTACCAATCAATTATTGCGAGTATCTATAAGGAGCTCGAATTGCGAATACTAGCAGAGGACGATTCGATGCCCTTAAGAAGAGAGGAGCAATCAGAGACTAATTTTTTCGAAATCTTTGAAACTACCCACAAATAGGCTCACAGTCGCCCCGCCACCACCCCCAACACCAGAACTGGTGAAAAAGCACCTAGTTATTACTAAGTCGAGCTCGCCTCTCGTACCCTGTGCTCCTAAAACTCTTCAAATGGTGGCGAGTGTGATAGCGCAGCCCCTCTCATCAGTAATGAACAAAGCCATTGCTTCTGGATGTTACCATCAGCTGTGGAAGGACTCAGCAGTGAAGCCTCTTCTCAAGAAACTTAACCTGGATCTCAACGACCTTAAAACTTCTGACCCATCACTCTGCTCCCAGTTCCTGCTTTGATCTAGAAAAAACATCTTAACCACTTAATGGCCCATGGGGAAGAGCAGAACTGGTTGGATGCATCATAGTGTGGATTCGGGAAACTGCTTTGGTTGTGGCTAAGGACAGTGTTAGGCGACTTGTGAATGATTATCTGTTCATCTGTGCTACATGTGGTTTCTTACGCTGATGACACCCAGCTCATCATATAAATTTCTAAAAACACAGTAGATACTACAGCCAATTTCAATCACTGCATAACGGTAGTAGCTGTGTGGATGGGGAAGAACTACCTGAAGCTCAAAGTTGGAAGTATTCTTTAGAGCACATTTGGAATAATTTGGAATAATAATTGGTAGCCTGAGACTCGAGCGACTCCACCAATGCCCACAAAGAGGGCTAAGAACCTAGGGGTGACCCTGGACTGCAAGCTCTCATTAGATCTTCAGCCCAACCGCTGTGTGTTTCTGTCTGAATAAAATGTTGAGAAAATGTTTTCCCTTTATCCCTCTTCCAGAAGCACAAGTTACTTACCTTCGGTAATGATATATCTGTAAGAAACATTAGTTAGTATTAGATTCCTTACCTTAGAATATCCCCAGGCGTCAGACTGGATCCGAAAACTTTTGCGTAGCAGTTTCCTTGCGCGTAGGTAGGCGTCGTCTGCGGCTCCGTGTCCGTCGTTGGCGCCGGGATGACGGAGTACTTAGACGCCGCCCTCGCGCTCTGACGTCAGTTTTTATACATAGCTTTTCCGCGCCAGAAACGCAGTGTCATGATAAAAACTAATGCTGGTGTCCTGAAATATTGGCCCAGAAAGGGGATGACCTTAACTCTAGATATCGGTTCGCAGAACGGGGAGGATGGGTGGGGCGGTAAGGAATCTAATACTAACCAACAGATATATCGTTACCGAAGGTAAGTAACTTGTGCATCTGAAAGAAACAGGTTAGTATTAGATTCCTTACCTTAGAATAGATACCCCAGCAATCCCAACCCTGGTGGTGGGTCTGCGAACCAAGCTCACACCAGAAAGTCCTGTAGAACGGAGCGGCCGAAAAAGCCATCTCTCCGGAATTGGCTGTCCAGGCAGTGGTGTCTTGCAAACGTGTGCAGCGAGGCCGACGTAGCTGCCTGACAGATGTCCTGCAAGGGGACTCCCCGGCCCAGGGCAGTAGTAGCTGCCGTAGCCCGAGTGGAATGGGACCTCAGGCCAATAGGAGGCTCCTTTTTAGCCAAAGAGTAGCATACCTTGATGTACAACACGACCCACCGAGAGATGGTCCACTTGTGCACCGCCCGATCTTTCTTAGCGCCCAAGTAACCAACAAAGAGTTGGTCATCCACCCGGAACTGGCGTGTGCAATCCAAATAGAATGAGAGCGCACGTTTTGGGTCCAGACGGTGGAGCCTCTCTTCCTCTTTCGAGGGATGCGGAGGCGGGAAGAAGGTAGGCAAGGTGATGGACTGTCCGATGTGGAAGGCTGTGACTACTTAGGGCAGGAAAGAGGGTCGCGTCCGCAACACAACTTTGTCCGAATGGACAGAAAGGAAGGGAGGTTTAGAGGAAAGAGCCTGGAGCTCACTCACTCTCCTGGCAGAGGTGATGGCAACCAGGAATGCAGTCTTCAGAGTAAGGAGACGAAGAGGACAGTTATGAAGTGGCTCGAAAGGAGCTCACATCAGATAGGTCAGAACAAGGTTCAAGTCCCACTGAGGCATCACGAAAGGAACAGGAGGAAACATATGAGTGATGCCCTTCAAAAACCTATTTACAACTTGGGACTTGAACACAGAGGGCTGATCAGGGAGCCTTAAGAAGGCGGAAATAGTAGAGAGTTAGCCCTTGATAGTGCCCAGAGCAGAGCCCTGCTGGGCAGGAGAGAGAAGAAAGAGGAGAAACTCTGAAAGAGGAGCAGAAAGGGGATCCACAGCCTTTGCTGTGCACCATGCCACAAATTTGTTCCACCTGCAGGCGTATACCGATTTTGTGGAGGGACGCCTGGCTGCCAGAATGACATTACAGACTTCAGGAGGCAAGTCAAATAGCCTCAACTGCCGCCGCTCAATTTCCACGCAGGTAAGTGGAGACTGGACAGGTTCGGGTGGAGGACCATCCCCTGCTGCTGCGACAGAAGGTCCTCCTGAAGAGCAGACGAATCGGAGGATCGACAGACATGCTGAGTAGCTCGGGATACCAGTATCTTTGTGCCCAGTCCGGAGCCACAAGGATAACTTGGGCCCGGTTGCGTCTGATCTTCAGCACTCTAGGCAGAAGTGGTATAGGCAGAAAGGCGTACAACAGACCGCAGCTCACTCGCGACGAAAAGCGTCTCCGAGCAAGTGCCGCCCTGGAAATTCCAACGCGCAGAACTGATGATATTGCGCGTTCTCTTCTGTGGCGAATAGATCTAACCAAGGCTCTCCCCACTGCTGAAAGAGGCCTTGCGCCACGTCCGAGTTCAGACGCCATTCGTGATCCATCAGGCTGAGTTTGTCCGCCCTGGCGTTCAGGGAACCTGCCAGGTGTTGAACCACCAGGGTCACGCCCTGATGTTCCAGCCACTGCCAGGAGGCGCAGAGCCTCCTGGCATAGGGCCCACGACCCCACCCCGCCCTGTTTGTTGCAGTACCACATGGCGGTGGTGTTGTCCGTGAACACCTGCACTACATTCCCCCGGACAGAGGGGAGGAATGCCTTCAGTGCAAGCCGGATCGCCCGCAGCTCCAGAAGGTTGATGTGGAGCCGGGACTGCGCCGGAGACCAAAGGCCTCTGATCTCTTCCTCTCCCATGTGGCCCCCCAGCCCTGGAGAGACGCGTCGATCACAACTACGTGCTCCGGTTGGGGTAGGGAGAGGGATCTGCCGCTGACCCAATCGCGGTCCGTGAGCCACCACTGCAACTGTCTTGCAGTGCCCTCCGAGATCAAGACATGGTCGGACAAGTTGCCCTGATGCTGGGCCCACTGAAACTTCAGGTTCCACTGCAGAGCCCGCATCCACCACCTGGCGTGATGCACCAGAAGGATGCAGGAGGCCATCAGCCCCAGAAGCCGTAGCGTCAACCTGACCGAGACTCGGGATAAAGGCTGAAAGATCGGAATCAGAGCCTGAATATCCCAAACCCGCTATTCGGGAGCATAAACCCGAAACTGCGCCCAGTCTAGAACCGCTCCGATGAAGAGGAGCTTCTGAGAGGGACACAGGTGTGACTTCGGCACATTGATGGAGAACCCCAGCAGGTGCAGGAAGTCGGCCGTAGTCTGGAGATGGCTGACTACTGTCTGAGGCGGGCCCGTCTTCAACAACCAGTCATCGAGGTAGGGGAAGACTGAAACCCCTAACCTGCGCAGATGAGCTGCGACCACCGCCATCACTTTTGTGAACACCCATGGGGCGCTGGTAAGGCCAAAGGAGAGTACGATAAACAAAGTGCTTGTGGCCTACCGTGAACCGTAGGTAACGCCGGTGGGCCGGCAGGACGAGGATATGAAAATAAGCGTCCTGCAAGTCCAATGATACCATCCAGTCTCCCGGGTCCAGGGCAGCTAAGGCGTAGGCCCCCTTTGCCCTTCTTGGGAACCAGAAAGTAGAGGAAGTAACAACCACACCCTACTTCTGGCCCAGGAACGCGTTCAATGGCCCCCTTGTCCAGGAGGGCCGTAACTTCCTCTTGCAGAAGACACGTGGTGGTACTGCGGTGGCATGGCTGGAGGGGTCGCCTCGAAGGGGAGGGAGTAGCCCCTTCGGACGATTTGCAAGACCCACCTGTCCAATGTGACAGTGCGCCAGAAGAGGAGGTGATGGCGAACCCTGCCCCCCACTGGCGTCACATGGGCCTGAAAGCTCGGACTAGGAGAGTTTTGAGGCGGATGCTGCAGGGGTAGGTGTGGACTGACCTCGCCGTTGACCCCGACCTCCGCCACAGCGGGTACCATGTCCACGCCCGCGCTGGATGTTAGTCTGCGGGCCGTGGCTGGCAGGACGTGTGGGGGCGCCCCTTCCTTGGCCACAAAAGGAGCGAAAGTCAACAGTTTGCTGGCGTGGGGCAGAGAGGCCCAAGGACTTGGCCGTAGCGCTGGAGTCCTTAAAGCGCTCAAGCGCACTGTCTGCCTTGTCGCCAAAGAGGCGATGGCCATCAAACGGCATGTCCATAAGGGTGTTTTGGAAATCAGCTGAAAAGTTGGCGGACCTCAGCCAGGCGTGGTGACGAATCGCCACCGTCGTTGCCATCGCTCTGCCCAGCGAGTCCGTGGTATCAAGCCCACACCGGATGGAATACCGTGCTGCATCTCGACCCTCCACAAGGGCTTGGGTGAGTTTAGTCCGGACCCCCTCCGGACATTGTGGCAGAACGTCCTCGACCGTGTCCCACAGAGAGTGGGTGTAACGGCCTAAGAGGCACGCGGTGTTGACCGACCGCAACCCCAAACTAATTGAGGAGAACATCTTTTTACTATACTGTTCGTACCTCTTAGATTCTCGATCGGGGGGAGCCGTCGGGAATGCGGTCTGGGAGTTAGAGGCCTGGATGACCAGGCTCTCGGGGGTGGGGTGGGTGGACAGGAAGCAAGGGTCGCCTGGAGCCGGGCGGTGGCGCCTGGCCACGTTCCTATCTACAGGCGGGCCTGTAGCGGGCTTGGACCAAGTGCCCAGAAGAACGTCTGACAAGGCCTCATTAAACGGCAGCAGAGGCTCAGCCGGGCTTGCCTGTGGTTTAAGGACCTCAGTGAGGAGATTAGTCCTGATGGCCGCGACGGGGAGCACAAGGCCCAAGGCCTTGACAGCCCGCGTCAACACCACACTATAGGCAGCCCCCTCCTCCGTAGCCAAGGTAGGAGGGGAGACAAAACCAGTGTCTGGGGAGGTGTCCAGACCACTGGCCTCCCCTAGCTCACCTGCACAGTCCTGAGAAGACTGGCACTCACATGCCGGAGGGTCCTTGGACCCCTCCCAATCCTCTTCGCCACCCACCTCCTGATACTCAGGGTCAAAGGATGGGGCCGGGTCATTGAAGTAAAAATCTCCTAGTGGCGTCGAACGCGCCGCTTCGGCAACGGACCTGAATCGAGGGTAGGGCCGGGGTCGACCTCGTCCTGGGACGGCACCGAAGGCGACACCCTGGGGGCCGGCGTCGGCGAGGTCGTAAGGTCGACCGGCGACGACCCGGATCCGGAAACGGATACAACGGGACCCTGCGGCGTCGGGACCGAAGTCGCCGACGGCGCCAGGGTCGAAGCACCCGAAGGCACCGGGGCCGAAGCACCCGGCCCGCGTGGGGACCCAGTCGGGGCCGTTTGGCCCGAAGGTGCCTCTGAACCCGACGGAGGAGTGAGCGACCTCATGGCCTTGAGGAAGGCCTTGATCTCCTCCGGCGTCGCATTCTTAAAGACCGGCTGGTATGGAGCAGGCTGCGACGCCTGCGGCACCGGCGGAGCTGCCTGGGGAGGTTTGCCCGAACTCCCGGCCGCGTCGCGCGAGCGTCAGGGGGAGTCAGAAGAGCGATGTCGCCTCTTCGACTTCTTGTGCCTCTTCCCTGAGGACTTCAAGCCCGAAGACGGATGACAACTCCCGGAACTGTGGTGACTCCGGCCCCGCGACTGGTCCCTCGACCTCCTTCCGGACCGGGACTTCGAGCAGCACGGGGCCGACTGCCGGAGCTAGAGTCGCTTGTGGGACCACTCCCGTCTAGCTTTGGACATCAGGGCCCAGCAGTCGGAGCAGGACTTGTTGTCGTGGTCGGGACCCAGACAGTGAAGGCACCGGCGAGGGGGGTCGGTAACCGACATCAGTCGGCTACAATCGACGCAGGGTTTGAACCCGGGCATCCCTACCGGCACCGTCTGAGTCGAGTGACTTCGGAAGATGATCAAAAATGATCGAAAAAAAATAGTCAAAAAGTGACTATGGGTACTACTTTTTCCGGATCGGTGCTTGCTGGCATGGAAAAAAAAAAAGAACTGACGTCAGCGCGCGAGGGCGGAGTCTAAGTACTCCGGCAACGTCATCCCGGTGTCAACAACGCCGACGGACGCGGAGCCGCAGACGACGCCTACCGACGAGCAAGGGTACTGCTACGCAAATGTTTCCGGATCCAGTCTGACGCCTGGGGATATTCTAAGGTAGGGAATCTAATACTAACATGTTTCTTTCAGATCTGAAACAAGTGGCCTTGGCACTAGTCATTTCTCAAATTGACTACTGTAATGCCCTATTATCTGGAGGCTAATAAGAGCACTCCGGCTAAATTAGTTAGTGCTGAACGGTCTGGCCAGGCTCCTTTTGGACATTCCAAAACGTGAGTCTGCTTCCAATGGATTACATGACCTTGATGGCTCCCTGTAAGTAAACAGATTATGTTTAAGACAGTCTGCTTAGTACAAAAGGCCCTTTTTCAGACCTGCCCATCAAGAACCAAGGATACGTTACAAAGTTACATCCTCTGGAGCATTTGCCACTCAATGGCACTCAATCTTAATAAATGGGGAGGCGGAGCCTGCTCCGTTACAAGACTTTGGAACTCGCTGTCAATTCATCTGACCAGGATTAGAGCTAAATCCCCTTTAAAAAAGCCTTAAAGACCTGGCTTTTCATGCTATAAGATATCTCTTACATGCTCATTGGTTTCACTCCACGTGGGAGGAGTCACACCTCTGCGGCTACAGCGCCTCTACACCCTTGGGCATTTGTTGGGACTAATAAATCCCATCGCTGTGAATAAAAAAAATAATGGTTGACCTGTCAGGGTCCCTGCAGACCCCAGGATCAAGGCTACGGGGATAATCGTACCCTGCCACTTTTTCTTTGTATGTCGAGTCTTCTTTTTGGCACTCGGCTGAAGCCTCAAGATGGCTGCCAACACTTTCTGTCTGGCAGCCAATCAGAACTCTGCACATCTCTGCAGAAGCTCATCATTCGCAAAGGTTTTCGGTCATAGAACCAAAAGCTACCATTCTGAGTGAGTTAGTGACTGAGTGGCTGCACAGGTGTGTGTAGCTGTATGGGTGAGGGAGTGCGAGTAGCTGTTTGAGTGTGTGTATAGGTGAGTGTGTGAGTGGCTGTATTGGAGAGTAAATGTCTGAGTGACAGTAAGAGTGAGTGGGTGTGCGAGTAGTTGCATGGATGTGTGAATCGGTATGTAAGTGCTTATGTGGGTGTGTGAGTGGTTGTAATGGTCAAGTGCGTGGTTGTGTCAGTGGCTGTATGGGTGAGTGGGTGTGAGAGTATTGGTGAGTGAGTGGCAGTGTGAGTGGCAGCATGGGTGAGTATGTGGGTGTGCAAGTACCTGAATGGGTGAGTGAATGGCTGTAAGGGTGTATGAGTGGGTGTGTAACTGTCTGTATGTCTATGTGAATGGCTGTATATGTGTGAGTGGCAGTGTAAATGAGGATGTGTGAGTGTCTCTATGGATGAGCGATTGGTTGTGAGAGTACTGGTACGGGTATGTGAAGCATATGTGGGTAGGTGTACGAGAGGTTGTATGGGTTTGTTTCTGTAGATTATGTCATCAGTGATGTCACTGATCATGTCATGAGTGATACAATAGGGGGCACAAGTTATAGTTAGCTCAGGTAACTAACTGCTGAATTTCTATGGTTTTGTACGATTGAAATCTAAGCCCAACTAGAACATCCCTGTAACCTTTGATTTTTTTCGGTGAATTTCTAAGGTTTTTTTATTTTATTTCCCAACTGTGGAGCCTGGTAGTGACTGCATAAATGTCTCGCCGAGTGTGAGTGGGTGGGTGAGTCTGAGTGGGGCGAGTTGGTTTGAGAGTGCCTCCATGAGTTTGACAGTCAGACTGTGAGTGACTGCATGAGTATCCGAGTGGGTATTTTGCCTCTTTCTGACCTTTATTTTCCCTATTTCTCATCTTTATCGCAAGCAGGGAACTGCATGAAATAGCAACCCCATGCTTGCAGAAGCAATGTCTTCATTTGTTTCCCTCCACGCATATTTGAATGCAAGAAAACAGATGAAAACTCTGCTTTCTGAAAGCTGGAGCGTTTTGACAGCTTCGGCTTGCAGAAAGCAGATTTATATTTGCGTTGACACATAGCAAAAGCAAACTGCGACCTCCCGAGGGTGGGTAGCAGGAGCGGGCCCTGGGGAGGCGGCGGTCCCCAGGGCCATCAATGGCTCCACAAGGGGGGCCGCAAACCAACCCCACCCCATTATAAAACTTTGACCCGGGTAGGTCTCGGTCCCCAGGGACAGTTATGTTATGTTATGTTATTTTGTGTCTTTTATAGCGCTCGGCTACTCAGAAGAGTGTCCCGGCGCTTTATTGACAACCTAGGAAGACAAACGCAACACAACAGATTAAAAGAAAGCAGGGTCAACAGAACACGAAAAAAAAACGAGGAAGCAAAAAGCCAGGTTTTCAGGCCCTTCCTAAAGGCCAACAGATTTGAGGTACTGCGTAACGTCAGGGGCAGAGAGTTCCAAAGCTGAGGGGCCCGGAGCATAAATGAGCGACCTCCAATACGGGCCCTCCTCACACGCGGGACAATGGCAAGGAACTTCGACTCTGACCTCAAAGATCGGGCAGGACGATAGGAAACTAGCCTCTTCTGAAGGTATTTTGCCCCCGTGGCGTAGAAGGCCTTGTGAGCAAGGGTTAAAGCTTTAAAAACTATCCGCTGTCGGATAGGCAGCCAATGAAGCGACTGCAACATGCCAGATACTTTGACTCGCCTATGCAGGCCAAAAATGGCACGTGCTGCCGCATTCTGGACCACCTGCATCCGTTGCAGGAGATATTCAGGCAGGCCAAGATATAGGACGTTGGAGTAGTCCAGTCTTGACCCGATCAAGGCCTGTACCGTAATCCTCCTGTGGTCCTCAGAGAGCAACGGAAAAAACTTCCGAAGCATGCGGAGAAGACCAAAGCAGGTGCCAGTGAGGGTGAGGATCTGAGATCTTAAAGTCAGACCGTTGTCAATTTTAACCCCCAGATTCTTAGCTGACTGAGGCGACCGCCCCGGGGGAGACATGTCAGCAGGCCACCATACCTGCCAGTCCGGATCGGATTGACAACCGAAGAAGAGCACCTCTGATTTATCTGAGTTGCACTTGAGGCTGTTCAGTTGGAGCCATTTAAACACAGCCTCAAGGCACTCGCGGATACTCTCTCCATCGAAATCCTCTCCTTTCCGGCAGGTAAAGAGCAGCTGAGTTTCATCTGCGTAGGATACGATCTGGGCCCCGAAGGACTCGGCCAGAGCCGCCAGAGGGGTCATAAAGATATTAAAGAGAGTCGGGCTCAGTACAGAGCCCTGTGGGACTCCGACTCCCAATGGCGGCATCTCGGCAGAGCTAGAGGAGGCCCAGACTGTCTGTCGGCGGCCAGCCAGAAAAGATGTAAACCAGCTGAGCACCGTCCCCCTCAGACCGATCTCATGAAGTCTGACGAGCAGATCCTCATGGGGGACGTGTCGAAGGCCGCCGACAAATCGAGCATGATCAGCATGGCTCTACCACCCGAGTCTAGCGTCTCCTTGATGGCCTCAGACACCTCCGGCAGCGCCGTCTCCGTACTAAGATTGGGACGAAAGCCCGATTGGGTGGAATGGAGCAGGTCGTGTGATTCCAAGAAATTGGAAAGCACGTTATACATGTGCTTCTCCACGGTCTTGGCCAAAGCGGGGAGAAGAGAGATAGGCCTGTAATTGGCCAGAACCTCAGGGGCCAAGCCGGGCTTCTTGATAAGGGGGATAACCATCACTTGCTTCCAAGCCAAAGGGACCACACCCTGGCTCAGAGAAAGTTTCAGAAGGGGGTTGACCAGCGGATTTACGACTGCCGCCATCTTCGCCAAAAATTTGGCTGGGCATGGATCGAGCGGCGATCCAGATTCAAGATTGGCCAGAAGTGTCAGGGACGAAGCAGTTGAAATAGGCGGAAAGTCAGATAAGACTGGCCCTAGAGGAACCGATGAAATTAGACCCGCCTCAGAACAAAGGAAGGCACCAGCCGGCGCGGTGGAAAGGAGTCTTTTATCAACTTGATCTTTGTCGTAAAGAAGCAAGCAAGATCCGATGCCCACGACTCTGTGGGAGCAGTCTGGGCCGCATTCGACCGTGGGGCAGTAAATTCCCTAACGATCGTGAAGATCTCTTTGCAGGAGTTTGAAGCATCCTCAATCCTCCTAGCAAAGTAGCTCTTCTTCTCAAGGAAAATATCTCGATGGTAGGCTTTGACCACGGTTCTGTATTCGAGTCTGGCGGCTGGATTGTACTGAGCTCGCCAGGCTCTTTCTGCCACCTTGCACTGCCTGCGAGAAGCAAGTAGCGCACCAGTGAACCAAGGAGCAGAAACCCGTTTAGCCAATGAATGGGGGGTCCTCAAGGGGGCCAGGTCATTCAACCTGTCCACAAACCAGGCCTGCAAGGACTCCAGGTCCCTCTCCAAACCCCCTGTAAGAGGGCAAGGATGTGCACACAGTGCCTGTGACAACATTTCAGGAGTCACCCGGTGAAATGCCCTTGACGCTGATCCTAGCTGCCTGGGGGCACTACTCGGGGGTTTCTTCCTGGCCGGTATGTAAAAGTTAACCAGACGGTGGTCTGCGACAGACCCCCCCCTACATTAATTTATTTCATGTGAGGTGGCGGTCCCCTATCTGCAGTGGTTGGAGGGCCCCAGTTGGCAAGCCCGCATTGATATTTTCAAGAGCTCCGCGTAGGTGACCGTCCCCGCGACTGCAGGGGGCGGGGGCAGGCGGGCTAGCGCCACCTCGCATTAATTTCATTTTATTTACCCTGGGGAGGTGGAGGTCCCTGGGGCTTTTATAAGCACTAGGAGGGGGCCCGTGCACCCGCCTCCTTTACGTAATTGCTCATCCCCAGGGACCCGGCCTATCTGGGGGCTAAAGATTACAGAAGCGCGCCTCCTCCCAAAAATTAACACAAAGAAATTGGGTTTTTCCCTCTGCGGGGACACCACCCCCACCAAGAGGCCTAGGGGGTCAGGGTATTCCTACGTTGCCCCCTTCTCTTTTTTTTTAGAATCTGCTGTAGCAGAGTCCCAAGATGGCAGCTAACAATTCCTGGTTGAAGTGTTGGCAGTCAATCACATTTCAGCACGGGAACTGGTGGATCCTCGAATGTTCCAGGACTCTATATATACAAATTTGGATTTCGGTTAATATATCTCAAACTACTGAATGGGTTAACACCAAATCAGAAAAAGGCTCTTTTCTGGACTAATATCCAACTTTCAGCCAAATTTGGTGTAGTTCCGTTCAGCGATTCGGGCTGTAGTCGTGTCTAAAATTTTAATGGGACTCATCATGGGAAATGCAAGGATTTTGACCCCACGCCCTTTTTCCTTGGCCCCCGGTTGACAGATCACCCCAAAACTTTCCACGCACAACATGAATCCCCGGGCACTTTTTTGGGGGAATATTTTGTGAAGATTAATCAACTAGCACCACAATTACCTACTGGCGAGCGCAGGAAGCAATACAATTATATATATATATATATATATATATATATATATATATATATATATATATATATATACACACAAACACATTTATATACACATATATACACACACATACATACACAAATAAACAACAATACTGACTGAACCAGGTTTTTATTTTTGTACAAATCATTGAAAAAACATCAAAAAATGAATCCCCGGATTTAATTCCCCAATCACCTGCATAGCAAAGAAATTTCTTTCCATGGTGTGATCATTTCTTTGGAAACTGAAAGTTTAAAAAACACACTGTACAAAAAAAAAACTGGAGAAAGTTTCTTCACTACTCATGCTTCCACAAGAACACACTAAAAGACAATTCTCTAGTCAGCCAATTCATAAGAGTTAAAAGGTTAATAAGTGATCAAGATAAATAAATCATCCAAGCAAGAAAACTTTTAAACAAGGTCTTCTGTCTGAAGTTCTTGAGAAGGGTAAGAGTAGGGTATTAACAGACAGAAAGTACTTTTGACACACAATTCCATTACAAGACCGGAGGCTACATTATGCATTTTCCTTTAATGCATTCCAAGCAGCCGCATACATCACAATTGTAAAATTCCCAAAAAGAATAAAGGCAACACATAAATGCCATGAGACACTAACAATCAGCTTCTTTTAAATGCGGCTCAAAGCAGATAAGTTGATCTTACTACTTCATGTTTTTACTGTATTTAACTTGCTTAAGCTTGCTTAACCGCATGCGCGCTAGCGGGTTTTCCCTCTGTGCGCTGAAATTTGAAAATCATGGGTAACGTGACAAAGCCAGCTCGTCATTCGAGTAGCGCAGGTAACGCCGATGACGAGCTGGCTTTGTCATCCGCATCGAAGGGGTTAACCACTTTTCTTTTTAGGGTGTGCTTCTGGTGCTGTACGCCGCACCCCTCCTCACTACCAATCTCCAATTTATGGAGATTCCCACTTTCCTGTCCCCACCTGAGCGTGCGCGTGCCTGTAATCTCTTCTGCTTCATTGTTTTTTTATGCCTGTATTAACTGTATTCTATCCCGCATTAAATATGCTTGAATTATCTTTTTTTATGTTATTGTGACATTACGCTATCAGCGCTTGTTCAATTCAGCGTCTTTAATGGTGGTTACCTCACGCTCCCTCAGGTAAGCCCTTTGAGCCGCTGTGAGCCTTCGCGCTTGTTTCCTTCATTACCGTAGCTCTATTTCCGCCATTCCGGAAAAGGCGGCCTGGCAGAGGAAAGTACCTCGGCAACAGGAGCGCTACGTCCTCCCGTTACTAGGTGCCATTCTTCTTTTCCTCCGGCCTCCAGCTGATCACTGAGCCGATCGGGCTCGAGGTCAGAGGGTAACGATGGCAATAGGACGCTACTGAGCGCTCAAGCTTGTCGAGAGCCGCTTTTTCTGATGGAATAAACCGCAAGTGCCCATTAACTTATTTTTCTACATTAAAAAAAGAAAAAAAGGATTATTTACAAATTCAGGAGAGCCTGGACCTTCATTAATACCTTTTATGTCTCTATTTGATGGTGCTTTTTTACCGTTTCTGAAGGCCTCCTTCCATCATTAGAGGATTTTAACCCCTCGATCTTACATTTATTAGACCTTGCTTCTCTCACAATGTCTAGCTCAGATTCTGCTGAGGCTTCCGCCCCTACCGCCAAGTTAGAGAAAGAGACTTTTAAAAAGATGCTGCACATGGAAGTGAAATCAAGTATGTTAGAGAGTGCATCTCAATTTATGGCATCTAAACAACCCCTCACATTAGAGGATACGGAGCATTTTTCATCATCCCATTCTCTTAATGACTCAGAATTAAGAGAAAGAAAAAAAAGAGGATAAAAAAATGTAAAAATGTTGCACAGCATGGGAGGTCTTGGCACCTCATCAACTCAGGGAGGTTTTGGCACTGCATCGAATAATGGAGGTCTCCCCACCTCAAATCACCAGGGTGTCCTTAGCGGCACAAGAATTGCAGGTGTCCAAAGCGGCACAAAAAACAAGAATTCTCTTTATAGCATAGAGGACGATAATTCTGATGATTCTGAGTTTTTGGATTAATATGTCCTCTATCTCAATGGCGAGGATCAGGATTCTGATGAACCATTAGAGGACATCCCATCTTCCTCTAAGGATACAATTCTTAATCCATTAGGGGAAGAAATGTTCTCCCCACAAGATTGAACCACCCACAGAGCTATGAACGGTCTCCACAAGACCACGTTGCAAAATTTATCAAAAAATTGATCAGGAATCCCTTGGAAAGAGAAGCGCGCAACGTTGGCAGAATGTTCAATTAAAGGCCCTATTCCAGAGGCCGTGGATTGGGTAGAGGATACCAACAATTCACAGTTCTACCCTCAAAGAGGTAGAGGCCAACGAGGCAGATGATTCAGATCATGTAGAACAAATAATTCAAATACATCCTCAGGTGAGTGTTCTCCCTTCTCCTTCTTCCCCTTTAATGGTGGGGGGGCAGACTCAGACATTTTTTAAACAATTGGAAGTTGAGTACTCAAGATTCTTGGGTCTTAAATACTGTAAAAGGTTTTATGATCGATTTCTCACAAACACCTATTCAGACATCTTTCCCGAAGGAAATGCCCTTGACTCCGGACCAACAAAACATTATAGAGGAGATTTCCTCCATGATTCCAAAGGGTACAATATTAGAAGTCCCAATCGAACAAATAGGCTTCATAAGCAACCTTTTGTTGGTAGAAAAAAAGGACAAAGGTTGGAGACCCGTCAAACTTGAGAGATCTGAACAAATTTTTGACGTACATGACTGCATGAAAGGAAAATGCATAATGTCAGCCTCTGTGTCTAATGAAATCCAGATTCTCTAGTCATGTTAATATGAGAATCGCAATTCAATCAGCATTAACCAGAGACTTTTGGCTGTCTCAAAGTAGTCTATTGAAAGCAATAAGATCAAGTCTACCATCCTGAAACACTGGACAGTACTGGTACTACTTATTAAAAAAAAAACAATTTGTTTTTAATCTAACACCATTTTTCAATCTTTATTTGGAAAGGCTCGGCATAGAAACCATAAATAAATACTTTGTAAGAAACAAATCAGAAGGAGCAACATAGTTTGTATAGCATGAGGGACCATACCCTCTTCAAATTGTGCCCACTGCACAGAGGAACATAAATTTGTCAACCCTAAACAGGACTGAAATTCCTCATTAGAACACCAATTAGGCCTGGGTGGTGAACTCAACCAAAGTCGGACTATGGTTCTCTATGGCCCCTAGGTGTAACAGGAAGCATTTACCACAGGATTTCAATTCATGTTTGATCCCAGGTGCCAAATGCCAATATTGTGTGGATCCTTGACCAATATTTACTCTCCACAGTCGAGGCTTAGCTTGAAACTGGGAGGCGGGGGTGGGCTTTCCTAGTACAGTTATGACACCCTCCCCCACCTCAAACATTCCACCACCAGGTTATCCCTCCTTCCCTTCCTCTCCCAACGCTACCACCTGACTCAAAGTCCAATCACAGCTGTATCTTTAGCCCCACTGTTGCATCTGTCCCCTTTGCACAGGCTTACACTCCCCATACAATCTATTGATATATTTTAAACCCTACCCTCTCCGATCATTTCACTGTGTTACCGTAAGCACAATCCCTCTACATTATGATCTTTAGGTATCTTTTTTTCATTCACCTTTTTTGTTTCTCAATACTCCCAAATACTCCATTATCAACTTCGTCCGTATATTAAAGAGCATTCCATTATTTATTTATTTGCAAAAAGAATGTTGTTACACAACAGCAATAGCATAAGTACCTTTGATTTGTTTTCCTCTGCAAAACCAGGAGTGTCCGTGTCGGGTGGGTAAGCAACCGTTATATAAACGTTATATGGTTTCACCTACAGTTAAAATAAGTAAATAAAAAAAGAGGTATCTATATTCTGAAATTCAACAAATACAGCAAACATTACACTGCGTATTAAGGACAATATCTCACAGCGTTCTCGTTTTTAATGTATTTCATACATCTTTCAGATAAATTCTTTACTCCAAGGATCATATATGTAGAGGCCTAATGAAAAAGGCTGTAGTTTACTTGAATACTCAAACAGGTCACTAATTCTAGAAACAACTGAACAGTCACATAATGCCACATTATGCCAGGCAAGTCAAACAAAGTACAGTTACATTTGTATTAACCGGGACACATTAAAGCACAAGTTACTTACCTTCGGTAACAATATATCTGTAAGAAACAGTAGTTAGTGTTAGATTTCTTACCTTAGAATATCCCCAGGCGTCAGACTGGATCTGGAAAGTTTTGCGTAGCAGTACCACTGCGCGTCGGTAGGCGTCGTCTGCGGCTCCGCGTCCGTCGTCGGCGCCGGGATGACGTCAGTACTTAGGCGCCGCCCTCGCGCTGACATCAGTTCTTATACACAGCTTTTCCGTGCCAGAAAAGCAGAGTCATAATAAAAAACGACACTGGTGCCATGAAACTAGGGCACTCAAAGGGAAGAACCTTAACCCTAGATATCGGTTCGCAGAACGGGGAGGATGGGTGGGGCAGTCAGGAATCTAACACTAACTACTGTTTCTTACAGATATATTGTTACTGAAGGAAAGTAACTTGTGCATCTGAAAGAAACAGGTTAGTGTTAGATTCCTTACCTTAGAATAGATACCTCAGCGATACCAACCCCGGAGGTGGGTCTGCGAACCAATGATCACACTAGAAAGTCCTGAGAACAGAACGACCGAAAAAGCCATCTCTCCGGACTTGGCTGTCCAGGCAGTAGTGTCTAGCGAACGTGTGCAGCGAGGCCCACATAGCTGCCTGACAGATGTCCTGCAAGGGGACTCCCCGGCCCAGGGCAGTAGTAGCCGCCGTGGCCAGAGTGGAGGAATGGGCACGCAGTCCCACAGGAGGCTCCTTTTTAGCCAGAGAATAACAAGCCTTTATGCACAAAACGACTCACCGAGAAATGGTTCGTTTGTGCACCGCACATCCCTTCTTAACGCCCACGTAATTAACAAAGAGCTGGTCGTGCTCCCGGAACTGGCGGGTACAGTCCAGATAGAATGAGAGCACACATTTTGGGTCCAGACGGTGGAACCTCTCTTCCTCTTTCGAGGGATGCGGAGGCGGAAAGAAGGTGGGCAAGGTGATGGATTGCCCGATGTGGAAGGCTGTGACTACTTTGGGTAGGAAAGAGGGACACGTTCTCAAGACAACTTTGTTTGGATGGACAGAGAGGAAAGGAGGTTGAGAAGAAAGAGCCTGGAGCACACTCACTCTACTGGCAGAGGTGGTGGCAACCAGGAATGCAGTCTTAAGAGTTAGAAGACGAAGAGGGAAATTATTAGGTTGCTCTAAAGGAGTGCACATCAAATACGTCAGAACAAGGTTCAAGTCCCACTGAGGCATCACAAAAGGAACAGGAGGAAACATGTGAGTGATGCCGTTCAAGAATCTATTTACAACAGGGGACTTGAAAAGAGAAGGCTGATCAGGAAGCCTCAAGAAGGCGGAAACGGCTGAGAGGTAGCCTTTGATAATGCCCAGAGCAGAGCCCTGCTGGGCAAGAGAAGGAAGAAAGAAGAGAACCTCTGAAAGGGGGGCAGAAAGGGGATCCACAGTCTTTGCTGTGCACCATTCCACAAATTTGTTCCACCTGCCGGCGTACACCGATTTTGTGGAGGGATGCCGGCTGCCAGAATCACATCACAGACTTCAGGAGGCAAGTCAAATGGCCTCAACTATCGCCGCTCAATCTCCACGCATGGAGGTGGAGAGTGGACAGGTTTGGGTGGAGGACCATCCCCTGCTGCTGCGACAGAAGGTCCTCCTGAAGAGGCAGACGAATCGGGGATCAACTGTCATGCTGAGTAGCTCGGGATGCCAGTATCTTCGTGCCCAGTCTGGAGCCACAAGGATAACTTGGGCCCGATCGCGCCTGATCTTCTTCAGCACTCTGGGCAGAAAAGGTATAGGCGGAAAGGAGTACAATAGACCGCAGCTCCACTCGCGACGAAAAGAGTCTCCGACCGAGTGCCGCCTTGGAAATTCCAACGCGCAGAACTGATGACATTGCGCGTTCTCTTCGGAGCGAATAGATCTAACAAAGGCTCTCCCCATCGCTGAAAGAGGCCTTGCGCCATGTCTGAGTTCAGACGCCATTCGTGATCTATCATGCATCGGCGACTGAGTTTGTCCGCCCTAGCGTTCAGGGAACCTGCCAGGGGTTGAACCACCAGGATGACGCTCTGGTGTTCCAGCCATTGCCAGAGGCGCAGAGCCTCCTGACAAAGGGTCAACGACCCCACCCTGCCCTGTTTGTTGCAGTACCACATGGCGGTGGTGTTGTCCGTGAACACCTGCACTACACTTCCCCGGACAGAGGGAAGGAATGCCTTCAGTGTAAGTCGGATCGTCCGCAGCTACAGAAGGTTGATATGAAGCTGGGACTCCGCCAGAGACCAGAGGCCTATAATCTATGCCTCTCCCATGTGCCCCCCCCCCCAGACCAGGAGGGACGCATCCGTCACTACTACGTGCTCCGGTTGGGGTAGGGAGAGGGATCTGCTGCTGACCGAATCGCGGTCCGTGAGTCACCACTGCAACTGTCTCGCAGTGCCCTCCGAGATCAGGACATGGTCGGACAGGTTGCCCTGATGCTGTGCCCACTGAAACTTCAGGTCCCACTGCACAGCCCGCATCCGCCACCTTGCGTGATGCACCAGAAGGATGCAGGAGGCCATCAGCCCCAGAAGCCGCAGCGTCAACCTAACCGAGATTCGGAATAAAGGCTGAAAGATAGGAATCAGAGCCTGAATATCCCAAAGTCCCTGTTCGGGAGGATAAACCCGAAACAGCGCCGAATCCAGAACCGCTCCGATGAAGAGGAGCTTCTGAGAGGAACACAGGTCCGAGCCTCCTCCGGGCAAGCTGGCAGCACGTCCGCGACCGTGTCCTACAGAGAGTGGGTATAACAGCCCAAAAGGCAAGCGGTGTTGACCGACCGCAACCCCAAACTAAGTGAGAACAGCTTCTTACCGAACTGCTCATACCTTTTTGATTACCGATCAGGTGGGGCAGTCGGGAATGCGGTCTGGGAGTTAGAGGCCTGGATAACCAGGCTCTCGGGGTGGGGTGGGTGGACAGGAAGCTAGGGTCGCCTGGGGCTGGACGGTGTTGCCTGGCCACGTTCCTATCTACAGGGGGACCTGTAGCGGGCCTGGACCAAGTGCCCAACAGAACTTCAGTAGGGGCCACATTAAACGGCAGTAGAGGCTCCGAAGAGCTTACCTGCGGTTTAAGGACCTCGGTGAGGAGGTTAGTCCTCACGGCCGTGACGGGGAGCTCAAGACTCAAGGCCTTGGCCTCCCTCGTCAGCACCACCGTGTAAGCAGCCCCCTCCTCCGTAGCCCCGGTAGGAGGGGAGACAAAGCCAGTGTCGGGCGAAGTGTCCAAACCACTGGCTTCCCCTAGATCCACTGCCCAGTCCTGATACGACTGGCACTCTCGTGCCAGAGGGTCCTCAAACCCTTCCCAATCCTCCTCGTCTCCCATCTCCTGATAATCAGGTGCAAAGGATGGGGCCGGGTCATAGCAGAATTGCTCTTCTCTCGGCGTCAAATGCGGCGTATCCGGACCGAGGGAGGGACCGGGGACAACGTCGTCCGGGGACGGCGTTGGGGGCGATTCCCTGGGGGTCGGCGCCGGCGGAAGGGTCGTAAGGTCGACCAGCGGCGACCCGGATCCGGACCCGGTGGGGCCCTGTGGCATCGGGACCAAAGTCGTCGACGGCGCCGGGGTCGAAGCACCCAGCCCGCTTGGCCTCCCAGTCGGGGCTGCGGGGCCCGAAGGCACCACAGCGGGACCCGACGGAGGAGAGAGCGACCTCATGGCCATGAGGAAGGGATCGATCTCCGGCGTCGCGTTCAGCCCAGGGACTGGCAGGTATGGAGCTGGCAGCAGCGCCTGCGGCTCCGGCGGAGATACGTGGGCGGTGTCGCCTGAACCCCCGGGCCGCATCACGCGAGCGTCAGGGGGAGTCGAAAGAGCGATGTCGTCTCTTCGACTTCTTGTGCCTCTTACCTGAGGACTTGGAGCCCGATGAATGGTGTCGACTCGCCGAGCTGCAATGACTGTGGCCCCGCAACCGGTCCTTCGACCTCCTCCTCGACCTGGACCGTGAACGGCGCAGGCCGAATGCCCGAGCTCGAGGCGCTTATGGGACCGCTCCCGCCTAGCCTTCGATGTCAAGGCCCAGCAGTCGGGGCATGATTTGTCGTCGTGGTCGGCCCCAAGGCAATACAGGCACCGACGGTGGGGGTCGGTAACCGACAGACGGTTAGAGTCAGCACAGGGCTTGAACCCGGGCATCCCTACCGGCATCGAAAAAGGACCCAAAAAGGATTGAAAAAAGTTAGTCAAAAAGTGACTCGCAAGACACGCATCACGGAGGGGGTCGTGGTGCCTATAGTAGGAACATCGACTGCATGGAATTAAGGATTAACGGGACGGCAAGTTGATCGGCGGAAGATCGAGCCGCCATTTTGTGAGACGCATGGTGCGGTCGTGGACGGTGCGGATCTGGGCACCCTTGCCAGCTAGAGACTAAGGTGAAGACGGTGGCTAAGGGGCTCTGGTGTGCAGGATTTGCGGAGGACTGACCCCAATATGGGTGGACTTGTAGTAGGCACCTGGGACACAGAAACAGAAGGCAGTGGGCAGCAACCTGCTTGACTTCAAAATGGCGGCCGTTTGAGACAACCACAGGCTTCAATAACTCCGCGAGTGCCAGAGACGGCATGCAAGGTTGATACTAATGAGGGGCGGAGCAACTACAAGACTGGGACCCAAAAGGAAAAACTAGGGCAGTTCAATCCTCTCCCTAAGGGTGAAATAACAAACACTACACACCAATGAGGGGAACAGAGGGACAGACCTCACAACACATGCATTAAAGCTCCACCGGTGACAGCACATGTTTAGCTCATACCTTATCTGAATGGTCTCTCTAGCAGCATTTGATGCAATGTGTCAGCAGGATCCCATACAGCTTGCACAACGTCCCATCTATCTTCTGTGTGCCTGGTGCCTTGTGGTTGCACATAACCCCCCCCTGAGCAAGACTATTCTACATCACCCTCCTCCAGGTAACCATTTCCTTTTCCTCCTCCTTAGATCTCTCCTTGCGTCATCTAATGAGTCTGATCTTGGACGATGCCCCATGGGAAGAAAGGGATACTGTTTTGTACTTACCTGTGGATTTAACGGATGTGGATACCTCCTGCGGAGCCCGAACAGCCTTGGCGGATGCCCGATGGAGCAGTCCTATGTAGCTATAGAGGAGTCTGGCCCCTCGGCCGTCACCTACCCAGTCGGACATTTGACATTGTTTTCCGCGCCTCCCCGTTTGGTCTCCTTCCCTCTCCTTCCTCTCTGATTCTCTTGATGCTAACTGCTGTAACTATGTATCCTGTAACTCCCTGTTTCAACTGATGTAGATACCCACAGCGGAGCCTGAACAACCTTGGCCGATGCCCGGTGGAGCAGTCCTATGCAGCTATAGAGGAGTCTGGCCCCTTGGCCGTCACCTACCCAGCCTGACATCTGACATTGTTTTACCCGTCTCCCCGTTCAGTCCCCTTCCCTCCCCCTCCTCTGCGATTGTTTGGATTCTAACTGATGTATCTATGTATCCTGTAACTTACTGATTCAACTGATGTAGATACCTACTGGGGAGCCTGAGCAACCTGGCCGATGCCCGGTGGAGCAGTCCTATGTAGCTATAGAGGAGTCTGGCCCCTTGGCCGCCACCAACCCAGCCGGTCATCTGGCATTGCCTTCCTCGTCTCCCCGTTTGTGTCTCCTTCCCTCCCCCTCCTCCTCACTCTTTCTTTGATTCAAACTGTAACTCGCTGATCCAACTGATATAACTATGTAACCTGTAACTCGCTGATCTTCATGTAAAGCGCTCGGATACCTCCGGGTCTAGCCAGCGCTATATAAAACTTTGCAAATAAATAATAATACATTTTTTTAAAAAGTACTGCTTTTTCCGGATCTGCGCTTTGCTGGCACGGAAAAAAGAAGAACTGACGTCAGTGCGCGAGGGCGGCGTCTAAGTACTCCGACGACGTCATCCCGGCACCAACGACGCCGACGACTGACGCGGAGCCGCAGACGACGCCTACCGACGCGTAGGGATACTGCTACGCACAACTTTCCTGACACCTGGGGATATTCTAAGGTAAGGAATCTAACACTAACCTGTTTCTTTCAGATTCCCTATTTAGAGAAGAACAGTAATGGAAAAGCTGTAAAAAGAGTATAGAATTACCATATTTATCTTCTTTGGATAGAGGTGGATGGTGTGTTTCCCACTGGTGCAAACTCCTCCAGCTCTGCAATCTGCCCACGATGTGCAAAGGAAACTACTAGAAATGGTGGTTAAGGTGCCTAATCAAAGAGTATGGTCCAACTGTGCTGGCTATTTACCATGACCAGCACAGTTAACTCCTTGAAAGTCTGCCAAGCAAATTATTGTGAATTCCACTGAACAGTAGATAGTGTTGCTAACATATGCATATCCCACGTATCACAGGGAGATCCAGGGCAGTGGGATAGTTGTCCACTGCAAAAGTGAGAGTTAAAGAGGCTTGTGACAGCTACGTCCAGGACATCCTCTCAAAAAAAAAACGCGAAGGAGGGTTAGAAAACGTAAACATTTTCTTGGGCCTCCATCACCTTCATTTATGCTGGATGCCTTTGTCAGTAATAGCAGCTTAGGCCATGGGAGAATGAGCACACATTCCCTCCGGGGGCTGATTCTGGCCACTGGGTAGCAGATCTTAATGCAGAGCATGATCAAGCTGGAGAGATTTCTCTTCTGCATAGCCTTGACCTTTTTCGCTCCAACGAACCCAACAAATAGCAGATCATCCAGCCGTCTCCACTACACCGAGGCTGAATGCTAACGCGAACCGGACATACCTAATAAGGAGAGTCAATTAACTAGTCAGTGAACGGATTATCCATGTATGGGCTTAGAGCGCATCCGACAATTAGCCTATGACCAGTAAATCAATAAAGGATTTCGAGCATAAATACGACAGGGTGAGCTTCCACAGCCATTACCAGCGGAGCAGCGTAAGGGGTAGCACGGAGGTAATTTCTTCCTGAGTCTGTAAGTATTGGGTTAACAAAACACCATTCCCCACCCAAACAGTGAGAACAAAATACTGAAATCGATTTTTTGTCCATCTAGATTGCGAATTTGGCAACAAACCCCAGACGTTCTTGAAATGCTCATGAAGCAAGAAAACCTTACACAATGAGTATGACCAAAGTGCCTCTTTTAACTTTATGTGTGTTATCTTCGTTGTGTGTCCTGTGTGTCTTCTTCCTTTACAGGATCTATGCATTATTCGTGCTCCAGGTGACTGCACCTGTTTGAGCCACCCTAATCAGGGCAACCAAATTTATTTTCTTTTTTGTTTTTTGTTTTTTCAGGTCATGCAACTGCATGGTCTTATACCGCTGTAGGCACATTATAGCCTTAGTTTACCATTTATACACTGTAAATAGTCTTTCACATTTTAGTTATTTACACATTATATAGAAAAACGTGAGTAAGGTGGGGAAGTTGTGCCCCCGTCCTGAAGAAGGAGCACAAGCTCCGAATCATGTCGACGCACACCAGAGGTACTGTCCATAGTCACAACAGCTAACTACCTCAAACTGCACTTCTTTTAATAGTACCAGCCCGAGGTTGTGAATAAAGTTTTTTCCTTACACCTACGAGCCAGGTACTTTTTTACCTTCACTATATTCCACCACTCACATTTAAAATACCCAACCACTTCCATCACACGCACCACACATAGTCTATACTTTCAGTGCTCCCGCGTAGTCGTAGGTCGCAGCACGCCGCATCACGTTAGAGTGGTGCGAAGGCCCCAATGATGAAGCATGACACCAAGGGGCCTGTTGGTGTGTGAGGGGTATTTTACAAAACACTGAGTGTCCCCACATCTGTGGTCGTACCATGTGTTGAGACAGACCTTGAAGCTCACTCACAGGCCGCACCAATGTTATGGCAATGGAAAATGATAATGATGATATTGATAATGACATTTATAGAGCGCTCAAATACCAAAAATGGTGTCTCGGCGCTAGAACCATGAGCAGAAGCTCGACCGACTCCTCATACTGGAACAACCAAGTTTTCCCTGAAGCTCAAAAGAGAGCTGGACTTCCTAATTTCAGGTGGCAACAAATTCCACAGCTTAGAGGTACCATAGTGAAAACTCCGACCTCCCCAGTGCGAAGTCCGAATTTTTGGCACTGTTAAAAGATTTGCACCAGTGGAGCGGAGTGGCCTACCTGGCTGGTACTACGTAAAAAGCTCCTGCAGAAACAACGGACCCTTTTGTATCAAGGCTTTAAAGGCCACACAAAGCGCCTTAAATTTGATCCGCTGTACCACAGGGAGCCAGTGTAGCTTCCGAATTTCAACAGCGATGGGTTTATGCCGGGGGAGACTCAGCAAGAGGCGAGCCGCTGAGTTTTGGACTGCTTGGAGTTTCCTCAAGCACTGCTTTTGGACATTCAGATACAGTCCATTGCAGTAATCCAACTTGGATTGTATGAATGAGGGAGGTGATAACCACTTTCTTGGTTTCTTCAGGGATATAGGGAAGAACCTTCTTGATTTTTTTTATCAGGAAATAGGAAGCAGAGACGATGGCGTTGGTTTGTTGGATAAATGTTAATCTGTTGTCAAACATGTTGGTCTTATCCGTTGGAATGGGAGGCAGTCCCATTTCTGCAGGCCACCAGAGACTGCTCCAAGCAGGTTGTAAACTGCCAAAAATCAACACTTCCGTCTTATCGGAGTTTAACTTGAGGCAGTGTCTGTTCATCCAGATATTAATGGCGGCCATGCAGTCATGGAATTGCACAGCAGGGGAGCTCTGTTTTTTATGAGCTGCAACCACGATCTGGGAATCATCTGCGTAAGATGTTAATGAGAAGCCATAGCCTCCGATTAGTGACGCCAGTTCAGTGACAAACATTAAACAACTATGGACTCAGCGAACTACCCTGCGGCACCCCACAAGGCAGCACATACGGCTCCGAATTGAACCCGTCGAGCGACACCGGTGATCTTCTCCCCTGTAGAAAGGAGGCCAGAAGGGGCAGTGCCATGCCTTCTATACCTAAAGTTCTTAATTGGTGAATCAGGAGAGTATGATCAACGGTGTCGAACGCGGCAGAGAGATCGAGCAAAATGAATGCAGCGGTTCCTCGACTGTCCATAACAGCTCTAATTTCTTCGGTCGCCTTAATAAGTGCCGTCTCGGTACTGTGCTCTTTGAGGAAACCAAACTGAGAATGGTCCAACAACCCATTGTCATCAATGAACTGGGTCAATGGGACATTCATGATTTTGTCCACAATTTTAGCTGGGAGAGGGAGGCGTGCAATGGGGCGATAGTTTGATGTCATAGAAGCATCTAGAGTGGGTTTGTTAAGAAGCAGGAGAACAGAAGGCTCCTTTCAGCTAATAGGGAAATTGCCTGAGGAAAACATCCTGTTAAAAATGTCGGCCAGCACAGGACTCACCAGATCAGCTAATTCTATCAGGAAAGCTGGAGAGCACAGGTCCGATGGCGAGCCTGATTTAGAGGCCGAAATGTAGTGGTTCACTTGGTCGGCTGACACCGGGGAGAATTCAAGAAACCTGCACGTACTGGCCGGCAAGATCTGTGTATTGGAAGTAGGCTGGGCACTTAGGCAATCTTTGAAATTGCCAACAATATCCAACACTTTACATTTGAAATTAGACGCCATGTCATCAACAAACTGTTGACTACCTTGTTTATTCAAAGCCTTGGGAACCGTAAGTTTATTTATAATTAAAAACAGCTCTTTCGAGGAATGTTTCGCAGAGTCAATCTGAATTTTGAAATATTTACTTTTCTCTGTAACCACAAGCGCTTTATAGGATCTGAGAGCTATCCTGTAACTCTGTTTATCAGTGTCGTGGTAATACATATGCCAACGACGTTCCATACGGCGGCATTTCGGTTTTTCCGCTCGAAGGAGATCAGAGAACCATGGTGCAGAGGGTGCTGCCCGGTTAACTGAGTTGTTCTTGATATGAACCGCAGAGCTAATGGCATCAAATAACCAGCTGTTGTAGTTATTGACTGCTTTATCAACGTTGGCACAGCCTAGAGGAACAAAGCGTGTAAGGCTTGTTTGGAGAACAATTTTGTCCACTTTACTCCAGGCTCTGCGGGGGGCTGCCTTAGGTGTGGCCGTATTAACCTGCCGGTAAATACTCTGTCTTGACGGTTAGAAGCCACATCGGGTAAGGACCAATGTAAGGTCCGCTTTAGAATGACAAAGGGGGTGGCAGGACAAACGCTTTAAAAAATCTAATTACAGGAGTCATGAACAAAGGGGGCTGATCTGGCAACTGTAAAAAAGCCGAAATAGCTGAGAAGTACCCTTTAACTGTGCCCAGGGTAAGGCCTTACCAGGTGAGGGAAAATGCAAACAAAAAACCCTTAGATACCTTGGCCTGAAGGGGGTCAATCTGCGGAGTACCACACAAAGCCACAAACTTGTCCAGCGACAAACGGATACAGTTTTATTCTAGGGTCATCTGACTGGCAAGATGGCACCAAGCGGTACAAAAGGGGGTGGTGATGGACGGAGCATCTGAATCAATCAAACACTCACACCCAGTCAAAAGATCTGGGTTTAATCCATCACAGTTCTTTAGCCCACTCTGCCATCCCAGTTCAGACATGGCTATATGCAAATCAGTCTGACCCTGTGCCTCATGGGAACAGTCCAGCTCGAACACTCTTTTGACTGGGTGTGAGTGTTTGATTGATTCAGTTGCTCCGTCCATCACCACCCCCTTTTGTACCGCTTTTGGCCGCCATAAGTGTGGCAGGGTATGCTCAGACGTGAGTCCCTTGCTCACTTTGCCACTGGATTCAAGCAAGCCGGGCTGAAGACGGCTGGAATGCCAGAAACCGGTCCTCGGAAGCTTGTTTCCGGTCCATGGGAGACATGGCTTGGCAGTTCGGGCTGGACTGTTCCCATGAGGCACAGGGTCAGACTGATTTGCATATAGCCATGTCTGAACTCGGATGGCAGAGTGGGCTAAAGAACGGTGATGGATTAAACCCAGATCTTTTGACTGGGTGTGAGTGTTTGATTGATTCAGATGCTCCGTCCATCACCACCCCCTTTTGTACCGCTTTTGGCAAGATGGCACCAACCACCTCTGAAGGAAGGTCAAAGGTGTTCAGCTGAAGTCGCTAAATCTCTTTGCACGAAGGCAGAGATTGCGAAGGCCCGGGTGCAGAACCCTGCCATGCTGCTGCAAAAGCAGATCCTACTGAAGGGGCTGCCTAATCTGAAGATGAACGCTTAAGCTCAGGAGTTCCTGAAACCATACTTTCCCAGCTCATTTCAGGGCCACTAGGATGGCTTGGAGCTGGCCAGTCCTAATCTTCTTGAGAACTTGTGGCAGGAACCAGTCTCCGAGTGAGTGAAGACTTGGAAACTTCAACATGCAGAAGTGCTGACATTATGTGCTATTGGTAGTGGTGAACAGATCAAGCCAAGGTTCTCCTCCTGTGCAGAAAAAACTTTGCACCTCCTCGAGGTGTAACTGCGACTCGTGATCCACTAAGTGTTGAAGGCAGACCTCATCCGCCCTGGCATTCAAAGATCCTGCCAGGTGGTTCCCCACCAGGAAAATCACTCTGTGGTCCAGCCACCATCCGAGGTGCAAGTTCTCCTGGCACATGGTTTGTGACCACCACCTCGCCCTGCAGTACCACAGGGCGGTGATGCTGTCTGTTTCAGCACTAAGTGGATGACCCTCAGCTCAAGACGTTATGTGGAGCCAGGACTCTGTCAGGGACCAGAGGCCTCTGATCTCCACCTCCCCCAGGTGGCTGCCCCAACTCACCTAGACCCACCACTGCTGGCTCTAGGTGAGGCAAGTAGAGGGGTCTGCTGCTTACCAGATCAAGGTCAAGCAACCACCGAAATGTGGACGTGGTCGGAGAGGTCACCTTGATGTTGGGCCCAGAGACTTCAGGTCACACTGCAGAGCCCTCATATGTCACCTGGCATGCTCAACCAGCAGGACACATTAGGCCATCAATCTCAGCAGCCACAGAGTGGATCCCACTGAAATCCAGGTCTGAGGCTGAAAGATCTGGCTCATATCCTGAAGGATAAGTTACTTACCTGTAATCCTAGTTCTCTTCCAGGGGTATAGTCAAAGTCATAAGCAGTGAATTATCCCTGCCCATATGCGGGACCCCGGAGCTTATAGAAATATATATATATATATACACATATTTACATACATATATACACATACATATACAGGTGCATGTCTCGAAACTAAAGTTTATACATACACCCAAATATGTATGAAAACCTACATATATGCAACTATGCATCTCCATAAAAGAATCCAAACTAAAAAAGGGACAAACAACCAGAGACAACTCAGCACTACTTGTATAGTAATAAGTCACTTAAGACAACTTGTAATAGAGACCATACACCCAAATGGCTACAAGAATCTTTTATTTTCCAGAACAAGGAAAAAAACACAAGGAATTGCAGGCAGTTTGGTCCATAGGCATAACTGTCCTAAGACAGAAACGACAACTGGCACCTCGCCTTTAAGATTTTCAAGAATCTAGGCAGTGCCTTTAAGAACCCCAGAGAGCCCTTTGCTCCCAGCATGCACCACAGGTGACAGTTAGGTCAGTTTTTTGTAAAGGCATATAAAAACCATTTAAAACCTGTACCAACATTGCTAGACCGGGGAGGCGGGCGGGGTGCTTATGGCTTTGATGAGTATACCCCTGGAAGAGAACTAGGATTACAGGTAAGTAACTTATCCTTCTCTTCCAGGGGATACTCATCAATAGTCATAAATAGTGAATAGAATAGCAAGCCAATCACACTTCGTGGACTAGCACTGTAGCACTAGTAATAAGATTAATCATGAAACAGTAGGTACCAACAATTAACCAAACAGATTTCTCCGAGATGCTTGACCGATTTGAGCATCTGCCTGAGCATCTGAATCGAAGCAGTAATGGTGAGAAAAGGTATGAACAGAACGCCATGTAGCTGCCTTGCAAATCTCTGCTATGGAAATGTTCCTGAGGCGAGCCGTAGTTGAGGCTTTTCCTCTGCTTGAATGCGCTTTAGGCCTCCAGTGAAGAGCTTTATTAGCTAACTGATAGGACAAGGAAATACAGGAGACTATCCATCTTGAGATGGACCGCTTAGAAGCTGCTAACCCAGTATTGTTGGGACCATAATTGACAAATAACCGGTCCGTCCTTCTAATATCTTTAGTTTTGTCCAAATAAAACTTCAACCCCCTCTTAAAGTATAAGGAATGTAAGGCCCTTTCAGGGGTAGTAGAAGGATTGGGAAAGAAAGTGGGTAAAGTGATTCCCTGATTGATGTGGAACCCTGACACCACCTTTGGCAGAAAACTAGGATGAATTCTAAAACCCACCCTATTTGCATGAAATACCGTGTAGGGTTCCTTACAGCACAGAGCTTGCAATTCGCTTACTCTACGAGCAGACTTAATTGCGACCAAGAAGGCCACTTTCCAAGAGAAGTGCTGCAAAGAAGATTTGTGTATTGGTTCAAAAGGTGCTCCCATCAGCATGGTTAGGACCACATTGAGCTCCCACGGAGGAGAAGGAGCTCGAACTGGTGGATACACCTTTTTAAATCCTTCACCACTGGCATCTTAAAGTGAGAACCCTGTGTAGGTGATTTTCTGTGATGGCTGATAAGTGTACCTTAATGGAGGAAATTTGCAGCTGCGACTTAGCCAGATATAACAGATACAGTAGAAATACCTGTCCCTGCCCTGCAACTGGGTAATCCCCGTTATTCAAACACCAGATGTAGAAACGCTTCCATTCGAAAGCATAAGAAACTCTAGTAGAAGGTCTCTTAGCTTCCTTGAGGATGTTCATACAGTCATCTGGTAAGTCTAAGTGCCCATATTGCAAGACTTCAGGAGCCATGCTGTCAGCCGGAGCGAAGGAAGGCTGGGATGGAACACTCTCCCTTGGCCCTAGGACAGCAGGTCCGGATGGCAAGGCAACCTCTAGTGTGGAACTTCCGAGAGTTGGAGAAGGTCTGGGTACCACTACTGGCGCGGCCACTCCGGAGCTATTAGTGTCATCCTGGAGTTGGTCTTGTAAAATTTGGTGATCACCGCTGGAATGAGAGGCAGTGGGGGGAAAGGCATAGAGCAAGTTCTGGGACCAGCTTATCAGCAGCGGATTCTCGCTTGAACCTGGTTGGTGAAACCTTGATGCGTAGACTGGGCATTTGGCATTTGTTGCGTCTGCAAACAAGTCTATGTCTGGAAAGCCCCAACATTGAAAAATGCAACGTCTTTGTTGAGCACCCAGTTGTGCGTTTCTACAAACTCTCTGCTGAGAAAGTCCGCCTGGACATTTAGGACACCAGACACGTGGACTGCCTTGATGGTTAGACGTCTTGCCAGTAACCACTTCAAAATTGCTTGCACCTCCTGGGACAGAATTCTGGACCGGGTGCCTCCCTGTTTGTTCAGATAAAACATTGTTGTGGTGTTGTCTATCTGAATCAAGAGGGAGTTGGATATCAGAGACGGAAAAAAGGATTTGAGAGCTAGCTGGACAGCGCTCAGTTCCAGGAAGTTGATATAGTAACCCTTCTCTGTGTCCGACCACCGACCTTGCACCTGGAGGTGATCCATATGGGCACCCCAGCCCTGCAGTGAGGCATCTGTCACAATAGTTTGCGTTGGAGTCTCTTGGTGAAAGGGAACACCCTGCAGCAGATTTGATCTTTGTCCAACACCTGATGGAGTCCTTGGCCGACTGGGGAAGGGTAATCTGATCCTCCCCCCTTCCCTGATGCCTGTGCCCACTGGTCCTCCAGACCCTCCCGAAGAGGACACATGTGCAATCGGGCATTGGGGACAATGAAGATGCACGGGGCCATGGACCCCAGGAGAGAGGACACTTGTCTGACAGAAGGGTGGAGAGCTTGTAGAAGCTCCTGAGATTTCTTCCTTATAGATGCGAATCTCTCCTCCGAAGGACACGCGCTTCCTTCCAGGGTGTCCAGAGACGATCCTAGATAGTGAATGTTCTGAGTGGGGTTGAGAATCGATTTTTTGAAATTGACTCTTAGACCCAGTTTGTTCAGAATGTGGAGACTAAGACAGATGCGACTGAAGCAGAGATGGAGTGGAACTCTTCAGAAGCCAGTCGTCGAGGTATGGGTAAATGAAAATTCCTCGTTTGCGAAGAAAGGCCGCCAGCACTGGTATACACTTTGAAAAGGTTCTTGGGGCTGACTTGAGTCCGAATGGCAGAACTCGAAACTGATAATGGCGCCGAGCCACCTGGAAACTGAGAAACTTTTGTTGCTTCCTTGACACTTGAATGTGGAAATAGGGGTCCTGCAAATCTATGGAGCACATCCAGTCTCCTTGATGTAAATGAGGGAAGAACTGGTGTAGAGCCAGCATCTGAGACTCTTCTTTTCGTATGTATTTGTTTAAGATGCGAAGATCCAGAATAGGCCTGTACTCCCCAGAAGGACCTTTTTTCTCGACCAGGAAATATCGAGAGTATATCCCCTGACGTCTCTGATGAACTGGGACATGTTCTATGGCTTCCTATAACAGAAGACTGTGTACCTCCTCTTGTATTGTATTGTATTGTATGGCGGTATTGTAGAGCGCGTGGTTACCCGGAGGCATTCCAGCGCTAGGATAGAGGCACACTCTGGGGGGGTACGGGGAGAAGAACAGAATCATTTGGGGAAGAGGTAAGTTTTCAGTGTTTTTCGGAAGAGAAGATGGCCGGATTCCGCACAAAGTTTCAGTGGGAGAGAGTTCCAGTGTGAAGCCGCATTAACCGAGAAGCGGCGGCCTCCGGTGCGTGTCTTCTTGATTCTGGGCACAGTGGCCAGATGTCCATTGTCTGAGCGCAGGGGTCTATTGGGTTTATAGGGAGTGACTAGGCTTCTCAGAATTGGGGGTCCTTTGCCTTGCAGGATTTTGTGGGTGATACAGAGGGATTTGAAAATGATTCTCTCTCGCACGGGGAGCCAGTGGAGAGCTTTGAGAGCAGGTTTAGCTGATGACCTGAGGGGGTACCCGTTAAGAGCCTGGCAGCGGCATTTTGGGTTTGTTTAAGCTTGTTGAATGTGGCTTCAGGGGCTCCCAAGAAAATAGCATTACTGAAGTCTAGTCTAGAGAGGACTAGCCCTTGTATCAGTAATCTCCTAGAGTGGTACGGAAGGAGGGGAAGGACTTTGCGGGCAAACAGGAGTAGACCGAAACAAGTGCCTGCTGTCTTTTTCGCTTGTGTCTTGAGCGAAAGATCCTGCTCAAGCCAGACCCCTAGGCTTTTGATTTCTTTTTTAGGGGTGGGTGGGCCCCTAGACAGGCCGGCCAGATGGAAGAGGGCATAGGGGCCGATTTGTGGCGTAACATCATGATTTCTGTTTTCGACCCATTTAGCTTGAGTGAGGAGTCACACATCCAGGCATGGATCTTTGTCAGACACTGAAGGAAGTTGTCAGGACATTGGTCGAGCTGAGAAAGTGAGACAACTAGTTGGGTGACCTCAGCGTAGCTTACTATTTTGATCCCGAAAGGGGCGACCACATCCTCCAGGGGGGCCATGTACACATTAAACAATGTGGGGCTCAAAGATGAGCCCTGCGGCACCCCACACTGGAGGGGTATTAGGGCAGATCGTGAGTTGTCCTCCCAAACTTGAAAGGTGCGGTTGGAAAGATAGGATGTTAGCCAGGTCAAAGCGGACCCTCATATTCCTGCTTCGGCCAGGCGCTGGATCAGGATACGGTGATTCACCGTATCAAAGGCCGCACTCAGGTCCAGGAGGATCACTGCCACTGATCCTCCTGAGTCCTGAATGCGCCTAGCCTCCTCGATGACGGAGAGGAGGGTGGTGTCGGTGCCCTGGCCTGGGCGGAATCCGGTTTGAGATTTACGCAACCTGTCATTGTACTCCAGAAAGTGGGAAAGTTGGTGGTTCACCACTTTTTCTGTGATCTTGCTGAGTCCGAAGATGGGAGATGGGTCTAAAGTTGGCAAGCTCCAGGGGGTCGAGATGGGGTTTCTTAAGAAGAGCCTTGACAATTGCTCCTTTCCAACTAGGTGGTACAATGCCCTGGGAGAGAGAAAGGTTGATGAGTTCAGTAGCCGGGGTGATGATGGAGGCAGCTATCTGTTTTAAGAATCGCATCGGGACTGGGTCACTGGGGGAGCCGCTTTTGATGGTAGATAGGGTTTTTAGGAAAACCTCCTCGGAGACTGGGTTAAAGGCGTTAAGCTGGGGGTCCGTGTCCAGGGGCAGAATCTCCTTACATGCAGGGCTCTCCGATTGGAGTAGGTTGGATATAATATTTTTAATTTTCTGATCAAAGTAAGTGGCTAATTCGTTGCACTTGGACCCTTAAGGGTCTTGGGGTAACTGGGGGTCGGGGATCTTCAAGAGTTCTTTAACTATCTTGTAGGTTTCTCTCGTGGAGTTAGAGGCGTTTTTGATTCTGTCATCATAAAATGTAATTTTGGCATTTCTGAGGACGATTTTGTATGCTCTGATCGCTTCGCGATAAGTGTCTTTGCTAGCAGTGTCCCAGTCTCTTCTCCAGATACGTTCCAGCTTCTTGCATCCTTTCCTGAGGATTCTGAGCTCGGGAGTGAACCAGGGAGCAGAACCAGCTCTGATCTGCTTTTTCTGTAGTTTTTTTTTGGAAGGACAGCGTCCAATGAGTTAATGAGCCAGTTTTTGAAGTTTGAGTCGGCGACAGTGGGGTCCATAGCGGGGGGGGGGGGTGTAAGAGCGTTCTAGGGTGCTGATCCACTTCTCCACCGAGAGTTTGGACCATGTTCTGTCATGGTTGGGTGTGCTGAGCGTTTGTACAGTTTTGATCTCAACCTGCCAGGTGAAAGTCAGGAGAAAATGATCTGTCCAGGGGAGGGGAGACGGGGAGCTGGTCTGAAGTGACCTAATATTGGAAAGTAACGGGTCAAGTGTGTGGCTCCTGAATTCATAAGATGGATCTGATAGGATGAGAGGTCGAGGAGCAAGTCAGTGGCTGCTTTGTCTGAGGGATCGTTGAAATGGAGGTTCAGATCGCCTAAGATAGTGAAATTGGGCGCTGAGGAGGCTAGGACAGTGACCGTTTCTAGGAGAGAGTTGGTGAAGTGACCAAGGTTCCCTGGAGGGCGATATATTAGAAGACCTGAAAGGGGCGTGGTGGGAGAGAGCTGGAAGTGGAAGTGGCAATTTTCTGAGCCTGCTGGGCCCGTGAATCGGCCCAAGGAGGCTGGCAGGAGTCCCTAGAGGGGATTGATCCTAAGGTGAGTCAAGTAAAAGGATTGTTTGAAGTGCACAGGGAATTAGTGAAATACAAAGATAAAAATCGGCGATTTTACAATTGAGTGACAGTTTTTAAAAACAGAGGGAAAATTCATTCTCCCCGCTTCCGCCTCAGGAGTGTTGCCTATCGAGTGTCAGGCAGCTATTTTCGCGCTTTAATTTATAGTGTTCTGGCCCCAAATCGGCTTTGACACTAGCGCGCTGTCCTGGCCCTCACCCATGATGGCGGCCGCTGTCTGTGCCTGGGGAGGGGAAAGAGTATGAGCCTGCTGGGCCCGTGCATCGGCCCAAGGAGGCTGGCAGGAGTCCCTAGAGGGGATTGATCCTAAGGTGAGTCAAGTAAAAGGATCGTTTGAAGTGCACGGGGAATTAGTGAAATACAAAGATAAAAATCGGCGATTTTACAATTGAGTGACAGTTTTTAAAAACAGAGGGAAAATTCTATCTCCCGGCTTCCTCCTCAGGAGTGTTGCCTATCGAGTGTAGGATGGGATGACACGAGCTGAGTTCCCTCGGAGGAATCGAAGAAGGTGGGGTCTTGAAACGTAGTAGATATCCATTTTCGACAATATTTAACACCCATTTGTCATTTGTTATATTGTTCCACTCCTCCAGAAAATCAGCGATACCTCCTCCTAACCGGAGTGGACAACACGTTTAGAGGAAGTATCCCATCATTGCTTCGCTGGTTGTTTTGAGGCATAGGCCTGTTGTCTATTGTTGCCTCTTCCCATCCCTGGTTGTCTTTGTTGGAAATGAGACATTTGCTGTTGTTGTTGACCCTGCGACGACCACTGGCTCGATTAACCCTTTTGTTGGAACTGGCGTTTCTCATTGGAGCGAAAATGCTTGCGAGAGTCTTTCTTTTCTCCAAACCTACCGCTTTTACTGTGTCCAGTTGCGCCTTCATTTTAGTCATCTCTTCATCTGCATGAGAACCGAAAAGGGAAGACCCATTGAACGGTAAGTTAGTAATTTTTCGTTGCACTTCAGGTTTAAGGCCAGTTAATCGCAGCCATGCAGAACGCCTTGAACAGATCCCGTGAGCGTATCCGTGAGCAGCTAAATCAGTCGCATCCGCTGAGGCGCTAATAACTTGGTTAGCGACAAGACATCCTTCTTGTAAGATTTCTGGAAAATCTTGTTAATCTTCTTTAGGAAGCTTAGCTACAAAACGACCCAGAGAATCCCATAAGGACCTGTCATATCTTCCCAATAGAGCAGAGGCACTGGAAACCTTCATGAAAGAGGCCGATGTGTTGCACATCTTCCTGCCTATGGAATCCATTACTTTGCTGTCTCTATCTGGATAAGCTGAGGAGGAAAACAGATGACTGAGTCTTCCTCGCCGCTGCCACAATGATAGAATCTGGAGGCGAATCAGTGTGAAGAAATAATGGATCCTGATCAGGGGCCTTATATTTCTTAGCAATTCGTGATGGCACAGAACCCACTGTTGCAGGAGTTAGAAAAGTCTGAGAGGCAAGATCAATAATGCCAGGAACGAGTGGGAGCAACGGCGTGGCTGAGGAACGGCTGAGGGTCTGAAGATTACTGAGATCGAAACAGTAGGAATCAACATCGTTCTATTTAACTTGCTCGCTCCTCGGCGTAACACCTCATTGAAGGAAGTGAGATCGTCCACAGGCGAAACTCTTGATGGAGGTGTAGAAGTACAAGTAGGAGAGTAATCTCTCATAGAGGTCTTAGTAGAAGAGTTAGACCAGGTGCGAGGTCTTCGTGGCCTCCTCTTTGGTGAAGAATGAAAAGACCTAGATCTATCTCTTGAATGCCTATGACGGGATCGCGGAGATCGTGATCTAGTCGGTGTCCTTCTGGAAGATACCACTGTGGGTGTCCTTTATCTTTGTGGAGATCTGAGGTGTTCGAATTGGAGATCTTGACTGGCGGGAAGGAGAGACGGTACGGAAGTAGTCCGACCCAGGGCTGCTGAGAGTCCTAGCTTTCTTCCGCCGAGGTTCTTCCCCAACTTCTGGAGAGTCCTCCGGTGAAACCTGTACAATATGGAGTCCCAGTGACAAAGATCTTGAGGGAGAGTGAGATGCACCGGCAACCTCCTCCGTGGCTCCAGCATGTTCCTTGTCCCTCGACGTTGATGGCCTCGACCTCGACAAATGCCTCTCCCTCGACGTCGAACCATGGCGATGCCCTGTAGGAGTCAAGGGCTGTGCAGATTTCAACGTCTTCAAAGGGGACCTAGACGTCAACCTGGCATGACGTCGTCGTGACTTTGAATGACTTTGATGTCGTGGTGACTTCGACGTTGAACGTCCTCGACGTTGTGGTGATCTCGACGTTGAGTTGTGAACTGCTCTCGACGTCGACTGGACTTCAGGTCTCTGACGTCGGCAAGCTTCTCCATGTCGACCTACGGTGAGGTTACGGCGAGTGTCCCAACGTAGATGGGTGTCTAGACGACTATGTATGTTTCGACGTCGATAGACCCGCATCTTGACCATACCTCGGGTCCAAAGTGGATGCTTCGACGTCGAGGCCTTTCTCGACAACAGAGACTTACGCTGTCTCGACGTCTTAGACTGTTCAGACCTTTTCTTCGACGACGGCTGCAACGCCGACGGCGAACAATCTGGAATCTGCCTTTTTCTAGATGTTGTAGAGGCAGACTGGGGTCGGTGTTGATGCTGTTGATGAGAGGAGGGCTGTTGATCCCTAAGACCACTTTCTGGACGGGACTTTCCTCTCTCCACCACCACCTGAAGCCGAATCCTCTCTCTAGCACAGAGTTTTCTTGAGGAAAACCTTTTGCAGTGATAACAGGTGTCTACCTTATGAGTAGAAGGAAGACAGGCGGTACATACGGAGTGTGGATCCGACATAGCCATCTTTTTTCCACAGGATGGACAATTTCTGAAGAGAGCTGGCATTATGACAGAAAAAGGTGAAACATTTCTGTCAGAAATAGAAGGTAAAACTTCTACCAGCACAGGAGAACTGCTAAACAGCAAGAAAAATAACAATTTCTGACTAAAAAGTCAAAAAACTGTCGAGCTCAAGCTCCAGGATCCTCACAGAAGGAGCCGGAAAAAAGAACTGACCTGTCACCTGTGGGGCATGCTGGGAGCATAGGGCTCTCTGGGGTTCTTAAAGGCAAAGTGCCTAGATTCTTGTAAATCTTAAAGGCGAGGTACCAGTTGTCTTTTCTGTCTTAGGACAGTTATTCCTATGCAGCCTATGGACTAAACTGCCTGCAATTACTTGTGCTTTTTTCCTTGTTCTGGAAAATAAAAGATTCTTGTATGAAGCCATTTGGGTGTATGGTCTCTATTACAAGTTGTCTTAAGTGACTTATTACTATACAAGTAGTCCTGAGTTGTTTCTGGCTGTTTGCCCCTTTTTTAGTTTAGATTCTTTTATGGGGCTGCATAGTTACATATATGTAGGTTTTCATACATATTTGGGTGTATGTATAAACTTTAGTTTTGAGACATGCACCTGTATATGTATGAACATACATACATACATACATATATATATATAACGCTCAAAATCCTCCCAGACGGGGGCGTGGCTAGCAGCCAAGCATGGCGGACGCCTAGAGTGAGCTCCCGAGGGCACTGTAGCCTTCAGATAAATCCGTCATACTAATCCGACACCTAGCACGCCTGAAGCGGCGGCGTTCGGGTCCGGGACCCAAGCGGTGTCACCGGTCCAATT
The DNA here is from genome assembly GCF_964263255.1 of Lissotriton vulgaris. Lineage (NCBI taxonomy): Eukaryota > Metazoa > Chordata > Amphibia > Caudata > Salamandridae > Lissotriton > Lissotriton vulgaris. The sequence goes on from NC_141691.1 coordinate 958,623,421, forward strand.
TGTGAGGGAATCGGCGCACCGGAGCCTGATCTACGTCGTGTGACAAGTCAGGGCCTAGGACCGGAGGAACAGCACCGGTCTCGAGTGTCATCCAGGCCCCGGCGGAAGTGAGGCCGGGCCGGCTGAGGAAAGTGGAAGCACCCCGGTACCTGCCCGGAAACCCGAAGCAAGCCTGACACCCCCGGCGTCATCCAGTGGCGCGAGGACTACCGCGATCACCAAGCGGGACCGGAGCAGCACCAAGGTCAGTGAGACCCCAATCTCGGCCGCGCGAAGCGGTACCGACACCCCCCCCCCGCGCGAGAACGTAGCGGACGGCGGAGCACCACGGGGCACCATCGGTGAGGACAATACTACCGCCCCAGTCTTGAGGAAGACAATGTCGGTGCCCTAGGGGGTAGGCGCCATACCAGCAGCATTTATAGACCTCAGAGGGGACCCTTAGGACCCGCATGCTACCGGCAGCACCGACACAGAGGCAGAAGCTCGGTGAGCGGGGGGCGGCTGCCCGGACCCAGAACCAACTCTGTCAGCTGTAGACGGGGGGGTGAGGAGCACAGGAGCCATTCCAGCCCTGAAAGAGTGCATCGGGGGCAGCGACTCGAAGTGTCCCAGTGACTCACCGACACCCGCGCTGACGCATAGGGAGGCTTCCGCGGACACCGGAGGGGGCCACTCCATCCACCGCCTACCAAGCTACACTTCTCTGGCTAACACCCACTAACGGCGACTTCGAACGGAGCGCAGGTCACGGTCCCGCAGGGCCTATCACTGGATTTCGTAGACCCCAGCACCATGGCGGGCAAAGGCCTCAGGAGTGGGTCCACGCAAGCTAAATTGGACAAATTCGCCTATGGACACCAGGGTCAACAACAGAATACTGGGCGATCCTCCACAGGGAATGCCCAAGAAGCAGAAAAAACGACAAAAATAACGCTGGAAGACATCATGAGAACGCTCTCGGAGGTGAAAACGACGGTGGGCGCCATCTCCTCGGATGTCTCCCTGCTGCGAGCGGACTTTCACAAAATGGCGGAGAGGGTCTCGCAGGTAGAAGTGGTCACAAAATCGCTCGTGGAGGACACCTCGGAGCTACAAGTGGCAATGGAAAGGATGCAGAAAGTGACCAAGCTCCTCCACGACAAGCTGGACGACCAGGAAGGGCGTTCAAGACGCAACAACGTACGTATCCTTGGACTTCCTGAGACGGAAGGGAAAGGGGCCATGGACCTCTATGTAGAAGACCTCATCAAAAGCAAACTCCAGCCCAAAGGCCTATCTCAATTCTTCTCGGTAGAGAGAGCACACAGAGTCCCGGGGGGTCCGCCCAAGACCGGGGCAACGCCAAGACCGGTGCTGGCTCGGCTCTTTAATTTCAGAGACAGAGACGCAATTCTACAAGCGGCAAGAAACTCGCCACCAGTACGGATTCAAAATGCGACTTTAGCGTTTTTTCCAGACTACACGGCGGAGGTGGCCAGGCGACGCAAGTCCTTCACGGAGGTTAAAAAGGCACTACGAGACAGAGAATTGCCGTACTCCATGATGTTCCCTGCTAAATTACGGATAGTGGCCGAGGGAAAGACTTGGTTCTTTGACACACCAGAGGTGGCTCAAGAATGGCTGGAGGGCTGGAGACCGACGGGACAGCGACACCGCTCACAGCGAGACCGACCACGACACCGTGCTGAAAGACCAACACCCAGTCAGTCCTCCCTTCCGCCGCGTCAGGGAGGCGAGGAAGAAATAGAATCGGACCTTGAGAGAGACCCGCTAGATTCTGGACAAGTGGCTCCGGTGTGAAACTGGACAATATTGTTTTCGGGACTGTGTGGGCCGCGGGTGCCGTGATTCGGACGCGGCTGAGTAGGGTGGGCACAGGCGGTGCCCAAAGGAGACTCACCAATACCACGAGCAAGTGAGATGTCTAGGGGAGGGTTAAAGCACTCTGCACAGTTGGGGAAGCGGGCGGGAGTTTGTCCGTGGAGCAGGGTAGCAGGGAGGGGGGATGGGATTGAAGTTTACATGTTGGGATGTTTAAATTTGTTTGTAGTCATCGTTTCACACCTACATTGCACTATCGCCCCGACATCTGTATATCTCCAACGCAGGGCGGCACAGATCGGCACATGGGTTACGCCACTGCACACGTTGTGTGCAAAACTCCCTCTTCAGCTTAATGGCCAGGCCACCTAATCAAGCGCCCAATGAGGGCTCCTCCACAGCCGGGGGGGTTCCCCCACTTCGCATGCTAACATGGAATGTCCGGGGCCTGGGTGACAAAATCAAGAGGGGACTAGTTCTGCAGGCCATAAAACGACAGAACCCAGATATAGTCCTCCTGCAAGAAACCCACCTCACGGGGTCCACCTGCAAAGCTCTAGATAGACGTGGCTACACAATGGCGGTGCACGCAGACTTCACTACCGGCTCCAGGGGAACAGGCATACTGGTGAGAAAGTCTTCCCCCTTTATTGTAACCCGCAGTGTGGCAGATGACCAGGGTCGCTTTGCTGCGATCCATGGACAGTGGGAGGGCAAGGCTCTTAATGTAATATCAGTATATGTTCCCCCAGCCCTACACTCTGTGGCCCTGCCAGCACTGGGCAAGTTCCTTCTTGATCTCCCCGATGGCGACACGATTGTTGGGGGGGACTTTAACGCAATCATGGATCCACTTAAGGATACCTTTCCCTCTAGGTCCCGGCCCCGAGATGCTGCACCGCTGTCAGACTTTGTGGAAGCACTAGGCCTCATAGACATCTGGCGTCACTTGCACACTGAGACCACACAATACACTTATTACTCGGCGGTACATAATAGCCTTTCTCGTATAGATTACTTCTTGGCATTGGGTCTGGGACTGGATATGGTAGACAAAGTAGACACACTACCCAGGGGAATCTCAGACCATTCTCCTATTCTCCTATCGCTTACCACCGGGGGGAAAAGAGCGGCCCGAATTTACCCGATCTACCCCAATTTTTTAAAAATCCCCAAGATACGGAAAAAACTAAAACTGGTGACAACGCAGTATTTTGCGGAGAACACTGGCACAGTGGTGTCACCTTCCACCCTATGGGAGGCATACAAAACGGTCCTCAGGGGGGCGGCCATTTCCACGATTACGGGACACAGACGGGACTCACGGAAGAACCTCACAGACTTGGAACTTGCACTCGACACAGCAAATAATGCACACATGGCAGACCCCTCCCCGTCCACGACACACACCCTCACGATTCGGCAACAACAATACCTAGCACACCTCAAAACGACTGAGAAAGGGTATATAGCAAACACTCGCCATAGGGTTTACGATGTGGGTGATAAAGCGGGTCGTATGCTGGCCTGGTTGGATAAGAGAGGGAGCGGAACGAGAGGTATTCAAAGGCTTCACACAGAGGAGGGGCGAATACTGGTACACCCAGAAGAAATAGTTTGCGAGTTAGCACGACACTATCGGGCAATATACACACCAGAACGAAGGGTCACACGACAGATGGCAACGGCAACTCTCGCAGACATTACTATCCCCAGCATTGCACAAGAGGATAGGGGCGTCCTAGAACTAGAGCCGACGGAGGAAGAGATCCAGTTGGCGATCCAGGCGCTGCAGTCCGGTAAAGCACTGGGCCCTAACGGGATACCGGTGGAGTGGTACAAGTCCATGGCCCCAGACCTCAGTGCTCCACTACTGGCCATGTACTTAGAGAGCAGGGACAGACTAGAACTGCCGCTCGATCAACGCACAGCAACGATTGTAACGATTCCCAAACCGGGGAAACCCCCGACAGAATGTACCTCGTATCGCCCGATATCATTATTGAACATCGAGGCCAAGATACTTGCTAAACTTCTAGCTACCCGCCTACTGCCCCACCTCCATACCTTGATCCATCCTGATCAGTCGGGCTTTATGCCCCATAGAAGCACTGCGATGAACCTAAGGCGAGTACACGGAGTGTTGGCCCGAGCGCACCTCCTCACGGAGCAGGCTGTGATTCTCTCTCTCGACGCCAAAATGGCGTTCGACTTGGTAGAGTGGGAATATCTTTTCATGGTACTGGAGCGTATGGGATTTGGGCCAAAATACATAGCATGGGTACGACTACTTTATACAAAACCCGTCGCACAGGTGGTAGCCAACAGCCACATTTCGCCGAGTTTCCCACTGGGCAGAGGGACTAGACAGGGCTGCCCCCTGTCCCCCCTGCTCTTCGCGCTGGTGCTTGAACCTCTGGCCATACAGATCAGGTCCACACCCCTATTCACGGGAATCAAATGGGAGGAGGGATGGGAAGACAAAGTCTCGCTATACGCGGACGACATGCTCATCTACATGACCACACCTGATACCGGCATCCCAGCCCTTCTAGACTTATGTGACACGCACGGGCGAACATCGGGCTACACTCTAAATTGGTCGAAATCCACCTTATATACGTTAAAAGGCCCGGCGCCGAGAATACAGGGGAACTGTCCGCTGCTTACGACATCGACTTCTTTCAAATACTTGGGTATTGTTATCACAAGCGGGGAAGCAGACTTTTTTGTTCACAACCTGAAGCCACCCATAGATCGCCTGCGAGCTGATGTTAAACATTGGGCGGCCCTGCCCCTGACCCTACTGGGAAGGGCGGCATTATACAAGATGATGGCCCTCCCGAGGCTCCTTTATGTCCTCGAAAATACTCCCCACCTGGTACCACCGCGCTACTTTCAACAGATTGTGGCACTGGTTACTGTCCTGCTCTGGAATACGGGTCCGGCACGTATAGCGTACGACAAGCTTGTAAAAAGCTGGTACGAGGGGGGCATAGCGCTCCCCAACATACAGCTATATTATTGGGCTGCCCAACTCAAAATTATAAACTACTGGATTCACGCCCCGAAAGACGACCCGGCCTACCGGGCGGATTGGTTGCAACTTGGGACGGACTGTATGCTGTCTGTGCTCTACAACAAGTCACAACTGAAGACCCTGACTGGCCCGACCAAACACACGGCGACCCTCTGGCACATGGCACAGGCCCGTCTAGGATGGGCAGGTCGAATCACAAAAATGACCCCCTTGTGGGACACAAAGACACTGGGAAACCTGAGGGGCTGTAAGGGGTTTGAGCGATGGGATTCCATTGGCATCTCTACAGTAGGAGACCTCTGGGACAATGACACAGTAATACCGTTTCCGCACCTACAACAACAGTACAATCTTGGCCCCACCAAGACATTTCGATATGTCCAAATTAGACATGCACTACTGCAGGCAATCCCTACAGGTACCACTCTACCGGAGTCCTCCCCGTTGGAGGACAGACTGCTAACGGAATTCATGCTCCAAAGCGCCACCTCCCTCACTTATAAAAAAATTGCTTAACAATCTCAAAGACCCAACGCTAAAACTTAAAGAAAAATGGGAAAGGGAACTAGGTGAGACAGACGAATTCGAATGGAATGAGGCGCTGGCCTCCCCGAAGGAGGTCGGAATTTCTAGTAGGCTCAGATTGGTACAACTTAAAATCCTACACCGCATATACTACACCAGGACACTGCTGCACACAATACAGAGAGCACCACACCCCTTTTGTTTGAGAGGCTGTGGGGAGGAGGGTACACTAATACACACACTATGGGAATGCCCGCAAATACGCGAATTCTGGAGGCAGATACTCCGCTCAATCTCCCAGGCCCTTAAACTCTCCATATTACCTGAACCGCGCAAATGCCTTTTAAACATCTGGGACCCCAACGACTTGGGTAGATACGACCTGATTTGGGCATCATTGGCTATGACAGTGCCTAAGCGGGATATAGCGCAGAAATGGGGAGCGCCAGACGTACCCACTGCCAGTAGATGGGCCAAAAACATGGACGTCCTAATGGTAACGGAAAGGGCAGTTTACGTGCTTCGAGCAGCGCCACGTAAGTGGAACAAGGTCTGGGCGGCATGGAACAGATACAGAGGGGAGATATGTGAACCCCTACCAGAGGGAGAGGACTCAGACTCGGAGGGGGAGGAGGAGTAACTGAATGGAGGCGTGGCAGGTGCCTCAATAGCGGGACAATGAAACATGAGTGGCACTAACCTGGCAGTATTCCAAAGAGCAAGTGGAGACACAGGAAACTAGAAGATGTGGGTGAACAAGGGGCGACGATGACTTGGGGGGGGGGGGGGGGTTAGTTGGAAAGTTTGTTGATAATGTTTTGCAGAAAAAGAGATGCTGACATCACTGATACATGAGGGAAGGGTTATCAGGAAGCTGTGATTTGCACACTGTAACGAACAATAAATGTGTATGTAGAACTCGAGAGGCCAGGGGCAGCGCAGTCCGGGCTACCGGAAGGCCGATCGTCAATTGTAGAAATAATGATTTACACATTATGTAACGATTGCCGGACGACTGTATGCAACTGAATGACCACTATTCCTTCCTGTCAATAAAGTTTTTTAAAAAAAAAAATCCTCCCAGACGCGTTGGGTTGGTTCCATGCACTGTTGTCATGCTGGAATAAAAATATGAAGAATACGAAATACGATCGTTTGGTCTGAAAAAGTGGTGTTTGAGACTGGATAAAGAGTGCATTCTACGCTTCTTTGCGGCGTTTTGTGAAACAAAGTATCATTGCAGGAAACCCTCTGACCCTGCTGTGCACCGCAGTCAATGTGTCCCGGTTTCGTTGGAGGAAGTGAAACGGATATATATATATATATATATATATATATATATATACATACACACACATATACATATACATATACATATATATATATATATATATATATATATATATATACACACATACATACATACATACATATATATATTCCAAGCACAGGTCAATTAGAGTTTGCTGCCAAGCGGCAGCCTGTGACTACACGGTCAGGTTTGGACACTGTACCGGCCCCAAACTCTATGGACTCGTGCTGTGGCAGGTTACGATGTTTGCAGGGACCCAGGGAAGCCCGAGGACAGAATTTACATCTGCATCAGCACTCTCCGCTTTGCAGCGCGCCACAGCCACATGGACTTTCATTATTCATTTTCCCTCGCAGCACCTACCCAGAGAGGTTGCATTCTGGGTGCTGTAGGATAACCAACACTACAGCAGGTGAGCGTACACACGGCAGGGGAGGCGCTTCCCGTTGATTGTGGGAGGTCTGCAGAAGTACTTATAACGGAGAGATGGGACTGTTATGCAGAGCAACAGGGGCATCTGAGGAAGACGAGTGTGTCGAAATGCATAATGCCATACCTGCTTGTTGGTCCAATTGCACAAGTTACTACTTGTGTAACGATATATCTGTAAGAGACATTAGTTAGTGATAGATTCCTTACCTTAGAATATCCCCAGGCGTCAGACTGGATCCGGAAACTTTTGCGTAGCAATACCCCTGCGCGCTGGTAGGCGTCGTCTGCGGCTCCGCGTCCGTCGTCGGCGTCGTGAGCGCCGGGATGACGTCGTCGGAGTACTTAGACGGAGCCCATGCGCGCTGACGTCAGTTCTGATAACACAGCTTTTCCGCGCCAGATACGCAGAGCCATGATAGAACTAACACTGGTGCCATGAAACTAGGGCCCTGAAAGGGGATGACCTTAACCCTAGATATCGGTTCGCAGAACGGGGAGGATGGGTGGGCGGTAAGGAATCTATCACTAACTAATGTCTCTTACAGATATATCGTTACACAAGTAGTAACTTGTGCATCTGAAAGAGACACGTTAGTGATAGATTCCTTACCTTAGAATAGATACCCCAGCAATACCAACCCCGGTGGTGGGTCTGCGAACCAATATCACACCAGAAAGTCCTGGAGGACGGAACGGCCAAAGAAGCCATCCCTCCGGACTTGACTGTCCAGGCAGTAGTGTCTTGCGAACGTGTGCAGCGAGGCCCACGTGGCTGCCTGACAGATGTCCTGCAGGGGGACACCGCGGCCCAGGGCAGTTGTCGTTGCCGTGGCCCGAGTGGAGTGAGCCCGCAATCCAGCCGGGGGCTCCTTCCTCGCCATGGAGTAACATGCTTGGATACACAAGATGATCCACCTAGAGATGGTCCTCTTGTGCACAGCCTTTCCCTTCTTCGCGCCCACGTAACCAACGAAGAGTTGGTCATCCACCCGGAATTGGCGTGTGCGATCTAGGTAGTAGGAGAGCGCACGTTTTGGATCCAGACGGTGGAGCCTCTCCTCCTCTTTCGAGGGATGCGGAGGCGGAAAGAAGGTGGGCAAAGTGATGGACTGCCCGATGTGGAAGGCCGTGACAACCTTGGGCAGAAAGGAAGGTCGTGTACGTAACACCACCTTATCAGGATGAACAGACAGGAAAGGTGGAGAAGAAGAAAGAGCCTGGAGCTCACTCACCCTCCTGGCAGAGGTGATGGCAACCAGGAAGGCCGTCTTTAGAGTAAGGAGACGAAGAGGGCAGTTATGAAGCGGCTCAAAGGGAGCACACATCAGATAGGTGAGAACCAGATTCAAGTCCCACTGGGGCATCACGAAGGGAACAGGAGGGAACATGTGCGTGATGCCCTTCAGAAATCTACTCACAATAGGGGACTTGAATAAAGAAGGCTGATCTGGTAGCCTCAAGAAGGCTGATAGAGCAGAAAGGTACCCTTTAAGAGTGCCCAGAGCAGAGCCCTGCTGGGCAAGGGAAAGAAGAAAGAGCAGCACTTCCGAAAGGGGTGCAGAGAGAGGATCCACAGCCTTTGCTGTGCACCATGCCACCAATCTGTTCCACCGGCAGGCGTATACCGACTTTGTGGAGGGACGCCTGGCTGCCAGAATGATATCACAGACTTCGGGAGGCAAGTCAAATGGCCTCAACTGCCGCCGCTCAATCTCCAAGCTTGTAGGTGGAGACTGGACAGGTTCGGGCGCAGGACCGTCCCCTGCTGCTGCGACAGAAGGTCCTCCCGAAGAGGCAGACGAATCGGGGGATCGACTGACATGCTGAGTAGCTCGGGATACCAGTATCTTCGTGCCCAGTCTGGAGCCACAAGGACGACCTGGGCTCGGTCGCGCCTGATCTTCTTCAGCACTCTGGGCAGAAGTGGTATAGGCGGAAAGGCGTACAACAGACCGCAGCTCCACTTGCGACGAAAAGCGTCTCCGAGCGAGTGCCGCCTTGGAAACTCCAACGCGCAGAACTGCTGACATTGCGCGTTCTCTTCTGTGGCGAATAGATCTAACCAAGGCTCTCCCCACTGTCGAAAGAGACCTTGCGCCACGTCCGAGTTCAGACGCCATTCATGATCCATCATGCACCGGCGGCTGAGTTCGTCCGCCCTGGCATTCAGAGAGCCTGCCAGGTGTTGAACCACCAGGGTCACGCCCTGATGTTCCAGCCACTGCCAGAGGCGCAGAGCCTCCTGGCAGAGGGTCCACGACCCCACACCGCCCTGTTTGTTGCAGTACCACATGGCGGTGGTGTTGTCGGTGAACACTTGCACTACGCTCCCCTTGACAGAGGGGAGGAATGCCTTCAGTGCAAGACGAATCGCCCGCAGCTCCAGAAGGTTGATGTGGAGCCGGGACTCCGCCGGAGACCAGAGGCCTCTGATCTCCGCCTCTCCCATGTGGCCTCCCCAGCCCTGGAGGGACGCGTCCGTCACAACTACGTGCTCCGGCTGGGGTAGGGAGAGGGGTCTGCCACTGACCCAGTCGCGGTCCGTGAGCCACCACTGCAGTTGCCTCGCAGTGCCCTCTGAGATCAGGACATGATCGGACAGGTTGCCCTGATGCTGGGCCCACTGAAACTTCAGGTCCCACTGCAGAGCCCGCATCCGCCACCTGGCGTGACGCACCAGAAGGATGCAGGAGGCCATCAGCCCCAGAAGCCGCAGCGTCAACCTGACCGAGACCCGGGATAACGGCCTGAAGACAGGAATCAGAGCCTGAATATCCCGAACCCGCTGTTCGGGTGGGTAAACCCAAAACTGCGCCGAGTCGAGAACCGCTCCGATGAAGAGGAGCTTTTGAGAGGGACACAGGTGTGACTTCGGCACATTGATGGAGAACCCCAGCAAGTGCAGGAGGTCGGCCGTAGTCTGGAGGTGGCTGACGACTGACTGGGGCGAGCCCGCCTTCAACAACCAGTCGTCGAGGTAGGGGAAGACTGATACCCCCTGCCTGCGCAGATGGGCTGCGACCACCGCCATCACCTTCGTGAACACCCGTGGGGCGCTGGCAAGGCCGAAGGGGAGCACGGTAAACTGAAAGTGCTCTTGGCCTACCATGAACCGTAGGTAACGCCGGAGGGCCGGCAGGACGGGGATGTGGAAATAAGCGTCCTGCAAGTCCAACGCTACCATCCAGTCTCCCGGGTCCAGGGCAGCCAGGACCTGAGCCAAAGTGAGCATCTTGAACTTCTCCGTCCGGAGGAAGCCGTTGACGTTCCGCAGATCCAAGATAGGGCGTAGGCCCCCTTTGCCCTTCTTGGGTACCAGAAAGTAGTGGGAGTAACAACCACGTCCTACTTCTGGCCCAGGAACGCGCTCGATGGCCCTCTTGGCCAAGAGGGCCGAAACCTCCTCTTGCAGAAGTTGCAAGTGATCCCCCGACACACGGTGGTATTGAGGTGGCATGGATGGAGGGGAAGACTCGAAGGGGAGGGAGAAACCCCTTCGGACGATTTGCAGCACCCACCTGTCCGAAGTGACTGCATGCCAGTGGGAGAGGTGATGGCGAACCCTGCCTCCCACAGGCGTCACATGGGCCTGAAAACTCGGACTAGGAAGGTTTTGAGGCGGGGGCTGCTGAGGGAGGTGTGGACTGGCCTCGCCGCTGGCCCCGACCACCGCCACGGCGGTTCCCACGTCCGCCACCGCGTTGCTGAACATTCTGCGGCGCGTGGCTGACGGTCCGTGGTGGGGCGCCCCTTCCGTGGCCACGAAAGGAGCAAAAGGCACCCGATTGCTGGCGTGGGGCCGTAAGGCCCAAGGACTTGGCCGTGGCCCTGGAGTCCTTGAAACGTTCCAGCGCATGGTCTGCCTTGTCGCCGAAGAGACGACGGCCATCAAACAGCATGTCCAGGAGGGTGGCCTGGACATCGGCCGAGAAGTTGGCGGACCTCAACCAGGCGTGGCGTTGAACCGCCACCGTCGTTGCCATCGCCCTGCCCAGTGAGTCCGTGGTATCCAGCCCACACCGGATAGAAAAGCGTGCCGCATCTCGGCCGTCCGCAAGGGTTTGGCTGAGTTTAGCCCTGACCTCCTCAGGGCATTGTGGCAGCACCTCCGCAACCGTGTCCCACAGAGTGTGGGTGTAGCGGCCCAAGAGACAGTTGGTGTTCACAGACCGTAGCCCTAGGCTCACAGACGAGAAGACCTTCTTCCCGAACTGCTCATATCTCTTGGATTCCCTGTCGGGCGGGGCCGACGGGAATGCGGTTTGGGAGTTAGAGGCCTGGATGACCAGGCTCTCGGGGGTGGGATGGGTGGACAAAAAGCATGGGTCGCCCGGTGCCGGTCGGTAGCGCCTGGCCACGTTCCTGTCCACAGGGGGGCCTGTGGCGGGCTTGGACCAAGTGCCCAGCAGAACGTCACACAAGGCCTCATTGAACGGCAGGAGGGGCTCCGCGGAGCCGGACTGCTGTTTGAGGACCTCAGTGAGGAGATTAGTCCTCACGGCCGCGACGGGGAGCTGAAGGTTTAAGGCCTTAGCTGCCTTCGTCAACACTACGCTGTAAGCAGAACCCGCCTCCGAAGCCACAGTCGGGGGCGACGTAAATCCAGTGTCTGGCGAGGTGTCAATACCACTGGCCTCCCCAAGCTCATATGTCCAGTCCTGATGCGACTGGCAATCACGTGCCAGAGGGTCCTCGGACCCCTCCCATTGCTCCTCGTCACCTGGCTCCTGGAGACCAGGATTAACAGCCAGGGCCTCCTCGTGGAGATAGAAGTCGCCAAAGGCCGACGGAATCAGCGCCCAGCGGCGCCCCTCCGACTCCTGAGTAGGACCGTAGGAAACATTGGGGTCGGCAACCACATCGGCCGCCGGGGACGACACCTGAAGGGACGGCGCCGGCGAGGTCGTAAGGTCGACCGGCGAGGTCCCGGATCCGGAGCCGGATCCAGCGAGGCCGCGCGGCGCCGGGACCGAAGTCGCCAGCGGCGCCGGGCCCGAAGCACCCGACGTCGTCGGGGCCGAAGCGCCCGACCCGGAAGGACCTCCAGACGGAGCCGATCGGCCCGAAGGCGCCACGGGAACCGACTGAGGAGGGAGGGCCCTCATGGCCATGAGGTACCTCTCGACCTCCTCCTGCGACGCGCCGTGCCCAGGGACCCGAAGGTGTGGGGCAGGCGGCGACGCTTGCGACTCCCGCGGAGCCGCGTGGGCGGTGTCGCCCGAGTCCCCGGCCGCATCGAGCGAGCGTCGGGGCGGGTCGGAGGACCGATGGTGTCGCTCCGACCTCTCATGCCTCTTACCTGAGGACTTGGAACCAGACGATCGGTGTCCACTTCCGGAACGTCGATGACTCCGACCTCGCGACCTGTCCCTCGACCTCCCGTGGGACCGGGACCTGGAGCGGCGCGGGGCCGAGTGCCTCAGCTCGAGACGCTTGCGGGACCGCTCCCGCCTAGCCTTCGACGTCAGGGCCCGGCAGTCGACGCAGGTTCGATCGTCGTGGTCGAGGCCTAAGCACTTCAGGCACCGGCGATGGGGGTCCGTGACCGACATTAGTCGGCCGCACTTCGAACAAGGCTTGAACCCGGGCATCCCTGGCACCGATAGTCGAGACAGTCGACTAAGAGAAGATCAAAAAGGATCAAAAAACTTTTCAGTCAAAAAGTGACTGGGGGTAGAGCTTCTTCCGGATCTGCGCTAGCTGGCGCGGAAAAAAGAAGAACTGACGTCAGCGCGCATGGGCGCCGTCTAAGTACTCCGACGACGTCATCCCGGCGCTCACGACGCCGACGACGGACGCGGAGCCGCAGACGACGCCTACCAGCGCGCAGGGGTATTGCTACGCAAAAGTTTCCGGATCCAGTCTGACGCCTGGGGATATTCTAAGGTAAGGAATCTATCACTAACGTGTCTCTTTCAGATAAAGGCTTTTCCGGCATTTCCCTGCGTGGCCTCTTCCTACAGTTCGTCTGGAGGGTTTGTGGATATGGATATATGTGGATATGGAGATATATATATATATATATATATCCAAACGAAAATCGATCTTTTCCAGTTCACCAGGAAACTGAAATTACATAAACATTTCAAACTAAGACCACATATCAAAAGGCTACTCAAACAAGGAACAAGACTGACAGCCACCGATGCCTTGATAGGCAATGACATGCCTTGCATCGAAGCTATGGAAGCCCTAAGAACTGAGACAGAAAATACAGATGTCACGGGAATTGACATGGTGCAGAGGGTAGCAATACAGGGAATCGAACAAGAGAAAGATGAAAGTCATTTTAAACCCCTCTCTATATTTATCCCCCAGTCACCATGGGATGCCATTGATGCTTTTACAGAGGCCATAATGATGGAATTGGTCAAGCAAAGGAAGGATACTAATATAAACCCACGCAATATCACAGAACCACAGAAAAAAGCTTTACAAGAACTAATGAACAACAAGAAAATCATCATAAAACCCTCGGACAAAGGGGGGAACGTTGTCCTGATGACAAGAGATTACTATCAACAAGAAGCAATGAGGCAACTCTATGATGCAAAATATTATTCCATTACCACCAGGAATGTTTATGAAGCAAGCATCAAGGAATATGATGATTTGGTTCTTAAGTGGTACAACCTTTCCATGTTAGGGAAGGATGAACATATCTTCCTGCGCAGCAATAACCCCATGATACCGACTTTCTACCACCTGCCCAAGCTGCACAAAAACAATGTCTCTCCTCCGGGCCGTCCCATTGTGGCCTCCATTGATGGGCTAACAGAAAATATGTCCAAATTTGTGGATAACTACATCTTCCCACTTGTCTTAGAATTGAAATCTTACATCCAAGATACCAAAGACTTTTTGAGTAAAGTGGCTACGATGGAATGGCAATCAGACTATTTATTTCTGGTGATGGACATCACCAGCCTCTATACCATCATCGATCATACCCACGGACTGGCTGCTATTGAACACTATCTAGGCAGACGCCAAATCCGATTTGCACATCACAAGATCATGTTGATTGAATTTGTGCAGTATTGCCTAACTCATAATTTTTTGTTTGTTTGAGGATAGAGTCTATAGACAAATCTCTGGTACGGCGATGGGCACCTGCTTCGCCCCCAGCTATGCGAACTTATTCGTTGGCTGGTGGGAGGAGCGGGTGCCCAGGAGCTGGAAGGAAGGTCAGGAAAGCGGTAGGGTGGTACACCAGTACCGCTACATTGATAACTTGTTCATAGTGTGGCAGGGTACCAGGGACATGGCAGAGAAATACATCAAATCTCTCAATGACAACATCTACAACGTGCACCTATCTGGGACAACTAGTGGGGTGGCAGCCAACTATTTGGACCTCCGGTTGTACGTTGAAAATGGCCATGTCCATACCCCGCTGTACCGCAAGGAGGCAGCGGGGATTCTATCCTCTTTGCTAAAAGTAGACATCCACCTAAACTTATCAAGAGTATCCCTTACGGGGAACTCTTGAGAATCAAGAGGAACAGCACCCAAGACCGGGAGTTCGAGGCGGCTGCCTCGGATTGCCTGGCCCGCTTCCGTTTAAGAGGATATGACGAGCCACTTCTACAGAGCACGCTGAAAAAAGTCAAAAAGATCCCCAAAGATTACCTGCTCAACAAGAAACAGAAAGGGCCAAACACCTCTAAGAAGGATACATTTAGGATGATAACACCATACTACACAGGTGCCGACAGACTTAAAGTAATGATGCGCAAGAACTGGCACATCTTGCCAGGATGCTAAAGGAAGCTCTGCCACCATACCCACTAGTGACCTTCAGCAAGGCTAGGTCCCTGGGGGATATGCTGGTGCATAGTCATTTGTAAGTCCCTAGTATCCAACCTAACACTGAGGGAAATGAGTGGGTTCTTTCCCTGTGGAAAGTGCAAAGCATGACGTTAACAGCCGCAGGGTGCTCCATTATATTCCGATGCCGGCAGGACAAATAAGATCCACAAGTTCATCACATGCAGCACTGTCTATGCCGTGTATTGTCTAATATGCCCATGTAGCTTACGCTACATTGGGAGCACTATCAACCAACTCAAGTTGAGAGTGCTGGAGCACCTTAGGGCAATTGATAGAGTAGACCCCTCGTATCCAGTAGCCCAGCATTTTGCGGAACACCATAACAAAGACAGAAACAAATTGCGATTCTTTGGGTTAGATCATGTTCCGTGGAGCCCTCGGGGAGGAGACAGACTTAGGAGGCTGCGACACCTTGAATCAAGGTATATTATTGATCTGTCTACTAAGTACCCGAAAGGCATGAATAGCGGGGAGGAAATGGCAGTACACCATGGCAAATAATGAATAACATCTATAATAATCTTTGTGTACTGAATTGGGCGAGCCGGCTGTACCATCTTGCCTGACTCAGCCTCCATGACCAAGGGAGTCTATCATGAATTTAACTATATGTTTTTGCCCTTGACTTTGTTGTGATGTCTTGCTCTGTAACAGTTATTGACATTATCAAAAGGCCTTTTATGAGTATCATTTCGGTTTATCTGGTGCACAGATGTATCATTTATTGATAATGAACTATCACTTTATTAAGTCTTATCTATGAAATTTTGAAAATTTGAACACTCTGTTATGAAATGTGTCTTATTCTTCAAATGCCCTTCAGATTATGTGTTTCTCTTTTCACAGTGTCAGTGGCTTGGTAGCTTTTGCTCCATGATGGTCATTTCATTTTTTGCAATTATCTGTATGTATTATTATCTTTACTATATATCACAGGTTATTAATGCTATTATGAAATGTGCCGAACATCCATATGCAGTTCCTAATATCATATTATCTGTATAAATTTGTTATAAGTTACGCATCTGTATAGGGACACATGCCGATCCACGGCTCCATTGTGTTCATACCCTTCTTTCTTGTGAATACTCCGATTCTCGGGGGTATTTAACATGTTCCAAGATGGCGCCTATTTTGGTGTTCGAAGGGCTGGTCCCTTGTTGATGTTTACTTTCGTTAACAAACTTGTATTTAACCGGAACTGCTTGATATCGGTGAGAAACACCAAGGAAGGCTAACGCCGAAATGTTTGTTTGTTGCTGCTGAATAAACCACTGTGACTTGTCACTGCCGGAGTGCTGTTTCCTTTCTTTAAGGGAGAGGATCCTCGAGCGCTATATATATATATATATACATATATAAACACATACATACATGAACACATATATATGAACACATACATACATGAACACATACATTTATATATATACATGAACACACACATATATAAATGAACACATACATATATATATATATATATACACACATGAACACACATATATAAATGAACACATACATATATATACGAACATACATACACACACACACACACACACACACACATATATATATATATACACGCATACATACATATATCAATATCACAAGCATCCATTTCTTTTACTGCAATCCTGTACTGAAGAAAATACCGGATATGGACCACAATATGGCGCAAATGTTGTTTATCCGGTGCTAGTGGATGCCATGACGCGTTTCGGCCCCTCCCTCAGGCCTTGCTCACATGACACAGTGTAAGTCAACACATTGGTTTAAATACTTTTCTTTACAATGTTATGAAGTTTTTACCCAATAGACAGATATTTGAAAATTAAATTTCCGTGTTTAGTCTGTCTTTCTTGTACATTTCATTAGATTTATGCGCAAAATAGCAAAAATAAGCATAATATATAAAGGTAATACATAGTAAAAGCATATAAATAATGTTTCAAATTAATTAAAATTAATATTAAAATTAATATAAGGCACAGAAACTATTTTCGGTAAAAGCATAGAATAACAATACTGTTTTTTTGTTTTGTTATTTTTTTTTATAAAAACCATATGTGAATAAAGTGCAAAAAGTTGTGCAAGTGTAGTGCAAGATGCAAAAAGTTATGACCCTAAGGTTTCATAGGTATAGTATTGGTCATTATAATGATTATTAGAATACACGAAGATCTATATCAAATGACATGTAGGTGACTCATTATATAGCTGTATAAATACATTAATGGTCACAGTGCCAAGGGATATTAGGACGAAACTGGAGCCCCAGTATCGTGAAATATACACAAGTGTATATAAAGTGCTTGGTGCACGGCAAAGACAGCGTAGGGAACATTGTAAGAGGTTTGAATAACCCATTGATATCAGTATGAATACTGTTGCCACAGAGTAAGAGGTATTGTTTTGAGTCTTATGTCAGATGTAATGATATGTATTGTGTTTGGATTGGCATAGAATGTGTAGGTGTTTGCACAGATAAATACACATCAAGCAACAATGAGCAGTAAACCGGAGGTGTTCTCCACAGATATATCAACATTAACACACTCCATGTGATGCATAGGCTCAGCCTAAATTAAAATCTATTATAGATAAAATCAAACCATAGTAGTTGTAGCAAGTATATACATATGTCTGTTGGTGAAAGAAGAATTTTGCTTTGACACAACTGCTAAGTCAGTATCATATTAGAGACATGTAAAAAGGTCTTCAGACATGTTAAGGCCAGATGGCTGCTTAGTGTTGAGTTCCAAGATGAACACATATACATACATATACATATATACGTCATTTCCAGGATTAGAGGTGTTTTTGCGTGGCGAGAACTTTGTTATCTCTACGTACCAAGGAGCTTCAGTGGTACGAGTGGGACCCCTCTTCGATTGTACAGGCTCAGCGACAGGAAGCGGTTGGTTCCGTGACCCGGAATAAGTTAACGAAATACCCGCTGGATGAAGTCACTGGCAGCCCCTGCGAACTGTGTGTATATCCTATGGGACAGAAGTAGTCAGCGTTCACCGAGTCGGTAGACTAACGGTGAAGACAGACAGCCGGGTCCAGGTAGGACGATCTACAGATATCGGAGTGAGGAGTGTGTCGGGGCGTAGCGCGGACATTGATTCTAGGCGCTAGTTTCCGGTTTCTAGTGCTGTGCTTGAAACACCATTATAAATCAGCAAACAATGTCCGTAGACGTGTTAAGGAATAGGGAGGAGGCGGCAGAATCCGTGTTAATCGACTCCCCGGCTGGGGAGGAGCCCGCTTCCAGGCATGTCGAGGCAGGCAACGGCAATCAAACATAAGGGAGATGTTCCGCAACTTGGAGAAATTAATGCGGAAAGAACAGGCTAAGTGGTGGGAAAAGAAGTCACTATCCCGCTACTTGCAAGTGGGGAGAGTTCCGAGAGGCCTCCGAATCACTCTGGCACCCAGCTATGACAACCCGGATCGGGCCATGCTGGCGGAATGGGCAGAGGCCAATTTGGAATCGTCAGGCAAATTAATGGGCATCTTGGTAAAATATGCAGAGAGCGATCGGATGAAACTCAAGATTGAAATAGACAAAATGGAGGAAAAAAATTGGTAAAATGGAGATGAATGATCAGATGAAGAAAATGAGAGAGGAAATGATGGTGCGGTTGGGAAAGGAGGAAGACGTCCTAAAGAAAAGAAAAGCTTTTAAATTCGAGAGGGACCGTTTGGACTATCAGAACGGACTATCAGAACGGGCAGATTTTTACATTTGCCCGGAGATACGACAACGTTAAAGCTCGGGTGGGCAGATTTGAACAGCAAACACGTGACGCAGCTCCAATGTCAGTCTCATCCACGGATCTTAGTTCGGCAGCAGAGAGCGAGCCAGAGGGAGACCCCGCAAGCCAACCACGAGTGGGGTTTATCAAACTATCCCTGGCGCAAGAAGTAAGCTGCTTATGTCATAATCGCCGGGACACGCTGAGACCCAGAGTGCAGTCTGGCAACAAACCAAACAACAAAGGGCCAACTACAAGCAGTACCAGCGAGGTAAATCCCGCAAAAGAAAAGAAAGGCGGAGAAAAGAAAGCAACCCGGGGCAGATAGAACAAGTACCAAAACCAGCCGCAACCATCAGTACCAACTCAATAATTAATCGACATGAAGTTAACAAAAAAAGATTAAGTGATCTTGGGATTGGGACTATCATATTGTCTACCATGTAACTTCAACTATGCTAACATTCGTATGGATGCTTACAGGTTTGTTGGAAAACTTAAACTCAGCAAGTTTCATCAATTGCAACCCCACAAAAAGAAGAAAAAGTGAAATACCCAGGAGTCCATCATTATTAACGGTGGCAGAGCGTCCCTCATTTGAAGATATCTGGTCACTTGAAAATGAGGGCAGTTCCTATGATGACTTATTAGCATCTACATCTGCAGCGGAATTGGGGGTTTGCACAACTCCATTTAAACCAAAGTCAATATTCCAACCGATCATGACACACGATAACCTCGATGTATACCAGGAAATCATTACACATGATCTTAAAAAATTATATATGGCCACAAACAAAAAGCAATTCGCCATCAACAAGCAGAATCAATGTTACAGACACATAATTAAGAAACTGGAATCAAACCAGAACATTATTGTGCGGCAAGCGGACAAAAGGTGGGAATATTGTCCTGTGGCCGCGCGATATGTACATCAAAGAAGCGGAATCCCAATTGGGGGATCCATCTTGCTACAAAAGGATCAATATGAAATGAAATGAAATTTGATTTGTAGAGCGCATGGCTGCCCGAAAGCGTCCCAGCGCTTGCTTAGGGAACCCGTCCTGGTATTCCCCTGCGAGATAACCCATTACTGGGCATCCCCAAGGTGAAAGCCAGGCATCCCGCTGCGAGGGGCCGTTGTGGAGATTAAGCAAGCTATTGCCCAGAGTTACAGAGTGGGACTCCATGATTGGAATAGGCACCGAGGCGAGAATTGTCAGGTCCGGGGAAATTTGAGCCCAAGACCCGCCAAAGCGGGGAATTGAACCCTGGTCCGGGCCAGACCTCTGCATCAGGGTCTGCCGCTCCAACCACTTGAGCCACACTTCTCCACTCATATCATGGCGATCAAGGCAGCATGGATTGACCAGAATTGTTGGTGGCTTGGAGAAGTGGTAGATTAATTTCTGATGAGTTTCGATTTCTTAAAAAGGAACATGCGGTGATTCCCACATTTTATTTGATTCCAAAAATACATAAGGACATAAATACACCGCCTGGCAGGCCGATAATTTTGGCCATTCAAAGCTCCACTGAGAACATTTCCAAGTACATCATTTTTTCTTGCAGGATTGGGTAAAAAGATGAGTTCTTTTGTTCAGGACACCACTGATTTTATTAGTAAATTGGAAAAAATGAACTGGACCTCAGATTGTCTATTAATGATTTTAGACGTGGCTTCTTTGTATACATCAATCAGGCACTGTGACGGAATGAAAGCTGTTGAACATTATTTGAACAAACGTCCAATGAATTTTTCAAATCACAACAGAATGATTTTAACTATGATACAGATGTGTTTGGAGCAGAATTATTTTTATTCAACAATCAGGTATTCCAACAAATAAGGGGTGTGGCTATGGGGGCCTGCTTCTCCCCCAGCTTTGCATGTTTAAACATGGGGCTGTGGGAGTAGCGGGTCCTCATGGACCAATACGAAGAAATCATGAATAATAATGTTGTATTATACCTTAGATGCATTGATGATTTATTCATGATATAGAGGGGCCTACAATTTGGTGCTGAAACCTTCGTGAATTATTTGAATGACAACCGCTTCAATCTGAAGTTTACATCTGTGATCAATGTTGAATCAGCTTGTTTCTTGAATGTGGAGGTGTTTGTGGATAGTAGTGGCTTATCTACAAGATTACACAGAAAGATGACCGCGGGAAACACAGTATTGCATGCGGCCAGCCAACATCCACAACATCTGATCCGCAGCATCCCCTATGGGGAGATGTTGCGCATCAGACAGATTTGTAATTCCGAGTCAGAATGTGCCATTGCGCAAGAGGCTAGTAAAAAGCGCTTTCTGGAGAGAGGTTACACAGAAGAGACAATAAATAAAGCAATTGCAAGAACAAAAATGTTTCTAGACAACAGGCATTGAGCCCTAAGGGTAGTGTTGAGAAAACAGATGATGCAGTGGGAAAGATGCAGTCTAGAGTCATTCTAACATTTAGTAGACAGCATTCTGAAATCAAGAAAGTATTCTACAAGAACTGGAATATGGTGAAGGGGTATCCGGTGATAGGTGGCTTGGTGGCCAACAAACCCGAACTGACCTTCAGAAAAACTCCCTCTATGGGCAATGCCTTGGTTAGGAGTAACCTTGGAGACCCGATTTCAAGCACATGGATGGCGTTAAGTAAAGGTTTCAAGAAATTCCATCATGAAAGGCTTGTTACGGTTGCAACAAGTTCCATTATTTAAGTTCATTTAAGAGTGAACCAATACCCATCACCAAGAGATTAACCTGCAAAACAGACTATGTGGTCTATGTGCTGCAGTGTCCATGTGGGCTAAGATATGTGGGCAGTACCCGCCTGCCCGCCCACAAACGGATCCTGCAGCACATTAGGGCCATTTTAGGAAAAGATCAAGCGTACCCAGTAGCGACTCACTTTGAATTAAAACATGACAGTGACCCCAAATTTCTCCAGTATTTTTTAATCAATACAATTCTACCTTTAAAACATGGATGGAACAGAGAAGCGAAATTACGTAATAGTAAAGAGGCTGATTAAGTCTATGAAATCAAAATTGGCTTGGGTATAGACATTGATATAATATAGAAACATCTATTGGGACTGTAGATATGTATACATTTGTAATTACTGGTCTGTAAATTATCATATATATATATATATATATATATATATATATATATATATATATATTACCTACTGGCGTCTCGCCAGTAGGTATATATAGTTAGGATTTTTTCCCTATGGGATTTTTGAAAATTCTATGTCTAATAACTTTGGCGTTTGTGGACGGAATCGGCTGAAATTTTCAGGAAAATGGCACATTTTGTTTCTGAGCAGCCCCTGAAAATTTGGTGGGGTTTCGTCAAGGGGGGGCCGAGAAAAAAGGGGGGTCCCAAAACGCGTTTTTCCCATTCATTTTTCCATAGGGCGGTTGGACTCACTTTTAGCTCGAACGGCTGAATGGATTTGCACGAAACTTGGCAAAATTGTAGGGACTGTTAGCCCGATGTGCCTTTGCTAGGTCTCAATATATGTGCTCCAGTAGTTTGAGAAATTAACGTTCAAAACAAGATATATATCTGTAACAGCGCTCTGGGCAGCGATCCGGTCCGCTTACTTTTCGCGAAACGGAACTTTGCGCGCAGAAAGCTGATTGGCTCTCCGGTGTCTGTCAACATTCTAAACAGTCCGGAGCGGCCGCCATCTTATCTCTCGGTAGGATCGAGAGAGAAGAAGAGGTGAAAAACGAAGGGGGAATTTATTGAAAGGGGGCAAGGTATACCCCTCTTGACCCCCTAGGAATGTTGTTGGGGTTATTAAAGGGTCCCGTGGGGAAAATAAAA
This sequence comes from Lissotriton vulgaris, assembly GCF_964263255.1. Classification (NCBI taxonomy): domain Eukaryota; kingdom Metazoa; phylum Chordata; class Amphibia; order Caudata; family Salamandridae; genus Lissotriton; species Lissotriton vulgaris. The sequence continues at coordinate 958,645,983 of NC_141691.1, forward strand.
AAAAAATGATTTTTCACGGTAGAAGCACTTCACGGGCCGCAAACTGGTAGCGAAACGGGAATTCGCCATTTTGTGCTTCGTTTTAATTGTTTAAAGACAAAAATTATCGCCGCACATCGGCCACAATGCATGAATATCGCTGAAAAGTCAGCGATATTCATGCATTATCCAGCAAATGCTCTTAGCCATGTTATCCACCTTCCATTGGATAACATGGCTAAAAACTGCTCTGTGCGTGAGCTTTTTTTTTTTTTTTTGCTGCGTGACGTTTGTTAACGTTCAATTCGATGGAAATCAGGAAGTGTTGACCACCATTTTGTCACTGTGAGTAAATATTTTGTTATAAATGAATCCTTATTGATAAACATTGTCTGCGCCATCTTGCGTTTTTGTCCAATGCCACAATTTTGTCGTGCACGGCAGCCATTTTAGATGCCTTGACCAGGGCCACTCTCTGCACGCCGCCGATCCTCAGCATGGCTCCCCACCCTCGCAAGCATCTCCCCCACGCACTGGTCACCCCCGCTCTTTCTCTCATGCATGGGCCATATACTTCCCCCCATCTGCGCTGCTCTTCTCTGAGAATCACACCCTGTGCCCGCCCGACACCTCCCTTTCACCCTATTCACTACCGCACCCTCTGACACTCCTCTTCCTCTGTGTCCTATTGTCCAGGCCGGACCTAGGCTATCACCTAGCCCTGCGGATGTAGTTTATGGCCCCAGCTGTAGAGTATCCAGACATGCCAACCCTCCCGATTCAGGCGTGAGACTACTGATTTCAGTGCTAGTCTTTCGCTTCCCGATTTCTGCAAGGAAAAACCCGGGGGCATATTACCAACAACTAGCGATAATTTTTGTCTCTAACTTGTTTAGAGACAAAAATTATCGCCGCACATCGGCGAATTTTATCGCACATAAACCTTGCTATTAGCAAGGTTTATCGCAAATGCGATAAAAAACGGCCGCAATGCATGAATATCGTTGAAAAGTCAGCGATATTCATGCATTATCCAGCAAATGCTTTTAGCCATGTTATCCACTTCCCATTGGATAACATGGCTAAAACTGCTCAGGGCAGGTGTTAGGTTTTGGAGATATTCGCGCTTAGCGCGAATATCTCCAAAAGTTGGTAATAGGAGATAGCGATGGTTAGGGACTGTTTCCAGTCGCTAAAATCTTGGCACGCCCACTTTGCATGTCGTTAGTGATAAATATCACTGATATGCAAAGCGGGGCCCAAGATGGTCGCTATCTCCTTTTAGCTGTCACTAACTGGTGTTAGCGACAGCTTGGTAATAGGGAGATAATTTTATCTCTTTTTTTTTTGGCTTTTAAAGCCAAAAAAGCGGAAATAAACCCCCTTGATAATATGCCCCATGATTTCTCGGGGGTTTCAGCTGACAGGGCTTGGTATTGTGTTACGTGCTAATTCTTCCAGGAAACGTCAGAGGGTCGATGCAGGGGTTCTAGAAGGGGTGATAAACCATTTAAGCCTCATGAACAAGCGCATGGTCTTTTAAAGATTTGTGAAGTACTTGGGGCGGCGGTGTGTGTGTGCCCTCTTTCAGGAGCGGGCGGGGGGGGCACTGCCAGCAACTTGCCAGGCCAGGCAGTGTTCAACACGTGCATCACCCTTTCTCTGCCTGCTATTGCGCTCCATGCTTCGGAAAGGTAAGAAAAAGAACGTGCATTTGAGTTTGAAATGTCCGATCTTGTAGCAGTACACTTGCAAAGCCCACACATGACAATAACCCGATTCAAGGCCCCATTCACCCGATTTTTAAAACATATATAGCACTCCAACAAAGTTAGATTTTAAAACTTTATTAACTTTTAACTATAATGAACGGAACAAAAACTGTAAAAACATTTAAACATTTTTCACCCAAAAAAGCAACAATGGTCAGAAGCTGTCTTTTGTGCGAATAGCCCCAAGGCAGCACAACGTGCAGAGTTCTGAACGGCACCCAGGTAATGTCGCCTGGGTGCCGCACTGGTTTTGGGATCCTACAATGCTGCTCCGAAAATTGGCGTGGGGCGTCCCGGGTGGTGCGGGGGGAGGCCTCGTCAGTAGCGGTCTGTTGTGCGAATAGTCCCAAGGCAGCAGTACGCGCTGAGATGTTGATGGCACCCAGGTGATGTCCAGTAAACTGCCGCACTGGTTTTTTGGTATCCTACAATGCTGCTCCGAAAATTGGCGTGCGGCGGCCCGGGGGGGGGGGGGTCGTGGGGGAGGCGGCGGGAACGGGCCTCCCCAGGTGGCGACCATCCAGCTGAGTTGCGCCCGCTCTTGCGGCTACAGCGTCTCGCTCACCATGTTGTTGAGTTGCTCCCACTCTTGCAGTGCAGCGATAGGCGCCTGCCACATGACTCTTAAAATGGCGGACGGCTCTTCGGTTTTGGGCCTGGTCCACTGAAATGGCCCTGGGACACCTTGGAACTCGGACGCTTGCCTGCTAGGGCTTGGGCTCCATTCTCGAAAAGCGTCCCCTCAGCCGTGAAGATTCTACAAAAGTCTTGGGGGCCCCCGACTCCCGCAGGCTTCCGGTGGGGAGCGGCTGCCATGATTGCTCGCGGAATGACCACGACGGAGCCACGAGATGGTGGTGCTCTCATGCTGACGCCAGCTTCAGTCTGAATGATCCAGAAACAAGGTGGGGCTTTCATCGTTTGGGAAAAAAAAATGTTCTAAACCAATGAAAAGTGTTATTTTTAGGTCATATGACCAAGCCTTCCATCTTTAGGAAACCAAAAGTAAAATGATCCAATGAAAAGTTTTATAAACAAGTCACATGACCTGTTATGCGGCATAGGGCTACAAAAAGCGTAGAAAATCCGTTGGCACGTGAGGCGGCGTCAGTAGCGGACCGATGTGCGAATAGGCCGAAGGCAGCACAACGCGTCGAGATCCGGATGGCACCGAGGTGGTGTCCAGCAAATTGCCGCACTGGTGTGGCCATCCTACAATGCTGCGCCAAAAGACGGCGTGTCCAGCTGAGTTGCGGTCACTCTTGCGGTACAGTGACTCGAACGCGCCGAGATCCGGATGGCACCGAGGTGGTGTCCAGCAAATTGCCGCACTGGTGTGGCCATCCTACAATGCTGCGCCGAAAGACGGCGTGTCCAGCTGAGTTGTGGTCACTCTTGCGGTACAGTGACTCGAACGCGCCGAGATCCGGATGGCACCGAGGTGGTGTCCAGCAAATTGCCGCACTGGTGTGGCCATCCTACAATGCTGCGCCGAAAGACGGCGTGTCCAGCTGAGTTGCGGTCACTCTTGCGGTACAGTGAGTCGAACGCGCCGAGATCCGGATGGCACCGAGGTTGTGTCCAGCAAGTTGCCGCACTGGTGTGGCCATCCTACAATGCTGCGCCGAAAGTCGGCGTGGGGTGCCCCGTTGGCTTATGAGGTGATGTCAGTAGTGGACCGATGTGTGAATAGGTCGGAACCAGCACAAGGCGCCAAGATCCGAATGGCAAGTCAGTGATGTCATTTGAAATGTCATCAGTGATGTCATCAGTGATGTCACTAACCATGTCGTGAATGATGTAATATGTGACATCATCAGCAGTGGATTGCGGGTGCGCGATATATAGTTAGCGCTTATAACTATATATGGAATTTCAATGGTTTTATGCGAGTAAAATAAGGTTTTGTAAATGCAAATCCCTAACTATATATGGCCTAAAACCAATGGTTTTTTCATTGAATATATATATATATATATATATATATATATATATATATATATATATATATATATATATATATATATATATATATATTACCTACTGGCGGTCGCCAGTAGGTAGTTATAGTTAGGATTATTTTCAATGCAAAATCTCAACATTCTATTGTGAATAAATTTTGCGCGGGTTGAGGAATCTGCCTGAAAATTTCCTCAAATTTGCCTCGTGGCACCCCGGGCCTTCCCTGAAAGTTTGGGGGGGGGGATTTGTTAAGCGGGGGCCGAGATAAAAGGGGGTCCCAAAACGTGTTTTCCCCATGTTAATTTCCATAGGGCGGTCGACCTCACTTTTAGCTCGAACGGCTGAATGGATTTACACAAAACTTGGCAAAAATGTAGGGACTGCTAGCCCGATGTGCCTTTGCTATGTCTCAAGATATGTGCTCCGGTGGATTTTGAGTAATTTAGGTTCAAGAAAATATATATATCTATGGCCGCGCTCCGATACGCACACCGGGGAGCGCTCCGGGCGCGCTACGCGACTTGTGCGCGGAAAGCTGATTGGCTCTCGGGTGTCTGTAAACATTCCAAACAGTCCGGAGCGGCCGCCATCTTGTGTCTCGGTAGGATTGAGACACAAGAGGTGGCAAAAACAAAGGAGAAAATGAGCAAAAGGGGGCAGAGTAGACCCCCCTGACCCCTTAGGTTTGATTTGCGCGGGGGAGCGCCCGGTACGCGCACCGGGTAGCGGACCGGGGAGCGAACCATGGAGAAAAAAGAATGACATTTAAAAAAAAAAAAATGTTTTTTTTTTTAAATTAGAGGTAGTTCTAAAAAGAACTTTTTTTAATTCTTTTTGTTGTTTTACATTTTTTTATTGGTTTTTTGAACATTTTTTACTTTTTTTGGCTTTTCTGAAAAGTTTTATATTTTTTTGTATTTTTTATAGGGAGAAACAAAAAACAAGGATTTGTAAACGGCTCAACTGGAGCAAAAAAAAAACAGGAAAAAATTAAGGCTTCTTTGTGCATTTGTGGTTATCACCAGCAAGCATGATGAGTGTAATGCTCTGCTCACCATAAGTAATTAATTTCCCACAATGTACACAAACAATTTTGTATCCCCCAAACTTTGGTTGTATACTTGAAATCAACTGACTTGCTTCTGGACCCGATGGAGTGGGTTCTTTGGTTGTTGAGGTTGTGCCAGATGATTGGGGTAGGTTTTTGCAGAGTTCTCGCACCTCTGCTGCAGAATAGTTAATAGGGTGCAAACGCTGTATGTGCCGAATCATTGTATGAATCCCAAACGAATATTTTTTTGCAGGATTCCCCCTGGATAGCACAGCACCACAGATGAGACAGGTCACCTTTGCAGCGTTTACTTTTTTGAAACCAGTTGGGATTTTATAAAACTCCCATATGAAGTGCTCCCTAGGTTTGTATGGTGGAGTGTTTTCAGGCAGGAACTGCCTTGTCCCTTCCTCCTCTTCCTCCTCCTCCTCCTCTTCTTCTTCTTCTTCTTCTTCTTGACCACCAATGAGATGTTCTGGTGGTCCTTGTGGTGGTGGTGGTGGTGGTGGTGGGGCAGATGCTCCAGCTGCTGATAGTACTGTAGCCATATCTGTAAGAAAAAAGCAGGTCTTCCTCACTCAAAGAACAAAGTGAGAATGAGGAAAAAAGGTGGGGGCTTTCATCATTTGGAAACCAAAACTGATCTGAACCAATGAAAAGTGTTATTTTCAGGTCACATGACCCGACGCGCTTACGCTACGCACCCCGGTGCGTGCCCCGGGGTGCGCCCTGCGGCGCTTACGTAGCGCGTTCGTATGCGTGTGGGTGCTTCCGGGCGAGCTTACGCCGTGCGTATCACGCAGACGTGGCTATGCGATACGTCACGATGATGTTTTCATTCGCGGCAATAGCGCTAACGGGACGCTCCCTGGGGCGCGCGGCAAAATTGAGCTGACCGGGGCGCTCCCCGGAACGTTCCTCGGGAGCGCACCAGGGGAAAAAATAAAAAAAATAAAAAAAATGATAAAATAGTATTATATAAATATACAATATATGATTAATTATAAAACATATTACATTTCATAGGTTTGAGGTCCTATATATAGTTAGGAATTAGCATTTAAAAAACCTATGAAATTCACTGAAAAAACCATAGGTTCCCCACCAGTTATAGATAGGAATTCGCATTTAAAAAACCAATGAAATTCACTGAAAAAACCATAGGTTTCACACCAGTTATAGTTAGGAATTAGCATTTAAAAAACCTAGTAAATTCACTGAAAAAAACATAGGTTTGACACCAGTTATAGTTAGCTAGAAATTTTACTGACATAAAACCATTGAAATTTCCACGTTATAGTAAGTTGGACTCACTATAACTTGCGCGCCTGCAATGCACTGCTGATGACGTCACATATTACATCACTCATGACATGGTCAGTGACATCACTCATGACATCACTGATGACACCATCCTTGTGATAGAGTGACAGACCTCCTTTCAGTGTAATGTAACCCTTGAAACACATATTCAAAAATAGAAACAAACATATTCAAAAAAATGGATCTACCCATACCAGTTACAACAACCAATTCAGTAATACCATCATCTCTATACACATCCACTGATTCACCAACAGTTCTATATAGTCACTCATACATATGTAGTGAAACGCCTATACATCCTGTTACACACTGACAGTCATCCAAAAGTTACTCACACACATAATCACACATGCAAATAAACTATTGAACATCCATTTATTTGCATATACAGCTATACACACACTACCACCTTACTTCTAAGGAAACTTACACATACTTACTCTCTTAAACAATCACTTATAGAAACTATACATATTTAAACAAGAACTCTTTCAATCTCTCACTCTCACATATACTCACTTATATACATCAATACTCACATATACTAGATTAAAACCTATGTAGTTACTGATAAAGACACCAGTCATTCACAAACGAACACACACATATACCGATCATTCACCCATACAGTCCTGCACATATGCGGTTTTTAAAACACATACAAACAGTGACTCAGTCATTAATGCATCTATGTGCTGAGTAATACTCCAACCAAACCATACAGACACTTATACTGATACTAAAAAAACATCTAATAACTCATATACACACACATGTAGCTACTCACCAACCCATGCAGCCACTAATACACAAAGTGAAACACTGATACATATATTTAAATATTTAAAAATTACTCTCTAATATATGTATTCACTAAGATACACTTAATAAGCCAGTTAACAAATCAATTTTTTTTTAAAACATCCATTTAGACACTTATTTAAAAATTTATTTTTCCATCGACTTTTCCAAATACATTTGAAAAACATATTTATTTTACAGAAAGACACACATTCACTGGATGGTGTCATCAGTGATGTCATGAGTGATGTCACTAACCATGTCATTTGCTCAAGTTATAGTGAGTCCAACTAACTATAACGTGGAAATTTCAATGGTTTTATGTCAGTAAAATTTCCAGCTAACTATAACTGGTGTCAAACCTATGGTTTTTTCAGTGAATTTACTAGGTTTTTTAAATGCTAATTCCAAACTATAACTGGTGTGAAACCTATGGTTTTTTCAGTGAATTTCAAAGGTTTTTTAAATGCTAATTCCTTTCTATATCGAGTTTCTAACCTTTTTATTTTTTTTTCAATTTGCTGTTTTGTGTACGTATTCTTTTTTTTTTTTTATATAATTGTTTTCTTTTGCGCTCTGGGTGCGCGCTCCGGTAAGCTTTCCGGTAAGCTCACCGGAAAGCGCACCCAGAGCGCTACTTTTGTTCGTGAAAAAAAATAGGAATGAAAAGTTAATAATAATGCAAAACATTTCGTACCATACAAATAAAATCAGTTTTTTTTTTATAAGGAAAATGATTATGCATTTCCGTAAAAGTTTGATGACGTCACTTCGGCGAGCAACGTAAGCGCCCTCGGAAGCGCCTACGTTCGCGCCGCGTAAACGCACCCGGAAGCGCCTACGTTCGCGCCACATATGCACCCCGGAAGCGCCTACGTTCGCGCCGCGTTTGCGCACCCGGAAGCGCTCCGGAGCGCGCAGCATAAGCGCGTCGGGTCATGTGACCTTAAAATAACACTTTTCATTGGTTGCTAACAGTTTTTTTTACAAAGAATGAAATCCCCACCCATTTCCTTCACTTCTTTCACTTTTGTGACTGAAAGACCTGCCTTTTTGCTCCTGGATATTTGTTGGTTTTACAATGGCTAGCAGACAATCCAGCAGTGAGGATGAACCAGAATTCATCGATGAACAGCCTCCTCAACGAAAAGTTAAGGAACATTTCATTTGGAAATTTTTAGGTTTTGCCTCGCCAAAAAGATGCGCTCTGCGCATCTTTTTCGCGCAGGCGAAAACCTGATGAGAACTGTAGTGTGCTTTGGGTCGGCCCTCGTCATTCATTGGCTGGCTCCGTAAATGGAGCCTAGCCATTGGACGAGGGGCCTGTCCGTCAATGCCGGACCAGACACGGGGGCGTTCCCGACATTCTTTGGCTTTTGCCGACGTCACGCGACGCCGGGAACGCCCCCGAGTCTGGTCCGGCATTGCCGGCACTTCTGCGTCTCTCCTCCCCCGTTTCCCGCCCCGTGACTGGCCGGCCGGCCAATCCTAGCGCGGCCGGCCGGAAGTGCCCGCCCCCCGCAGCCCGGGGGAAGAAGGAAGACGGCAAGAGTATACGGAGCTCGCCTGGCCGGGACCCTCAGCAGAGGCTTTGATTGTAAATCCAAAAAAAGACTGGAAAAGAGCCACTTTGGTGCCACTGCCAGGGTTGTAGGTTTTCTGTCCTAGCAGCAGTGTCTTGAAGCAGCCACGGGGAGGCACGCATTCAAAGAGAGACGGGAAGCTGGCTAGGACGTGCCTCTGTCTGGTGGTGCATCCCCTGCCAGTAGCAGTCCGCAATAGCCCCCCAAAGTACGTCGTTTTTAGTGGGGCGCCCCTTTAGTGCTCTAACCTGCCACCTGCAGTACGGGGAGAACCCTCCTGCGAGTATCCCCGGAACAGTCTCTGAAACGCCGCCTGGCTCGCGCCAGGTGCACGCGGCCGCTCGGCTGCAGGTTGTCAAGTGACAGGTGACGGGGCTGTAGTCGGAGAGACCTAAAGCACAAAGGGGCGGGGCCACGGAGCTCGCGCTCCGCAGCCACGCAGGCGTCCACACGGGAAGGCAGGGGAGTCGAGGCGGCGAGATAGCTCAGTGGGTTAAGTCTTTGACGGTTACGGGCGAGTGTACACTGCAGCCAGGTAGGGTGTGGAGTTCACGAAGGCAGACCCATTCTTGCATCTTGACGAATACACCAAAGGCCAGGACCTCTGTGGCGCAGCAGGACGAAAGAGGAAGACCTGCAGGAGCGCGTAAGCAGCAGGTTGTGCTCATAGTGCTGCTTACCAGAAGCAAGGCCGGTCGTAACAGAGGCGCAGTATCCACGATGCACATGTCCATATTTGATACTCTCACGCACTGTTGCTTTAAGCCCCGAGTCGTCGGAAGACGCTCTGCTTCGTGGGATAAAACACACGGCATCCACCCTGCCCCCGTCTGCAGACGCCAGAAGCGTGCCGGGCTCCGGTCGCAAACACTGATAAGTCACCCTGCCTAAGCTCGCTCCTTCTGTCGTTTGAGGTGCACCTGGGGTGATCCCCAGAGCTGGGGTCCCCTGCGGGGAGGATTTTATGTTCAGTGCTGCAGTGAACAGCTCGCGCCCTTCCCCCGTCCCCTCCTCTTTGATAATAGTTAACCCCTTCGGTGGCACAACAGGTAGGTGCAACACTAGATCACTAGAATACTGCAAGGGTGGCGGTAAGTGGTCAGTGGCTTGTAATGGACGTCAGTCCTTCGGCACACAAACCCTCCTCCGGTATTTCAAAGCACGTCTGCGGGAGCACGACCTGACCCCCTGAGCACAGCAGCTGACCCCTGCACAGCAGAGCTAAGCAGGAGGGGCACAAGGCCGAGCATTCGATCTCACTACCTCTGTTCCCACATAAGTCTGCGGGGCGCCACTGGAGCACTGGCCCCTTCAGCCAGCAACTACAACCTGCACAGAAGCTAACCCATGCACTGCGCAGCAGAGCGAGGCAGCAGGTGCTGCGCACAGCCGGGGCACGAGTTTCCACCTCTGTTTCCACACTACACACTAGTCTGCACAGTACTATTAGCGCCCTGGTGCCATTAACACAGCAGCTCACCCCTGTACAGAAGAGCGAGACAGGTGCAACGCTAGACCGAGCACTCGTTTCCCCCACCTGTGCTTCCACACAAGTCCACAGAGCACAACTAGCGCCCATCTGGCGTTAGCGTAGCAGCTAAACCCTGCGCAGCAGCTACCCCCTGCACACTAGAGCGAGGCAGGTGCAACGCAAGAGCGGAGCCCTTGTTTTCACCACCTCTGTTTCTAGGGCACTCGTATCCACACAAACACCCCATCCATTTCTACACACGTGCGCCGTGCACTGCCGTCTCCCTATCCCTATCTGACAGCAGCACAGCATCACTCCACCATCAATAGCTCACCCCACACTCTGGAGGCAGCCGGCTACAAGGCTGATTAGTGCTTTATGGTGGTCGACGCTAGCCCCACACAAACACGCCTCCAATGTGTCCACGGACATACCCCAGCCCTTATGACAGTGCACGTCGCGGATGGGCGGGGAAAACTGCAGCTGGTGCAGAAATAGTTCATCAGAGTCCCAGGAGCTCTGGTGATAAGATGGTCCGTGCTTAATAGTGAGCATTGCTGCAAAAGACGGCATCACGGGACCCTTAGAGTAGCAGTTAACCCCTTCAGTACACAGGGAGGCTTGGGCGGAGAGCCCGTGCTGGTACATCCGTGCTTGGGGTGGGTAAGGTGGGTTTATGGTGATCGGCACTGTTTTCACACCAGCACGCGCATATAATGTATGGCTACCTCGGGACCACACACACAAGTTAACCCCTTCAACACACAGCAAGGCTCTGCTGGAGAGCCCCTGCTGGTGCCTCACTAGTTTACCAGATCCCCAGGGGGCTGGCGACACGGTGGTCAGTGGCTGAGAGAGGCCGGCGATGTCCTCATAAACACGCCCCCAACGTTTCCCCACTAGCAGCTTTTCACTCAGCTCTTCGCAGACGCACAAATAATACATGATGGGAAAATGAACCGGGCAGCTGAGCCCAGGGCGCTGCTCGCCAGACAGCAGCCCGCTGGCTACTCAGGAACAGGTAGGACTTTTTTTTTTACAAATTAAGCGCTGACTCCACCTCTTGTAGACTCCTGCAGTTTTAACACAGGAATCTAAGGATCTGCACATGTTTTAATAGAGAACACCCATATTTTGCTTCCAATGTTCCAGAGATGCACGTTTTCCTCCTTTGTCGTTTGCTATATCTCCTAAGAATATGTGGTAGTGAGAATTGTACGGTGACATAAGTTCAGTGTGTTCTTTCAAGGCACGTGCGCCTGTAGCGCAACACTACCTGGTGCTTTACTTTTGGGGCTTGAGAGCTGATTGTTGGTAAACTTGGATGAGTGGGCGGATGGATGAGTGGGCGGATGGATGAGTGGGCGGATGGATGAGTGGGGGGAAGGATGAGCGGATGGATGAGTGGGTAGATGGATGGATGAGTAGGTGGAAGGATGAGTGGATGGATGAGTAGGTGGAAGGATGAGCGGGCGGGTGGGTGGAAGGATGAGCATATGGATGAGTGAGAGGATGGATGAGCGGGTGGAAGGATGAGCAGATTGATGAGTGGGCGGATGGATGTGTGAGCGGATGGACGAATAGGTGGAAGGATGAGTGGATGGATGAGTAAGTGGGCAGCTGGAGGGAGGGACGAGGGAGCGGATGTATGATGAGGTCGGCGGGCGCCTGCTTTGATAGATGAGTGGGTACCAGAATGGACAAGTGGGCAGCTGGGTGGGTGAATGAAGAGATTGGCAAGTGCATGCGTAGATAGATGAGCGGATGGATCAGTGGCTGGGTGTTCAGATGGGTTAGATGATTGGTTGAAGTTGCTATTGTAAATGACAATGCCATTTATTTATGTTAAAAAAAAACCAAATAAAAATAATGTCAAGAGCAATGCCAATAGCTCTAACTTTAACAAAGGCAAAACCATTGCATTGTAAATGCTTGTTTATAATCCCACCTGGACTAAAAAAGGTAAATGCTCCAAAAGTGCAGTGCAAGATCTGAAAAGAAGAGCTGTCACGAGGAAACCCTTTGAAAAAGTACTCTTTTGGGAACTTCACAATGATCCGGCATGTGGAGAGGAAGCACCCCCAGAATTTTGCCCGGGAAAGTGTCAGGGCTCTGGCACAAGAGGTTCCCAGTGATGGGGCCTCTACATCAACCGGAGGAGTAACTTCTTCTGGGAGGAGGCAATCACAGGAGCAGGTGCCAAACATTCAACCTTCATTTAACCATGGTGTCCTCAGATGCAGATACTGCAATCAACTCCTCACCTATGGGGAGC